>NW_005842019.1:2639606-2687682 GCF_000455745.1 Alligator sinensis | reverse complement strand
GCTTTCATCCATAGATGCTTCTCAAGCAAATCCCGGGACGTCATTCTCCCCCTGTACTCGGCCTTAGTGAGGCCACAGCTGGAGTCCTGTGTCCAGTTTTGGGCTCCACAATTCAAAAAGGATGTGGAGAAGCTTGAGAGAGTCCAGAGAAGAGCCACGCGCATGATCAGAGGTCAGGGAAACAGACCCTACGATGACAGGCTGAGAGCCCTGGGGCTCTTTAGCCTGAAAAAGTGCAGGCTCAGGGGTGATCTGATGGCCACCTACAAGTTTATCAGGGGTGACCACCAGCATCTGGGGGAATGTTTGTTCACCAGAGCGCCCCAAGGGATGACGAGGTCGAATGGTCACAAACTACTTCAAGATCGTTTCAGGCTGGACATAAGGAAGAATTTCTTTACTGTCCAAGCCCCCAAGGTCTGGAACAGCCTGCCACCGGAGGTGGTTCAAGCGCCTTCACTGAACACCTTCAAGATGAAACTGGATGCTTATCTTGCTGGGATCCTATGACCCCAGCTGACTTCCTGCCCTTTGGGTGGGGGGCTGGACTCGATGATCTTCCGAGGTCCCTTCCAGCCCTGATGTCTATGAAAGTCTATGAAAGTCTGATGTGGCCACAAGATTACCGTTTGCATCTTGCAGGGACCCTACATGGCCTGGTGCCCTCTTCTTGCTCCCAATGTACTTGATAAAGGACTTTTTGTTGTCCTTAATCCTGGGCATTGGCCTGGGTTCCATCTCTACCTCAGCCTTCCTAATAGCCCTCCTACATTCATGGGCCGAGGAGGAGTACTCCTTCTTGGTGATAGCTCCTCCCTTCCACTGGTTGTATGCCCCCCTTTTAGTCCTCAGGCATCCCTGAATGCTCTTACTGAGCCAAGGAGTTTCTGAGCACTCTTACCCCCCTGAACTGGATGCTTAAAGATGCATGAAAGAGTTTGGCCTAGTGTTTAAAGTTTATACTGCTGATGTGTGTGTCAAAAGGGTCTCCAGTTGCCTCTCAAACCTGTGTTTAGAGGAATTCTCGGACGAAGACAAGAGAGTAAAAGTCGATGCAATTAAATAAAAGCAAGCAGATAAACCCATCAACATGCTCAGAAAGCAGACTTGTTGAGTAGCAGTGTCATTTTTACCTAGCAGATGTCAAGAGCACAACAGAGAATCATTCTGCTTTTCTTATATCTAATATAATTTTAGAATAAATTCTATAAATTATTTTAAATTGAAAATGTATATATTATAGAATATTTTACTACAGGACCACTGATGTAAAAATGACAACTATTCCCCATTTTCTAGAAAGTTAACATACAATAAATATATACCACTACCCTGGTAGAAGCCCCAGAGGTTTCTCAGTAAGTAGTAACCCCATATTTGGGGCTATTTAAAAAAAAAAAAAAAAAAAAAAAAGGATCCTCATTTGAAATAGCTTTAAAATGACAAGGCTGCTTACAGACATTAAACAAAGGCACTGTACCCAAAGAAGCAGCACATTAATTGGACCAGGCTCTGCAATGTCTGTATAGATTCAATCAGCTATTAGATAAAAGCACCAAAAAAATCTTCACTAAAGCACATGATCTATACAGACATTGGGCGAGCCGGGCCCAACTAATGGGATGCCTCTTCTGGACATGCACTGGGCTCAGCACAGAAGCACACCATGTTTAAATAAAATGCTGGGTTTTTGGGGTTTTTTTAATGTCTGTAAGTAGCCAATATGCATCTAATTTGATTAGATGGGGAAGAATTATTCTCAGTAGGATTGCTTCATAGACACAAAATCAAATACAATTTGCACTCTGAAAAGGATAAGCTAGAACCCCTCCCCCCGTCTTATTGCTCCCCCCCCCTTTCAAAACAAACAAAAAAAAATACTTTTTCACTACATGGTTAGAGATAAGCTTGTCAGGATAGTAAGTGAAAAACAGAGAAGAGAAAACTACATTAGGACTCAATGTGAGAGGAAAAAAATATCAAAGAGGACTGTAGCTACCCACTTGACCTGTTCTTAGTCTATTTCTTTCCAGAGCGGCCAGTCAGGGGGGAAAAAATCAGCTAAAGAAACTAGGAGCGTGCATTTGAGATTGCTTCTGCAAGGGTCTGTTTCAAACTGAATCATCAGGGTGGGGGGGCATTAAAATACACCTTCTTTAAAAACTCTCCCAACTTGATGACACTTCAGAGGATTTCAGACAAAAGAGCTACTGAAGTGCTACTTCAAAAAATTCTTTATTTCTAGCAGTCCAAGAGGTACAGAAGTCTGACTTTGAGGGTATTATATTTGGCACAAGACAGGGAAAAAAAGTGCATTACAAATCCGTGCTGTGGTTGGCTCCAAGGAGGAGAGTCTAAAAAGAGAATGTTCTTTTTAACAGCTTTGATCCAATGGGCATCTCTGCCAGTTACCTTCCTCTAATGTCTGTTCCTAAAAGCATTAGTTTCCAGCTAGTACTGCATCCACATCTTTCACTGACATTCACAAGATACTTATTTCATGTTACCAAGGCCAGCCTTTTCTTCATGATGCTTTGGAGCAGATACATGTGATTTAATAAGGGGGGAAACTTGCATAAAAGCATCCCATATTGAAGTACTTAAACCAGCAGTTCTCAACTAGGGTACTATGGCACCTGGGGCACCAGCTCCTTTAAAGGGTATCACAAGCTATAAGGAGGTAAGTGAAGTAAAGAGATAAACAGATAAGGGCAGGGTCAAGCTTGTCCCTGTGGCTAGGGACAGACATTACACATAAACTGGTTTAAGTGATCAAAAACTGGTTTAATATTTCATAGATTTCATAGATTCATAGACATTAGGGCTGGAAGGGACCTCTGAAGATCATTGAGTCCAGCCCCCTGCCCTAGGGGCAGTAAGTCAGCAGGGGTATAGGATTCCAGCAAGGTAAACATCCAAATTTCTCCTGAAGGCATTCAAAGTAGGTGCTGGAACCACCTCCGGTGGCAGTCTATTCCAGACCTTGGGGGCTCGGGCAGTAAAGAAGTTCTTCCTTATGTCCAGCCTGAAACAGTCCTGGAGGAGATTGTGACTGTTTGACCTTGTCATCCCTTGGGGCACTCTGGTGAACAGATGTTCCCCCAGATCCTGGTGAGCACTCAGTATAAACTTATAGGCAGCCACCAGATCACCCCTGAGCCTGTGCTTTTCCAAGCTGAACAGTCCCATAGCTCTCAGCCTCTCATCATAATGTCTGTTTTCCTGACCTCTGATTATGTGCATGGCTCTCCTATGCACTCTCTCAAGCATCTCCACATCCTTTTTGAATTGTGGAGCCCAAAACTAGACGCAGTACTCCAGCTGTGGCCCCACCAAGGCTGAGTACAACGAGAGAATGATGTCCTGGATTTGCTTGAGAAGCATCTACGGATGCAAGCCAGCATTTTACTCACTTTACTAGCCACAACATCGCATTGAAGGCTCATGTTTATCTTGTGGTCAGTCATAACCCCCAAGTCCCTTTCATCCATAGTGCTAGCCAGTGTAGCACTGCCAAGCCTATAAGCATGGTGTGGGTTTTTCTTCCTAAGGTGGAGACACTTGCATTTGTTGGTATTAAAACCATCAGGTTCTCATCTGCCCGTTTCCTGAGCCTGTCAAGGTCAGCCTGGATCACCCTTCTGTCCCCAGGTGTGGATGGTTTACCCCAAAGTTTGGTGTCATCGGCAAACTTGGTCAGTCTGCTTCTGATACCAATGTCCACATCATTAATGAAGGTGTTGAATAGTGTTGGCCCAAGAACAAAGCTTTGAGGGACCCACTGGTCACAGTGCACCACTTGCATGTGGCAGGGCACCTGCAGTGCCTACCACTTTAAGGCTTCTAGTTGGCAGTGGAGTACCTGGTAGGTGGGTGCTAGCTTCATCAAGGCTAGCATATTACCCTAGGAAGATCCTGGGATTGGTTGAGGGGTGGGGCCAGGCAAGCCCAGCATCAGGGCTGCCTGAGCCCAGTGTAGGGGCCAGGCATGGCAGCAGCCACCTGAGCCCCATCGGGTGAGAGACCCAGTGAGGAGCCAGGAGTGTGAAGCAGCTCAGTTGAGAGTGGTAAACATTAGTAGCCCTAGTGAGGGGAAGAACCACTGTCTTGGGGAAACAGATATATCGGATGGGATAATATGGAAATACCAGATGTGACATGATGTGGGAGATGGGACAAAGGCAGACAAGACAGTGCTGCTTAGGGCGTTTTGGAGCAATCAACAGGCAGCTGCTAATATCCCTCTGTTCCTTCTTTGGAACAAGTTGTTTAAGAAGAGCTTGAAATAATTTTTTTTTTTTTTTTTTTTTGCTGATGTGCTGATAAATGCTTCCTGCTGTGTAACCAAATGCTGTGTGAATCGCTGTTGGCTCCCTCCCTGATCAGGGAGGTGGGGGACCCCTTCCTAATCAGAGCAACCTGCTGAGGCCTAGACATGCCCCCTACCACCTGCTCAGGTCAGCACTGTGGAAGGGAAGGGAGGACTGCTCTAGCACCTCCCAGCTTCTAGCCTGGGCCACTGCAGGCATCTGCCAGCATGTCTTTAGTCCAGAGGGGATGTCTATGTGGTTACAAACTGATTCAGCCTAGGCAGGTTAGACTAACCTGCAAAGATTGAATCAATTCAGGATTAGCTTTTATAACATGTGGCCACTGCCTGGCCCCTCTGCAAGGAAGTAAGTATAGTCATAAAAAAAATCAGTTTTTGAAACTTGGTGCCACGCAATGCACAAAAGCTGTGGAGGGAGCGTCTCAAATCTAAATCAGTTAAAATTGAGGATGACTCACTTAAAAGGGCTGTAATACTTCATGGATTATGGGGAAAATTTAATGGGGAAAAATAATTAACTAGAAGGTAATCACTCAATCCTCCATTTTTGGCCTGTATTTGTTTTCCCATAACCACTCATATATATAAAGCAATTTTGGCTCTCCTTTACCCAATAGACCATAATTTGGATGGTTAAATAGCATCTACATTTCCTCCAGACAAGTATCCTGGGTCAGTGAAGGTCAACAACTTTCCCAATAATTGCCTAACATTTAAAATCAGACAAAAAATTGGGCAGTGAAATTTTCTTAAACTCCCATTTTGAGACTAATAAAGCAGTAGTTTGGCCTAGGAACCTACCTATCTGCAGGATACTCCAAAGAGATCTGCAGTTGTCAAGGGCAGGTGATACAGGACCCCATATTCAGCCAGGTTTCCCTTGCTTTATGTGGGTTTTGTGTGTGCAAATTTGCTCTTATGCAATGATCAGTTTTATACAAAAAAAATCATTTTATATGAGATAAATTCACTCTTATGTGATCAATGTGGTGGAAGCCTGCTGCTTTGTGAGATGTATTGCACAAGTGAAGTGCACCAAAATATAGTCTCCATTGTGGATCTGTGCTCCTCGCTCATTGTGTACGACACATGTTTTTGTAGTTGCCATCCCCATTATGATAGTGCCCTGTGCTTGTGTGTACTGTCTGCTGTTGGTGAGCACCAAAATTATCTTTTAAAAGTGGTAGAAATGGGTCTGGGGGGTCAGTACAGTTAAGGTTTTAGAACCTATCCCTATTTGTTACATTGTAAAGTGGGTTCCCTTTATGCGAATTCGAGTTATGCGCCGTTTTCCAGGAATGCATGTACAGCATAAAGCGAGGGAAACCTGTATACTCTTGTAGGAAGAATGAGTAATTTAAGTAATCTATTTGTGGTATTGTTCATTCTTTGAATAAATAAATCTCTCTCTCCATGGAAATTTTAAAACAGTTAATTCAGGGAGACAAAAATTGGCTTCTCTCTAATAATGTGCAGCCTGTTCTAGGCTCCCTAGGTTTATGTAAGGGGCAAAATCAAATAGAATTCCTCTGCTTTACTATTGTGCATTTCTACATTTGATCTATTTTTAATATCATCATATCCTATATTCTGTTTTAATTTTGTTTAAACTGGTAGAATATATAATCTTATAACTTTTTTGCTAAAAACAAAGTCATAATGAACACAATTATATTTTATGATGTGTCTAGTGAAAATACTACTGCATTGACTTATTATATTATTGCTAACATTATTTCTGTTTAAAATGTAATACTGGAATAGATCTACAACCTGTGTTTAAGTCATAGTTAAGAGAAGGTTTTGTTTTTTTCTATTTATATACAGTCAGGTTAAATATTTCACTATTCTACTTTTGATTCAAAATTCCAGAGCCCAATACAAGAATGAGGAATTTAGATACCATGCATTTTATATCTGCTTCTAACACACAGTTGTAAGTGAATCTAATTTCTTCTAACCAGGCTAAATTTAATGACAAACATTTTAAACAGATATATCCCCCCCACTACTTCTTATACTCTATAACACTATTTCAAAATTATATCCTATTATTGATTTGAAGTTCAACTTGAGTGTAATATCTTGTTATCTGATTCTTCAAGTCCACAGGAGGGAGATGATGAAAAGGAAAGAGCAAGTTCACAGCATGCAGTATGCATCATAAAAGACTTGGATTTTCAGTAGCTTTATCTTGTAGTCTGAAAACTAGAGAAATGTATAAAGTACTTCCAGTCATGTTTAGACAGAGTACTTGGGAATCTAAAACATCATTAACAAAAAGTCTGATTTTTCCTTTTTGTTGTTTAGGTGAAAGATATATTGTTGTCAAAAAAAGAACTCTCTTTGAGAATGTCAAACAGGCCATTGACAACATTTCTTGGTGGTGTCAGGTTCGACCTAGAAACCACTATACAAAGCCCAAGCAAAAGTCTCTGTTATGTAACTAATGCCCATCTGCAATGATAAGGAGGAGACAGTCTTAGATAAAGGAGGCTTGAAAACAAAAGCAGAATCAGAGGACTAGGGCAAAGAGCTGATTTAAATATTAAGATTCACACCCCTAGGTGGGGAGAAAGTATGCTAATGAAACATACATGTATGGAAATTAGATACATAGCTAAAACACAGGTATAGAGACATGCTCAGTAAAGAACTCCTTGCATCACTCCCTTATAACCAATTAGCAAACAAGAATGCTTATGAAGGTCCAATACTCCTGTATAAAAGATGCTTAGAATTAAAAATCTGTGTGCTTGTTACGTGAAATTATTCCGCTTGCACCTTGTATTGCTAGCAATAAATCTTTATACTTTCACCCCTGGTATCTTTATTGGCTTTTGCATACCAGGCACGATCCCAGACTTGAGCTGGGGCTCAACAGTGGGGGGTTGAGGTGACGGTGGGAATTTAGTGCAATTTATTTTATTAGTATTAGATGTTATAAGGAAACCTGGAGATTTATGAATGATTTTTGAGATGCTGGGGTTTTATTGGTTGGCTTTTTGTTTTTTGGGGGGTTTTGCTGCATATTTTGGCAAGCAAGAATGTCAACTATGAAGCAGAACCCCAATAGAGTTAAGACTGCAGGGTAGGAAGACCCTGCATTGATGCAAGTATTTTCAAATTCAGGTCAAATATTTGCCAAGCAAATTATTTCACACAAGTCAAATGCAAACATTTCAGAAATGGATTGGTTAATTAATTCAGCTAGTTGAAGTCTTCTTTGCTTTCTGACTGCACACATGGTATTAGTCGTATTTCTTCCTTTCTAATATGCATCTCCCCTGTGGCGTTTTAAAAAGATTTTGTTGTAGTTATTGTAGCTGTCAAGTTATTTTCAGACTCCTATCCACCTTTAAAAACAGTACAGAAAGTAACACCACTTGTTGAAATTCCCTCTTTTAATAGGCATCTACATTGCTCAAGTCCAGGTGTCTCTTGTACATGTGGAAATGTTACCGGTTAACAAAATCTATATCTACTTCTCGCTGCAAATTGAAAGGACAAAAATAGGGGTGTTATACTCATCTGATAGAAAGGGCCAAATTCAAATATTGTCTGGGTTATCAATATTAAAAACAAAAATTTAATTTATTTTTAAAATCCTCCAGTTATGTCAGAGCACATTTACAATGAAAGAAAGAAGAGAAAACTCTGAGAAGAAAAATAGAGATCAAATCAAAATGGTTCCATAGGTTCCCAAATGGGACTTAAGAACCCTTTAAGAATAATATTTAGAACACTTGCAGATCTAGAGGCTATGGGTAATCAAAGTTGTGGGACAATAAAAGTAAGTGTATGGGGGTGGGGGTGGCAGGGGGTGGAGGGGGCAAATACCTAGTATAAAATCATAATCCCCGCTCTTTAAAGCTCTATTATGTCTTTCAGGAAAAAGGCTCAAACTTCTCAAAGCTCTGGGCTGCTACAATCCTAGCAGGATCATTTCAGTCTTGATCACATATGGGATAAGAAATTAAACTCTAACATGTTAACTGTGTGAATGCTTTCAGGAACAGGAATATATAAGGCCTTCCCTGACTACCGGCTGTATTCCCCACTAAACTGCAAAGAAATGGTAGAAGTACCTCATCTTCACCTGTGAGAAGTCCCCTTCCATGTAAATACTTGGTTGATTGCCAGATGAAAAATCTTACTCTAATTAGCAGTACTAAAGGGTAAGGGGTACTTGCCTAGAACTAATTCCTTGTTTCCCCATCTAAGGTATGTGCACCTGTCAGACACCATCATCACATCTTAGCTTTAATGCATTTCACTGGAGAGTAGAGCTTTGTACATTATTTTTGTAGTTTGTCTACATACTGTATCAACTCTTTAGTGCTCTTTAGACGTACGGCTTAACTGGCTGTCCATCATGCATTACAGGAAATGTGCATTTGACATGGCATCTCTACATTATTAGCTTCATATACTTCTATGAAAAGTTCTTTAAGAGGCATTTTTATTTTAAAAAACCCTACACACACACATGCGTGTGTATGCCAGCACATGCACACACTAATCCCTGCCCCCCCACCCCTGCCAATGCACACATCATATTTACTGAAATCTAAGATGACATTTTTCCTCCAATCAGCATGGGAAGAAAAAGAGCCTCAGTTTGGATTCAAGTACCAGCCACCAGCACAGGGGGTGGAGGGAGGGTGTCAAGGGAGAGAGGCTGCAGACATACAGTTGGCTGCAAAGTGAAACTCAATCCCCCACCCCCTGGACCCAACATAAGATTAGTTGGGTCCAGGGGTTGCTGTGACTCATGGCACTTTCTGTGAAGCTCTGCGAGTTACAGCAGAGAGCTGCACTTCTGTAAGTGCCCAGTGTGAGGACACTGCAGGAGGCAAGGGGGAAGGCACAGGGATGGGGGAATATGGTGGGGAGAGGCAGGGAAGGAGCGGCAGGCACAGGCATGGGAGAGACAAGGGGCAGAATAGAAAGGGGCAGAAGTCTGATCCCTCACCCCCAGCCACTGTTTTCCCTGACACAGCAGTGGGGGTGGGGGGGATAGGATTAATTTAAAATGACCTTCCACAAATTATATTCCATACATGGAAAATTAGAAATTTGTTATAATTTTCCATGTATAGAAACTAATTATTGGAGGTTTATCAAAAATTCAGGATCATCTTCGATTTGGGAAAGTATGGTGCATATGCACACATACATACACCATCTTCAAAAGGGTAATATGGAAGGAGGGATAAAAATCACTGTTTTTTTGGGTGAACTCTCAAAGTCAAACCTGGGAACTCTTTCCGCATTGTACTGTAAAAAGTGGCATGGTGCCCTCTCCCTAAGACATCTGCCATCAAGGTTATGAGTACTGTGGATAGGATGCAACTAGCATGCAGCATACTGTGCAGATAATAGCATCAGATGCATTTGTAATTAATTACAGAAATAGAAGTTGGTCAAGGATATGGCCTGTGATTTGATTCACGCTGATAACAGTGCCATATGGTACTCATAGTGTTTAACCACAACCGTGTCTCCTCCCTTGGAGAGATTATAACAAGGATGCTTAAAAATTCACTTCACTGTCTGAGTAAATAATGAACAGGATAGTAATAGTTTCGTAGCACAATAATGAAATCTCATATCTGTATATCTCTGAAATGGGTCTCATATATGTATAATTGTCAAAATCTTAGAATGTTTGTGAACATATAAATAGCATTTGTTGGTATTCAGGTTTCCAGTTATTCAAGAGCAGGCCAGCAGTTGGACTAGGAACTTTTACGTTTATCCATTCAAGATAAAAATGATTCTGAACCAAATACTGAATTGAAAATGCAATCAGACTTTGTCTCCAATCTGGCAAGACTTCTGCACACTTGAAGTTAAATGAATGAAAACACCCACTGAATCCTTTGCAACAAAGTCCAAATACAAACACATATTTGCAAATGAACTCTTACAAATTTTCCTGTAGTCATGTCCTGTAGTCAAGGACCAGATCCTAGTGCAGTACATGAAAAGTCCTAAAGATGTGGTGTTTAAAATCCAGATCCCTGTACAAATGTTGCATCCCATTTCCAGTTTAAGGTAATATTATCTATATAAAAAAGAGTCTAGATATTATAAAGTGAATGCTTGATTAAATATGTGGGCCTCCAAGTCAAATTAGGCTATAAAACAGATTGCAAAACAATGGGGTCCTTTTGCTAAGGAGCAACCATTAAGGGGAATTCATTACCTGAAAGCACTGACAGATCTAGGTCAAAATTTTATATGGGGTATATTACAACTCAGAGGGCACTAGAACTCACTTAGCCACATATCAATTAGAGGAAACTCTTAAAAGTGTCCCTTGGCGCCAAGTGTTAGCTGCAGGGGTGTTTAATGAAAATCTGCTGCTGATTCAGGTGGCACAGAGATACCATACAGCTCAGGGCATTAGAGCAACTGCCCACGTAGATCTTACCTAGAGCAGTTATTCCAGTTAATGAAAAAGTGTATATGGCAAAGAAAAAGGGAATTAAGGGAAATTCATTTTATTTTCCTATACTGACTTTTCTGACTTGCACCGCACTTTATCAAGGACATAGACAAGCTTAAAACAGTCCAAAAAAGAATCACCCGTATGATCAGAGTCTTACATGGCAAGACATATGAGGAAAGGCTGAGGGATCTGGGACTCTTCAGCCTGAAGAAAAGAAGGCCAAGAGGGAACCTGGTAGCAGCTTACCACTATATTAGGGGAGTACATCAAGGGCTCAGTGAGCAACTGTTCACCAGGGCACCTGAGGGGAAAACTAGGAGTAATGGCCACAAACTCCTGGAAGACCAATTCAGGCTCAACTTCAGGAAACACTTCTTCACAGTCAGGGTGTCCAGACTGTGGAATAAGCTCCCTCCAGAGGTGGTGCAGTCACCTACTCTAGAAATCTTCATGAGAAGACTAGACAGTCATCTTGCTGGGGTCACCTGGCCCCCAGTTATCTTTCCTGCTTGGTGCAGGGGGCTGGACTTGATGATCTTCCAAGGTCCCTTCCGGCCTTACAGTCTATGAATAAGTGCCACCTACAGTACTCTAATGGTAGAACTGAAACTGACAGAAAACCTTGCTTATTTTCAATCAGTGCTAAAATTTGTATCTGAAATATAGACCCTTGATTGAGATTTCTAATTTTAGAATTTGTCTTGGGGAAAACACGAGTTTTGGGTGATTGCATTTTATTTCCCGTGTTGTTTTAAGTTCAGGCAAAAAATGTTTTCATCTGACACAAATTATTACTGTATGCAGAGCACAGACTTTCACTTTTGCTGCAATTATGGAAGATAAATATATATGAAACAGTCTTAAGAACCAATAGTTGCATGTGGGGAACACACATTTCTTAATATATTTTTTTTCCATTTGTAAATTCCGTTTTGCAAAACCTCAAAGGCACCTGTGCTCTTCCATCCTTAATCGGATCTGATTTATATGCCAAGTTTCAGTTTCTGTTCAATGCACTTCACAACAGACAAATTGTAAATGCCAGGCAAACATATTATAATGGAAACAATCAGATTGCCCTTAAACACGGAGAACACATTTTCCCTCAACAACTTTAAAATGTATCTAAAAGCATTGCACAATGAATGCCATTTTAAATAAAAAAGATAATGAGACAAATTTCAGTTAATAAAAATCAATGACAATATAGTACCCAGGAGACAACCATATCTGTCAATGAAATGCTTCCACCACAAACCCTATGACAATAAACAATTCAGCACTTACAGTGATGCTCCAAGACAATAGTGAGAATAACAACCCTGATGTCTCAGATGTCAAGCCATTTGACTGTTTGTTTCCTCATAAAATGTAGTATCACATTTTTTCCACAACTAGCACATGCTACAAAACCATACAATTCAGTGTAATGATACAGACTAGGGATACTGCACAAATTCGAAGTAAACACAGATGACCTAAGCATGTAAGGGCCATCTGTCTGGTGCAAGCTGCCACCCTGCTGTGGTCAAGACAGCTACCTGACAGTAAATCTTTAGTCCACCGTTTATTCCTAATATTGACAACAAATGTCCTGCTGAGAATATCTAAATGTTTGTGTGTTAGGACATTGCATCCATTATTATTGCTATTAGAGTTCTAATCCCCATGCGTGTGCAAGCTAAGTTATCAAAGACTGACTGAATGGAAAAGCAGAACTCTTGTTGTGAACCTCCCAAAGATAGGCTAGCTATACTCATGACCATTTCTGACTTTTTCTCTCCCTCTCTATTCCCTATAGATAAGGATAAGTGACCTCAGACTTAGGATAAGCTTTAATCATTTTTATTTTGGTAGCAAGTTATTGGTTTTGGATATCCACTGTTTTATGTTGTATAATTATTAGGTTTGTAGTAATTTTTAAAGTTGTATATTGTATTATTATCATTTTTGTATTGATTTTTATTGTTTCATATGGATAGTGTATCATTTAGGCCTGTGTTTGTAAGTGAACCAAAGTCATGTCAAGTTTCCATTTTATATGTCAAGCCTCCATCTTGTGTCCTCTGCCTGGGCATCCCATGTTGCAACAGTATGATTCATTGTATCCCTCTCATGTAAATTGGTTCCCGGATGAATGAGATTGATTGAGAATGATTGAAATACGATGGTAGCAGGCCTCTACTGAATGGCCTGTAACGACTGGCCCATCACCTCTCATTGATTCATCCAGGAACCACGGACCTCACCCAGGAACAGAGACAAGACCAGCATTTGAAAGAAAAAAGACCCTGCAGAACCAGCAACTCTATCATTGTACCCCACCATTACAGACACCCGAAACTGCACATCCCTGCATGGAGCACACATGCTCAGTACGCCAGGGGCTGATCCTTGCCTGGGCATGCCTCCTGTCACTAGGGTCACACCAGGTCTGCCCCTATAAAAAGGGGCAGTGAAAACAGACCCAGTGGGAACATCATTTCCATCCGGACCAGACCAGCTTCATGTCACCTCTCCACCCCAGAAGCCCTGCTGGTGACCCCCTCTGGACAACACTGAGCTGAAGGAGACCCCGACTGGCCATCAAGGATCAACTTCCAGCCTGGGATAGGTAGATATTACCTGCACACGTCCTCCTACAATTTGGACTCTCTCTCTCTCCTTCTGGACTTCAGTGGACTTCAGCCCCTGCACCAAGCCTCTCTAACCCCTGCTGCCAGTGTGTGTGTGTGTGTGTGTGTGTGTCTATCTCTCTATATAGATATCATTGTGTGTGTGTGGTATATGAATTAGTAATCCACGTATGTTTATTAGATGTGCAGGTGTTGGTAACTGGTAACTGATTCTGTCTAAATTTGTTGTGTGTAGAGAGTATGGGCTTAAACTGGTGATAGGTGTGCATGAACCTAGACTACTTATTTTGAACGTGTGTGTATCTGAGCTGCTAGTGTGAGTGTGTATGCCTAGTAGGGGTGTATGCACCTAGTGAGTGTATGTGTGCTTAATTGATTTTTATGAGTGCATGTGCAATTGTACACCACACCCTCCTGTCCAACAGCGCAATATTGAGATCCTGAGCATTGTCCTGACTCCTCAGGGCAACAATGACAGAGAGGAGGGCATACCCCTTATTCTCCAGCTGTTCTTGGTGATGAGAATAAGAGAAAGAGACCAGATTTGTGCAAAACATTTCCTCCAATTTATGTAATTTCCTTAGGCATAAGCAGGATTTTCAAAAGTTGAGATTTCCCCCCTCATATAATTACTTGCTAAATGAGCTTGTCACTAGGCCTGTGTAAATAAGGAAGCATTTGATTTGGATTCAGCTGATTTGGAAGGCAGTGATTCGATTCAGATTGCTGTCCTAAATTGATTCAGCCAAATTGGCTTTGAAAGATTTGGCACTGATTCAGAGAGAATTGACGATTCCGCCGTAGACTATAATGGGGAATCACTGAAATACCTATAACCAGTGGCAATGTGTAGGGGATGCACAGGGGCTGCACATGCAGCCCTGGAGAGCACTGGTGCACCTCCTGACAGGCTGTGTTCCCCGCTTAGGTGACGGGCAGGGGGGGCAGGCGGGAGTGCCGGTGCCCCCCCAAGTGCCAGCCAAGGAGTGGGAGTGCCGGGTGAAGCACTGTGGCCACTTCCAGGAGTGCTGCAACCGGTTCCCAGTCAGTGAGATTGACTGTGGGGGGACTGCCCCCCCCCCCAGGTTGCTGACTGGTCACTGGGGGGAGACATGCCCCCCTGACCTATAACTTTGTCATTTTGTTGCAGATTTGGATGAAAACAGCAGAGATGGCAGCCCCTTCTGAGGGCATGTCCTTAGATAGGAGATGAGGAAAATGAGATACCACTGTCAAATGAGAGAGAGAAGACAAGGAACAGATTTTAATAGAAGAAGTGAGAGTATATTTTGGTCTGATAAAGATAATTTGGTGGTTTGTTCTTTCCTTTATAATTTGTATTTTTGCCTTGCTATACTGTACTGGAGTGGGAAGAATTGCATGCATTGAAACCTTGAAAGCAATTGGATGCAATTTGCCATTTTTTCTTTACCTCAAAATGTCATTGTTGTTGTTGTTTAATCTACTATTATTTTAAAAATCTGAATCCTTTGCTTTTTTTTTAAATGAGATAAGCATGTAGAGTTTTTGTGTGTGTTGTGTACACTATAAAAAATTTCTCAACTGCAAGAATTGTGATGGTGGTCTCAAAAACTGACAGATTGCCAAAAATGTCACCTAGAAGCAAAAATTCCTTGTGAGTCAAAAAGTTGGCCACAAAGCTTCCCGCACATGCTGTTTTAACCTGTGTGTTTCATTCTTGGGAACATAAAACATTCAGAAAGAAAGTGGAAAGGTAGAAAACAACCATTTCAAAAATCTTCAAAAAGATGCCACTTGAGATTAATAATAGATCTATCTCTATGGATCTAGTTATAGGTGTGTGTGTGTGTATAAGATTTTTAAGGTATGGTAGGTTTCCCAGAAGCAGGGATTGTTTTCACTTTGAGGTCAATGGGAATCACCCAATTCATTCCAATTGAGCAGAATCAAGCCACTAATCATGTAACCATTAATGATTCCCAATATTAGCAGCATACTTCCCTCCTACACCTAAAAAGGGAAGCAAGCAAAAGTGGTGGCGTGAATGCAATTTGCAGATGTCTGGTCCTAGGACAGCTGCCCAGTGGCTGGGAGCTGCATACTTGCCACAGTCAGGGGGCAGAGAGCTGGGAGAAGTAATGAAGGCATGGGTGCAGGGAAAGCCCTCTTTGGGGGAGGCAGTGGCAGGCTGAACTGAGGCAGCAGCCTGTATGACAGGGCACATGGAGCCTTTCTGCTGTGTGTCCCAGGACTGAGGGCTGGCAGGGGGAGGATTGTGAACAAACTTCATGCTTCCCTGCAAAGTCACAGAGCACAAGCACCACTGAGGTAGTGGGGAAGGGGCTGCAGGAACACTTGTTGGGAAGGGCTTTCTAGAGCTCAATGCAGTGGGGGCAAAGGGTTGGGCAAGAGCACTCCCAGCTATTCATAATGAGCTGGACCTGGGAAGGAAGGGGCTGGGGATGGGAACCACCTCTACTTGCCCAGCAGGAGGCATGGCATGCATATAGAGCAGGATATAGTAGGACACAACAAAGCCAATAAGGGCTGAAACCCAACTGCAAGTAGTTTATAGCTACTACTCTGCATGGCTGGAATGAAGGGAGATGCAAATAGTGCCTAGTGAATAGCTCTGCACACTGTGCCCCAAGCTTGAAGTATTAAAACAATAAAGGAAGGAAAAATAGAATATTTTTTCATGGCACTTTTCCAATGCTCTCATGGCACACTAGTGTGCTGCAGCACACTCTTTGGGAATCACTGCTCTTAGATCATGGGGTTTCAATATCTTGAGTTGAAAGGAGTAAGGTCCCTTAGCTCTCAGAGCTGATAACTGACTCTAGCCTCTACACATGGCCTGGCCTCTATAGAAAGAAAATGATACCACCAGTGAGAGTTATATATAGGTTCTGTTTTTTTACCATTTTATTTTAGATTCTCTAGGGACTCTGAAAACAACCTGAAATGCCAAATCTCTGATGTTGATAATAGTCATGTGGCTAAATGTATTTTTTCTAAAACTTTATTGTCACCCAGATACTCCATCATGTTCACTGTTCTTGGATTTAGGGAATTTATACCTGGTAAAACAGCAGATCAGGCTTCGACATGGTACTAGGATACTAAAGTGTTGGGTAGCAATATTAGACAAATGCTGTGTTAGCTGCAGGAATGAGTTTAAATGAATGATTTTGACATAAGTGCAAATGCTGAAGTATATTGTGAATTCCCTACTTGCTTTAACTTAACCATGCTGTGTGCTGCCTGTAGGCCTTCTGCCTTTGGTTCTTACTTCATTGCAATTCTGGGAGAAATCAAATGAATACCTTGAGAGTTTCTTTAAGGAAGGACTAAATCAAGAGCCTAGGATTTGGCCCTAAAATGTCATTATTTGTTATTTGCATAGCATAACACAAATATATCTATATATCTCTTTGCTTCCTTCCTTGGTGATCCTACCATCTATTGCCTGGGATGTTTTACATTTACTGGATTAGTAATCCTTCCTGAATATGCAAATAATAGCTTTGTTGATACTGACATTAATGAAAATAAGAGCTAAATAAAAATATCCCTTAATATTAATTATACAACTTTTTAGATAGTCTGAAAATCCTGTATTGTTTTATGTATGCATGTATGACATAATGTCGCATATTATTTTTAAGGCTTAAACTAAATGGCACAGGGCGGGAAGAGTGATAGAAGTCTATCTACAAAGAGCAAATACTGCATACAAAACATTAACTCTTAATGCTTTGAGGAGTTTTTTGTTTTTGTATTTAAAACCCAAGTTTAATGATTTGTTAACATTTTTCTTTTTAATTGAATCTAGAGGAAGCTGAATTAATTTCCTAAGATTAAATGGGATTAAGCTGGTTTGTTTTTTTAGTAGCTGGAAACAGGAAGGTATGGTGATTTGATTGAGAACCAAGACCAAAGTAATTACTTTCATGAAAAGAAACTCTTTAAAAATGTTTCCACAATTAAGTATTGTGCTTGTCACCAGTTAGCTTTTTGTACTAGAAAAGGCAGACTCAGTTTTGTATAAGTCATGTAACAGCTCCAGTTGAGAAAATCCATGCCTGGCAGCCAAGGGTCATCAAAAAGAGATGCATATAAATGGTTTCTATTCTTTAAACCTTTTCATATACTTGTAAGATCACTCTCCCTTGCATTTTTGACCCCTGTGGGCCAAATTCCATTGAAAGACACTCTATATAAAAACCAATGGAATATTCAATGTCCACATCTTCATTCCCGAGTGCAGATTTGCTTACAAGTAGCTTTGCCTTCTACCATATATTGTTCTGAGGCCAATCTCTTAGCCTTTTTGACCAGAATTCCTTTTCACATAACACACTCAAGTGTCAGTTATTCATTTGCATGTATGGCATTATTGGCACTTATGCATAGTTTGGAACCTTATTCCACATGTAGCATGGGTGTTTAAGCTTCCTCATACCTACAGCACATGCATGAGGCTGAGCTCTGGCAAGGCAAATATGTGGCTCCATACATGCATGTCCTGGGTGAATGTAAAATATGAAACTGCCCAGCAAACCCCATGACTATCAGGTGCATATCTCCCCTGCCCTCTAGCAGCCCTCCCCTGTTTTATCTCAACACTTTAAGTGGTTAAGACACTCAGGAAAGCCACATACTAGAATCACATCACTCAAAAGTGGCTTGAACTTGCACCTTTTTGATTTCTCAGTATAGTGCTCTAACCACCAGGCCACAAGTTAGTCACTAGCCAGTTTTCCTCTCTAGCCCCTGTGTAGCTAAGAGAAAGAGCTAAATAGTGCAAGAATTTAAAAAAATGGTTTGTGATTCAATGAAATGACTGCTGCTTTGGAAGTGAGGAGCCTTGAGTCCTAGTATGGGCTATTGCTCCCAATGGTGCAAGAACCTTCCCACTACTTTCCATTCATTTTACCCAGAGAATAGTAAAGGAAAGGCAGAATCGTTCAGCTTGAAGAAGAGGGCTGAAGAGTGAAGGGGTAATGCCTAACTAGTAACTTAGTAATTAAAGCACTCTTCTGGGAAATCAGAAAGTGTAAGTTCAAAACCACTCTGGATCTCCCAGTTCCTAGACAAGTGGTATAACCACTGAGCTTTTTGACTCAAACATGGGAAGGCCCTCCTCCTCCTGTTTGTAGAGACAGTATTTGGGGGTTACACTCAGGTATGTGTACCAGCCCAGCCTGATCACAGCCTATTGTACATGCTTAACAGTCATATAGTTGTTTATGCATCCACACTGCATATGGCGTAAGATCACAAACTGAGTGTAAGTTCCAAAAATAGTAATTACCCAGCCACATAACTGTCATTTGGGTGCATAAATTGAAATAGGATTCTACCCTTGGGGTATATGTTTACGAATATTTAGTAAAGCTACCTAAAAATACAAATCTATTTGTATATTAACTTGAAGGCTCCATCATACATATGATCTGATACTCCTACCTTATGTCAAACTCATCTGACAAAAGAAGAGAATTTGACTGAAATAAGGAATGTAGGAAAGCCCTTAATTTTAAGTTTTGTTCATTTTAGTCCTACATCTCATATAGATATATACTTATCAGTACTATCATTGATTTCAGTCAGATCATATCCACATTGGTCTAAAGTAAGCACATTTAAATTTTCACAGGGTTAGAGCTCAATGACACATAATTAGTACTGAGAAAAATATTCCTATAGACTAATGCATTTGACAAAGTTAGTTACTCTTAAACAATCTTCCTCCCACACATCCCCCCCACCCCTCATTTGGTCTTTTTTTATATATATTTGGTGTAATTTTTAAGACCTATAACTATTCAAAAAAAAATTCTGCAATAATTCAGCAATCAAACAGTGTTGTGTATGTGCAGCTGATGGAAGAATTCACATGATATTGTTTCTATTTCCTGACAGAATGAAAGTGCAAACATTTTCAGAGGTAAATTTTAAAAATTGATTGAAATCTATTTTCTATGAGCGTTTCTGAAAGTAAAGCTCGATAATTTCATTGCTCATGGAAAGCAAACACACATGGTATTCAAAGATAGTCAAAATTATTTAAACAATGAAACCTTAATAGAAAAAAATGTATTATTTGTCCAGGTCTATTCATGATGTTGTAATTTAAATATTGAAGATCTTTTTTGGGAAACATGTGATTATTAATTATTCAAATAAAGTCCATTTTGATATTACCATGAGGCTACTTGTATCGCATAATCAAATATATTTCTTCTCTCTAACCTAGCATATTGCTATGAAGTTGAAAATAATTTTACTGTATTCTGTTAAATAACAATTAAGATTATTGTAATTAAAATGGGAATTGTCCTATGGACTATAAAAATCAGCCTCTCTATTTTCTTATTCTGATTTGCTTGATTCATTTACTTCTATTTCCATTTTAATAATAATTTTATCATTTCACATTAATTTGTCTGCAATAAATTAGATTAAATGCATCAAGAGACCTCAAGGCAAATTCGCTCCTATCTACACCAGCTCCTAAGGATCCAAAACATAATCTTGCTTTTCACTTAGTACACTCTATAAATATGCAGTAATAATAATAATACTAATAAACATCATAATAAACGTAATGGGGAAAGAGGCTGAAATTGCCAAAAGCCCTGAAGTTATTTCTCCATACTTAGAAACCTTGGGCCAAGGACCCTTTCTTCCTTTTTTCGGGGTGAAAGCTTGAGGAATGTGCTCTGAAATCTTTTTGGAACAGCTAATCCTGAATCTGAATGATAGCTGTGTCCTGTAAATGTCATTATTTGCTCTCCATATATAGGAAAGAATGAAAATAAATGTCTTGTATATTGAAATGTCCTTTCCCCTTATTTGTGTCCCTGTTTATATTCCTTGTGTGGTCCATGGTAAATTCCATTATGTTTCAAGACTTAAATTGAGCAGAGAAAGAAAAGGATTAATATTGTTTCAAATTCTGTACAAAGGTATAGAATTGCCTACAGCAGTGATACATGACTCAGCAGATTGCGTGGATATTTAAACAATGAACATGAGTACCTACTGTGCCCTTCCTTTTAGATACCTTGCTAGGGTCAGCTAGATGGGTCCCAATGACAGGATGAATGGTCTATAGATTGGAAATGATTTCAATGGCTCAGGTGCACAATTCCTGCATGACTTCGCACAGGTCTCTTGGCTTTGCTTTATCATTTTCCTCCAGTCTCTGAAATGGGGAGAATAGCACTTCTTTTTCTCAGTACTTTATTGTAAAGATTGTGAGGTAGTCAGGCATTGTGGTAATAAGGGCCATATAAATAAATAATGGCTTTTCTCACATTGAACAGTGTAATTTATTCTGCCATTGAATGCAGTGTCACCATGTACTGAGCACAGTATTACTCAACCTAAGTAAGAATGACACTATGGGTGCCCTTGCTAAGCTAATGCATTTGCTTATAGACTATAACATTGCAGAACTTTGTTTGTTGTTGGTTTTTAATTGGACCATATGTATGTGTTTGTGTATGCATGTGTGTAATATATAGATATACACTTACAATCACACACCTATATGTATATGTATATATCTGTGGATCTTCTGCTTTGTCACACCAGTTTATTTTGGATTACTGATAAATTATAATGGTGGGAAACTGGTTTAAGCCAGAGGAGCAGAAGACCTATTATCTCTGATTCTAGAAGAGTTCCTTCTTACAGTATAGCACTTGCAAAATCAATTGCTTTCCTGTATTCTCTGTAACTAGCTATGATTAAAAAGTGGATAGGATAATACCAACTCCCGCATACAGTACTGAGGCTCAATTAAGGTTTGTGAGGTATTTTGAAATATCTCAGGTAATAGTGCTATTATGAGTGTATCATCATTATCTAGCAATAATCAAGTAAATGCATGAATAAATAAATAACCAATAATTGCATTTACCATTGATGAACTGAATAATTTCATCTTCATTTTTTGTTCTTTTTGTTTAACCCTCTTTTACTTTCTTTATTGTAATGCCACAGTACAACAACATATTTTTGCCTCCTTCCCTGCAGCAAGCTAAGTTATGCCCATCTGGTATTCCCTCTTCTTCCCAACAGTCAAGTCTCAAATCCTCCCTGCAGAGCTACTTATTCTTGGTTGATCGACAGAAACTTGATGCTGAAAGTAGAACACTATCTTGTCTGTCTGGAAGCACTTGAATTAAACTAAAACTATAGATCTTTGGCACAAAGATCCTCATGAGCAAGTCACACAGTTACAGATTGAAAAGATACCACATTGAAAGTCTTCATTTAAATAAATCGTTCCCAACTACTCTTTGTCTTTCCTGTGTGTGTGCATGTGCATAATGATATATAAATTTCATAGACGTTAGGGCTAGAAGGGACCTTGTGAGATAATCGGGTCTAGCCCCCTGCCCAATATATGCATATTGACTAAGTGGATTTCTCTCTCTTTCCCCCTACTCCCTCAAATCACTGGGGAAGTCACCTTCTCCCCTCCCATGCCCTTCTTAAAACCCCTTTCTTCAGTTATATTGAGACACAATCTATTGCTCCTAAAAGAAATGTGCTACTTGGCATGCCTGCAAAGAAGTATCTGACAAATATTTCAAAGATGACCTTATGGCTCCAAAGAGTTCTTGACATAATCGATCTATAAACACACACATTATCAGATAGCAAAGCAAATTATAACCAACCACTAAAGGCATGCCTCACTCAATGAATGATTTCCCAACATTTCAGAACATTACAAAAGGTAGCATATCTTTCCTTTGGGGTTCACGTTGCCTTTCAGTCCCCTTTTTTTTTTTTGTGAACTCTGGATGGATGAAAACATTTCCCTTGATAATTTCCTGGAAATATGGAATATCGCAGTGTCTTGAAGACTTTTCCCTCTGCAACTTGCATGATTGTGTGGTACAATACTGCATGTATTTTTCCAGGAAAAGAGAATCATTAAAAAAAAACCCAGACTGATACTGACGGGATATGACTAAGGAGCTTAATCTCCTCTGGGTATATAAACATCAATAGCAGACTAGGGCATTGACAGTTCACATTGTTAGACCCAATCCCATCCCAGACCACTAGGAAATGGCTCAGCATGACGTATGTGTATTTTAACCTTCTGGTCAGTGATTTAGATCTAGCCCAAACTAATAGGAATTAAACATAACAGCTGTTCAGTGGCTAGGTGATGTCACTCAACAGTTTCAGGCCAGCTCCTAACAGACAATTGTCCTCATAATCACCACTGGAACCTTCATTGCCAATCTCAGAACAGTTAAGGATGAATGGGCCATGGAAACTGACCTATTTTCTCGCTTCTAGGGACACATTCATGGGCAGCATGGGCAAGTGTGCACAGCTGTTGTGAGAATACCAAGCATTTAAAGAGCACTTTACATTTTCAGAGTGCTGTGTAAATATAACATTAATCCTTGTTGCATCCCTGTTAGGGAGGTAAGTATGATTACTATACTTGCTCTTCACAGAGGCAAAAGCTTTCATTAGCTTGGGTCATTACTCTGTCACATTTCACAAGCACTAAATTATCACTTTTTTCCAGTAAAGTGTCTGTAATTTTTGAACTGGGTAAAATTGTTTCGTTATTATATTTCTGTAATTCCTGTATTTTTTTTTACTTCTCTTTTTCATAAACTTTCCAGCGCATATCAGCAACTCTTACTAAGTATGAAAAACCTTTTTACTGTAATACATACAAAGACATATTTTGATGAATTAGGTAGGTGTGAACAAATGATTCGAGAAGAAAAGTTTGGATTTCTTTTTTAAATATACCACGTGCTACTTTTTGCAACACTTTAACGTAAAATGAATGCATCCCTTAACAAAGCACAATTGCCATATTAGCTATAACAGTAGCTGCAAAGGGAACAAAGGAAAATGAAAGACTGCCAAGATTTAGCTATTTTAAGTCCAATTTCATATATCATTGCCTAAATTAAGCCTGTAATTTCAATCATATTGCATTAATTTCACAAGGCTTACTGTATCTATTTTTAGTTAAAAACATGAACAGTGGAGAAAAATAGACTGGGCACCATGACAGAAGATTTTCTATATACTATATGTACTAAGAAAGGAAACCTCATATGGATTATAGCTAACCATAAATGAGAGTTGATATTTATTTATTTTTAAATAATTGCAGTGTTTAATCTGCAAAATCTCAACATATCCTCCATAAAAGCTTTAACGTTTAATTTGTTCAGTTCACTTTGAGTCATAGGCATTAAAGTTCTGATTGCAACTTCCCACTGCCTTCCTGCTTACAAGCTCACCACAGTTTGCCTCAGATCTACTTATCAAGGTCACAAGCAGCTACACTGTAACTGCACACTGTGCAGTTAGTAGCTTCAGATCTATTTGCAATTAATTATGGAAATGGTTGATGGTCACACACATGGTATGTGTTTTGCCTCATGCCGATATATCAAAGCCGTATGGTAGCTTTGCCGTTTATTGAAGCTATCATGGCAGATATGGTAGCTTTGCCATTTATTGAACAAAGCTAGCTCCTCTGTGTAGCTTACTGCTGGCTCCCATGAGTTGGCAAAAAGTCTAGCATAATCATAGTGAACCTTCTTTTGTGCTTCGTGCCAAGTATTTTAAAAAGTAGTAGTCCCCATCATATGACCCAGAGATGCAAAGGTTCATTAATCAATAGGACTTCTGTTCAGTTGAGCATGACATGGCTAAACTCACATTCTATGAGTCTTAGTGCTATATATTCCATCTTCATATGGTTAATTCCTGGTGTCAGACTTAATGAAGTTCATTGCTGTAAACAATTTTGCACATGAGCACATCCAATAAATATTGTCAAGCAAGTTATCGCTATTTTTTTCCTGAGAAACAAATGTGCTTCAAGTGTGCCAAATTTCCTTTTTAGGGTAGACTGATGATTTTTATTAATCCTGCCACGATCACTAAATCCAAATATAACAGTGGATAAACTAGGATGTCACTTATGAAAGCTTATGCCTTTCTGAACCAGTTAATATCATTGTACCTCCCTGCTCTGATTTTTGCCTGATTTCAGACCAAAATGGCTAACTACTTTTCTATATCTAAACACGGATATAAGGTAAAAGTAGTTTTGTAGATGCAGTATTTTGAACTGCAGCATCTCCCCATCTCAAGTTTGATATCTCACTACTTGAGATCTGTGGGGTAGATTTGGTTGCAGTTTTGTACAGCTGTGTTTAACTTTTATTCTCTAAATAATTGAATTTAAGATCCACCCTGAAAACATATTACCAGTATCTTCTCATTTGTATCTTAAAATATGTTGTTTCAATGCTATTACTATTTACCATAAAAGTGGCTTGAGTTTCCCAGATAGAAACTTCTCAGAAAAGAATTTTCAAGAGTCTTAACTTTGGATTAATTTTGCTCTCATCATGACAAATGGGGTATTCCATTCCTACAACGCAAGTCTATCTTATGTGGAAATAACATTAAGCCTATGAAACAATGCAGCTTACACTAAGAAACAGACAAAAAGTATTCCATTACAAGATTTTAAAGTCTTTTAAATAAAAAGCTCAAAACAATTGTGGATATGCCCACTACATTTTAGGGCATTATTAGGACCTTGTTACACATTGCACTGTAAGCTTTTCAAATGTTGTTCAGAGTTCATGTTACTTTGAGTTTAGAGTAGTTACACATTCAAGCTAAAAATCCACCCTGACTGTCCCCAACCTGCCCAGCTGTGACTTGCAGTAGAGGACTGCAGCTGTGAGTTGTCCACATAAAACAGGGTGGGAGGACAGGACGCTGCAGCCTGGGATAATGGAGGATTGAAACTAGAATGGTTTCTATCTGGGGAATGCCCACATATTCATGGAACAAGAGTTAGGTAATATGGATCAGAGATAAACCTGCCCTAAAGTGATGTAACTTTAGGCCACCTAAAAGGTGCTTAAAGCTAGCACACAAAGAAACAACAAACCCTCCATGTGCTGGAAGAATGGTGTTTGTACCCAAAAGCATGTGTAACGGGGGGGGGAAATAGATGCCATGTGCGGGAGCCTGCTCATTTGTGGCCCTGATGTTCTGGGCCAATTAGACACCTCCGAGCCACTCCTCTAACCCACACTGACCCACCATGTCCCATGCCTTGCAGATAGCATCCTAATCTCTGTATTTCTCCCCTGGCCCACACTGGGCCACACTTGGCCTCGGGCCTCACTCAGAGGGCCTTGACCCTGCCTTGGTCCTCACTGGACAACTCCCCTGGCCCCTTACTGGGCTGCACTCCACCCCCTTACTGAGCCACACACTCACTCTGACCCCACACTGGGCTACACACATTGACTTCCTGCTCTGTAGGCCTCAAGTCCCTCCTCTGGACTTTGGCCCCAGGCCTTTCCCTTCCATGGGGTGACCCACAAGGTAGTGAGGCCTGAGGCTTTCTGGTGTCCCATCCTCACATTTCACTGGGGAGGCACAGGTGTGGCATTTCCTGGGGGCTGCCCCACCACAGGCATCTCTACCACACCATCCAGCCCCAGCAGCTGCAATTCTTACCCAGGACCATAAAGAACCTCCTTCATTCCTATAGCTCCTACCCTAACCTCCAAGTATTACAAAAGCTGCAGTCTTCAAGCTGTGAGATGTTACTACCTCTAGCTGCCCAGATGCAACTGCTGGCCTCGCACCCAGGGTCTAGGCTTATACTCTGTCTGCCCAGTCGTCCTCCAATCAGGCAGCCTGCTGCAGTCAGGTGACTACCTAATTGGGCCTGACCCCACCTGCTGGCTGCTCCACAGCCTACCTGATGGTCTTAAGAGAGCAAGCACAACCAATGCACTGCCACAGCTTGCAAAAAACAATTTTTCCAACTATTTAGTTGGCCTAATAAAAGATATCATATTTACACAAAGAACCTTGTCTGCCTAGAACTAGTTTATACATCTTAATGTGTAGACAATACAGGGGTTAAAAGCTCCCTCAGTTGCCTATAATTAATGTTTAAGGTCTTTGTTACACATTCATTTTAGGCAGCTCAAGGAACTCTTAAGCCCTGGATTGTCCACACCTTAAGAAATGTAAACTAGTTTTAAGCACCCTTTAGGTGGCTTAACGTTGCATCACTTCAGGGCAGATTTCTCTCTGATCTGTATTATCCCAACTTGTGTTCCACAAATATGTGGCCTTTCTCCAGATATAAACCATTTGAGTTTCAATTCTTCAGCATCCCAGGAAGCAGTGTCCTGTCCCCCCAACCACCTGATTGGTGTGGACAATTCACAGCTTTATCTCCTAATCAAGCCCTTGCTCACAAGCCTTCTAGTGGCAAGTCACAGCTGTGCAGATTTGGGACAATCAAAAGGTTTTCAGCCTGGACATTTAACTAATCTAAACCTGAACTAACACTAACACTAGCACGTTGAGTACTTACAATATAATACTAACTAAGGAATGCAGGACTCACTGAAAGGATTATGAGACATGTATAGAGAACACACAACTGCACTTAGGATGGAACAATCCTATGCACCAGTACAGGCTGGGGGCGAGCTGGCTGGGCAGCAGCTCTGCAGAAAAGGACCTGGGGTTACAATAGACAATAAGCTGAATATGAGCCAGCCATGTGTCCTTGTTGCCAAGAAGGCGAGCGCTATGCTGGGCTGTTTTGGTAGGTGTGTTGCCAGTAGGTCAAGGGAAGTGATTATTCCCCTCTATTCAGCACTGGCAAGGCCAAATCTGGAGTACTGTGTTCAGTTTTGGGCCCCCAACTATAGAAAGGACGTGGGCAAATTGGAGAGAGTCCATCGGAGGGTGACAAAATGGTGAGGGGGTGGGGGACATGACTTAGAAGGAAACACAGAGGGAACTGGTCTTATTTTATCTAGAGAAGAGGAGACTGATAGGGGATTTAATAGCAGCCTTTAACTATCTGAAACAGGGGTCAAAAGAGGATGGAGCTAGATTGTTCTCAATGGTGACAGATGACAGAACAAGGAGCAATGGTCTCAAGCAAGGGAAGTTTAGGTTAGATAATAGAAAAAAAAAATTTCTCACAAGGAGGGTAGCAAAACACTGGAACAGGTTACCTAGGCTAGGTACAGACATTCAAAAAGCCTGAGCTTGAAT
Organism: Alligator sinensis; assembly: GCF_000455745.1. NCBI lineage: Eukaryota > Metazoa > Chordata > Crocodylia > Alligatoridae > Alligator > Alligator sinensis. The sequence continues at coordinate 2,660,147 of NW_005842019.1, read as the reverse complement.
TGATTCAGTCTTTGCAAGTTAGTCTACCTTGCAGAGAGTGAACCAATTTGCAAGTGTATAGACATTTGGTACATGCTTGCAGTAGCTCAAGCCAGAAGCCCGGGGTGCTAGAGCAGCCCTCCCTTCCACAGGAAAGCTGAGCTGAGGAGGGGTGGGGGGCATGGCCAGGCCCTGGCAGGCCTGGCCCAGTGGCTCCCTGACAGCTGGGAACAATCTGGGCGCACAGGGCTGCCTGGCTCCAGAGGAGAACTCTTCCCCCTGCTTCTCCCCCACTGCTGCTGGGTTTGGGGGGGTCTATGGGATGCTGCCCAGCCCCAGAGAAGGACTCTTCCCCTCAATCCTCCCCCCCAGGCCAGGGGGAGGCTCTGTTCTATGCTGTGGGGAACTGTTCCCCCTTCTCCTCCTCCCCACAGAGGGGCAGTGGGAACATGAAGCTCAGCTGGGCAGGGTGTGGGTGTGTGGGGTGTGAGGGAGGGTGGAGGGTGCAGGAACCCTGGACCCCCACATACTCCCCCCATGGTGGGCAGCCCCCACTGCATGGCAGCAGCAGCAGGTGGGGAGATCAGGGCACTTGTGCCTACCACAGGCACAGCTCTGGCCAGGTGGGTAGGAGCAGAACCTGCTTTATCCTCATGGCTCTGCTCCCTGAGCCTTAGCCTGCAACTCCAGCCCTTGCAGCAGGGGAAGCCCCATGCTGGAGCCAGCTGCTTCCTCCAGTCCCTTCTGTATAGGGTCCTGCACTTTGCCAGGGTGGAGGGAGCCCCCTGCTTCCCTTCAAAGTCCAGCATGGGGGTTCCCCACTGCAAGTGCAGAGCTGCAGGCACAGCATGGAGTCACAGGGATAGAAGCAGCCAGGCAGGGAAGGAGAGAAGAATTAACTCCCTCCCTACCCACTTTACCTTAATGGGGCTATGTTGGCCTGTGTCCCTGCTCGGGCCAGTCCCTGCTCCAGCTAGAGAGAAGAGAGGTGGGGTCAGCCCTGTGACTGTAGCAGAGCACCCTGCCCAGCCCAGAGAGCATACTGGGATGCTGGAGGTATCTGTTTCATAGCTGGTAGGATCGGAAGGGACCTAAGCAGATCATCAAGTCCAACCCCCTGCCATGGGCAGGAAAGGATGTTGGGGTCAAATGACCCCAGCTATGTGGCTGTCTAGCCTCCTTTTGAAGACCCCCGGGGAAGGGTGAGCACCACTTCCCTTGGAAGCTGGTTCCAGCTCCTAGCTGCCCTGACAGTGAAGTAGCGCCTCCTGATATCTAGCCTGAATCTACTCTCAGTCAACTTATGGCCATTGTTCCTTGTTACCCTCAGTAGTGCTCGGGGGAATAGGGACTCTCCCAGTGCCTGCTGTTCCCCCTTGGCAAGTTTATAGGCAGCCACCACATCCCCTCTCAGCCTACTTCTGTGGAGGCTGAACAGGTTCAGGTCCCATAGCCTCTCCTCGTAGGGCCTGCCCTGCTGCCACCTGATCATGAGAGTGGCTCTCCTCTAGACCCTCCCAATGCTGTCCATATCCCTTCCGAAGTGCAGCACCCAGAACTGGATGCAGTACTCCAACTGTGGCCTGACCAGTGTCAGGGAGAGAATCACCTCTTTGGACCTGCTCGTGATGCATCTATGGATGCATGACAAAGTGCAGTTAGCCTTCCTGACCGTGTCTCCACATTGGTGGCCCATGTTCATCTTGGAATCAATAGCAACTCCAAGATCCTTCTCTGCCTCTGTGCTGATGAAAAGGGAGTTTCCTAGCCTGTAGGTATGCTGCTGGTTCTTCCTCCCCGGGTGCAACACCTTGCACTTGTCCATACTGAAACCCATCCTATTCTTATTCGCCCACCTCTGTAACCTGTCAAGATCTAGTTGTAGCCTGTCCCTCTTTTTTAGCATGCTCACTTCTCTCCACATCTTAGTGTCATCTGCAAACTTGAACAAGGTGCTTTTCACCTCCTCATTCAAACTGTCGATGAAGGTATTGAACAGTGCAGGCTCGAGGACCGAGCCCTGGGGAACCCCACTGCCCACATCTCTTCAGGTCAAAAATGACCCATTCCCCTCCACTGTCTGAGTGCAGCCCTCCAGCCAATTTGCAACTCATCTGACTGTGTAGTCGTCAACACCGCAGATTGCCCCTAAGCAGAAAATCCCCTGCTGGCCCCTTGCCAATGTGCTCCTGGATAATTTTCACAAAGAGCTTCCCCAGTACCAAAGTAAGACTAACTGGCCTATAGTTTCCTGGATCCTCTTTCCTCCCTTTTTTGAAAATGGGACTTCATTGGCCTTTTTCCAGGCATCAGGCACCTCACCATAGCACCACGAGTGCTCGTAAAGCTGTGCCAGGGGTCCTGCAATGACCTCTGCCAAATCCCTCAGCACTCTGGGGTGGAGATCATCAGGACCTGCTGATTTGAACTCATCCAGTCCCTCCAGAAGTTCCCTGACTAGGTCCTCACTGACCCTGGGCCTGGCTGCACCTCCTCTGGGTCTGTCTGGAATCCTAGTCGGGGGGGGGATGTCCCTGTCCCAGCTCAGAAAAATGGAAGCAAAGAATCTATTAAAGAGATTAGCTTTGTCATCTGGTGCTACCACCAGATTACCAAGCATGTCCTGCAGAGACCACACATTATTTGGTACCTTCTTTTTACCGCCTATATATTTAAAAAAGGACTTCTTGTTATCTTGTTATCTGGTTTATCTTAAACCAGTAAGGGGTCTGGGACAGACATTGCATAAACCCGTTTGAGACAAATCAGTTAAATCTGATACTACATTATCCAGGTTTATCTCAAACCAGTCTTGGCCATTTTGAAACTTGTTTATGTGCACTGAATGTCTGTTCTGTTACAGGTTTAAACCAGCTTCTGATCACTTAAACCAGTTTGTGTGTAATGTCTGTCCCTAGCCCCAGAGAGGTGGTGGAAGCTCTAACCTTGGAGGCTTTGAAAACACTGCTTGACAAAGCATTGATTGGGATGATGTAGTTGGGGATGGTCTTGCTTTGAGCAGGGGGTTGGACTAGATGACCTTCTGAAGTCCCTTCTGACCCTAACTTTCTATGATTCTATGATAATTCTGCTACTTATTAAATTCTCACCAAAAAGAGATCAGAAATGTGGCAGAATTCAATTCTATATTTTTATCATCATGGATTGGGATCTGTTTTCGGCCTTGTTTATTTTTATTATCCCCAGGCATACTGAAGCCAGGAGAAAGCAGACACACATTCACAAACTCTCCCAGGAATGATTTAACTTTGATCGTTCCAAGGTTATTTCTCTCCCAGAGCAGCCATTTTTGCTTTAGGAGAAATAGTCTGTACACTTCACATTTCTGCCAAAAGGACAGTGATTCTGCTAGTAGAAACTGAATACCTGTACAAAGTCTATATGTGGATTAGAATCCTTTTTCCTGGATCTATTTCTGCAGCATTGCAAAGCTCCTTTCCACTAGCAAAAAGGTTTAATTTTCTTTTAAAATGCACTTGTAGTAGTAATAGTATCTATGCAAAAAAAAAAAAAAATCTTAACCACTCAACACCCTTTTTATATTCTGAATCTTATATTGTTACTTTACTGGCAAAACAGAACTTTTTACCACTGTTAGTGCCGTGAAGACTAATACAGTTATTGTTAATAGAACTGGAAATCTCTTTTAGTTTATACATTATCAACAGGGATCTGACTGCAAAAACCAGTGAACCAAATTGTTCAGAGACGCTTGTATCAGCAGTATCTACAGTATACCTGAAAGGATAGTTTCAGTTAAATTAATGGGCAAAATATCTTGACAAAATACAGCCCGTATATCAGCATAGCTATTCGTATTAGATAAATAGGTTCATAGGGAGAAAGAACAGAATAGACTGATGGCTGACAATCAGAATGGTAGATTAGATGGACAGACTTCCAGGACCAGCATCTAAAGCAAGTAGATAAGCAATCGTTTTACTTTAAAAAATGGGCCAACAGGATATAGAAGTTTCTGAGACAAATATTCTGAAACTGCAAGAGTGCTTTTAACAGGGAATGTTCAGAAAAATAAGTCACAGTGTCTTCCCCTTATTCATTCTCTAATTAGGTAAAAGCAGTTCACAGGTGGAATATAATATTATATTTATTATGAGCTTTTAAAAATATATATCTATATGTGTCTTTAGCTCTCTTTGCTAATTAGTGGTATGTTTGTTGTCAAGACACCTTGAACAGTCATCCTAGTTGCTATCAGTAGCAACATCCTTACTCTAAACAAAATGTGACATTTTAATCAAGTGAGATGGAGACTTTGCAGCCTTCTGAAGCAAACAATTCACCCAAAGTGAATGAAATCAAAATCAGCACAGTTATATGCACTGAACTCATAGCACAAATTTTAAGCTAGTTTCTCTGCTGGTATAAAGGGGTGGGGAATGACTGAATTCAATGGAGGCATTCCCCCCGCCCTCCCCCACTGTTTACACCTGAGAAAAGTTTAGTCCTGCAAGACCTGTTTATGCTAGTACAAAAACACTTCCAAATGTGGACCTGTTGCCTCAAAATGTTTTAAGATGAACTAAATTAATTATTTCTAGAATATAATTTTCACTGAAGCTAAGGATTTCAGTTAAACTAGAGTCAAGTTAGACCTAAACTAAATAGTAAAGGAAAGACTAGAAATAATTAGTCAGTGTTATGGGAAGCCAAAGTAGAGCATAAGTTTTAGGGAATCAAGAGTTCAGAATTGCAACAGGTGGTCCCCAAAAACAATTTAGATAGATAGATAGATAGATAGATAGATAGATAGATAGAGAAAGACTTACACTGTACATGGTTTATCTTCAGGTTTTGGGGTTTTTTTTATTTTGCTGCATATTGAAAAACTTAATATGACAGAACAAGTAACTTAACTATTAAATAATGAAGATAAAATAATATAAAATGTATGTTTATTTCATGATCTAAGTTTTCCAACTGAAGTACATCATGATATTCTATCAGAGCCCACTCTTATCACTGCTAGAACTAAGTCATTAACTCTATATTATTAAGATACTTTATTGCTTTTTATGATTTTGGTGTGGGTTTTTTTTTTCTTATAACCATAAAGACATTCTAACTTAACATTTTAAAAATATCAGCATTGCTGCTCTTAAGTCTTTCAGGGTCCAAAAATAAACATTTTAATTCATGCTGAACCTAATAAGAGTGTAAATAATTAAAAAGAAAATAACATAAATCATCAATTTGACAACATCTAAAAGGAACCATGTTTTGAAACCCAGTGCCAGATAAGGGTGTAACTAATACTCAACATACAGATGTTTCTACTTGACGTTACGTAATTCAATAATTATTTAAACTTCTTTTTCAGTCAAATAGAAGTAGTACCTGAAAATTACATATTTCCCAATTCAGATGTAACTGATATTCCAAAAGAGATGGTTATGTTTTGTTTAATATGTTGCAGCCTGTCAATTTTTGACCAGAAATGCTACTGAGATTTCAAGTGAAAAGCACTGAAGCTTATTCCACTTATCAATGTTGAAAAGATGTTGCTTTATGCTGCAGAATGTTCGTATTCCAAATAGCAAAGGATGGAAAAAGATTGAGGACATTCTATCACAGCAATAAATATCATAGAAAGCAACAGGGAAGGTTAAAATAATATTTTTGTTTCTTTTTGTAAATTCTTAGAAATCATTTTAGCTTGAAATTGCACTTTTTGTCTGTGTCTCAGAGTTTAATACCTCTATCATATAATACAGAGAGGGGCAGGGGAGTCCTTATGTAAGTGAATATATAAAAGAAAATGATGACAAGCAAGCAGCTAATTTAGCCAAATATATATATTTTACGCATGTCAAACACTATTATATTTGGAAACTTTTTAAAAGCCCTTTCCCAGTTGTCATTAATTTGCTCCGATTTCTTTTCTTTTTTTTACCAGGTAGAACACAAGGGATTGTATCTACTGGCTAGAACAGGACACCAACGTCAGGATCTTTCACATACTATTGTAAGCTCGGCCACAGACTCCCTGCTTTACCTTAAGTCTTTTGAACTTCTTAATTATCATTTTCAGAAGCAGTGAGTATAACAAACCCCACTGAAGTCATCAGATGCCAGATGCCCAGCACAAATGAAAATTGGGCTCCTTTGTAGATATGCATGAATTGCATTGGGCTCCTGATAGATATGCATGAATTGTAAAACACACAGGTCAGGGTAAGGTGTAGTTGGTGTTTGTAAAATGTCTTCAGATAGTTCAGTGGAAGCTATTATGGATGTCAAAATTGCTCACAGAATTGCATCTCAAGGATCTGGGAATTTGTTTGTTCTCTTACATGATTTTTCTTTGAAATTGTTACTGATAATTTGTATAGTAATTTCATCTACAGGATGAATATGTGAGAACCCACGTTGATTAGCACTACAGCTAGCTCACATGATAATCAATATTCTATGAGAAAATGACATGTATTGAAAACTAAATTTAAAATAAAAAGGTTTCTTGCTGTTCCCTATGGTTTTTATATTTCTTGGGCCATGTGTAGACAAAATGAGAGGCATGTATGCATGACACTTTAAAGCAGGCTAAATGCTTTTGCACCACTTTAATGGTGTTGGTGTTTGCATGCCTCAGCAGCGTATTGTGCATTAATTCCAGTTGCTGTAGGATATTTGGAGGCGTAATGCACCTTAAATGACTTGGGGTGCAGCAAACTAAAATTTCTTTGAGGAGTTTTAGTATGCTGCCTCTACAGCCGTGGAATGAAGCACTGGGCTCCATGTAACTCCATGGCTCTGCAGGAAGCCTGGCAGCAGCCCAGGAAAGCAAGCTCTGCCCAAGAAAAGTGGCAAGCTCCGTATGGAAACACAAGTAATACAAGCAGCATATTGATAGAATTACCAAGAGCCTAGAAACATATCCCTAATAAATGAGCACACCTCAAGGTCATGGGCAAATCTGGTAACAGTGGGCAGGTGCTACCTGCGGGGGTTGGGGGCGCCACTGCCTCATAGGGAAGTAACAGCCCACACCACAGCTCAGGGACCACTGTGCCTGCTAGTAGCTTGCCATCCCTTACCCACCGGACAGGCAAGTTAGTCAGCAGGGTGTGTGCACAACACTGTGGTTTAATCAGCCCTAAATCGAAGCACTGTTTTTTAAAACCCACTGCTTCAATTTAGGGCCCCCGTTTCATCTACACATGGCTCTGAACACTTATTACTATGTTGATGTTAGAAGTAAGAACTTGTCAGAACAATCATAAAAAAACGTTAGAAATAAGGAGGATTCAAGGCAGAAGGATATTTTATATACAACGCTACTTAAAAAAACAACAAAAAAACCATTTGCCCCCTCATTAAAATTTTGTGATACCCTTTAAAATGTAAATAAAGTAAGACCACTTTATTGGCAATGTGTTGTTACTATGATTTCATTATAGGCCTTTGAGTCCGGTCTGTCTCAGTTTTATATACACACACTACCATAACTCATCAATGGGACTACAATACCTATATGACCTCCTAGTTTAGTAGTTTAGGTGAAATAGAAATGAACGCATCTGATGCAGAAAAAGGAAGCCACATCATTGAATCAGTCTCCCTATGAGAAGAGGCTAAAGAGGCTATGTTTATTCAGTTTAGAAAAGAGGTGCTTGAGACAGGACATAATGGGTGCATCCAGATGAACTGAAACATGTTTGCAGCGCCACATACCGCACAGACTGGTGATCTCTGCGATGCAAGGGTGTGCTGCCCGAGTGTGCACTGCACTGGGTTTTTTTCTGCATTTTTTTTATTGACCCCTGGATATCCAGAGGTCAAAAAAAAAACCCCACTAAAAAATCCCAAACAAACCCCAGAGCAACACACACTTGGCCAGTGTGTGCTTTTGAAAAACAGCTGGGCTGCCCGGAACTGCGCTTCACTGCCAGCCAGGCTCTGCGCAGCAGATTCATCATGGCTGGAGCCCTGGAAGACTCCCTGGACCCAAGGTAAAGCTGCTGGGCCATCCCAGTGCTGGCTGCAGCCTCCACTACCCCACCTGGGGCAACTTGCCATGTGTCAAAGCATGCATGGCACAGGCATTCCCCAGGCACATGTAGCAGCGGTGCAAGGTGCACCGCCGCTACTTGTCCCTGGGAAACCAAACTTCCACACACATCTAGACATGCCAGGTAGGGGTTTAAGAAATACTAAATGGGGAAGAGAAAGTAAGTAGGAATTTATTATTTATTATCTCTCACAATGCAAGATCTAGGGGGGGGTCACAAAATTAAAAAAATTAAGTAGTAAGTTTAGAAATAATGAAAGGAGTTCTTTTTCACAAAGTGTCAAAAAGAGATTGGAAAAATTCTTGCAGGAAAGGGGAATTAGTAGCTATTGAGCATGGGACTTAGGGGGACAGCCTCTATATTAGAACTTAGCATACCTTACATCCTGGAGGCTGCAAGTGAGAGAGGAACAATGGGGAAAAATCCCTGATGATACCCAGTTCTCTTTCCCTTTCATTCATTCTCTGCCACTGTGACACACAGAATATGAGCAAGATGGACCTATGTTCTGACACAGTAAATGGCAGTTCTTATGTTTCAAACTGAATGGACAAGTGAGGTCAGAATCAGACATTGTTAGGAATTAATTTGGCCCCTCAAAGAGTTTGTACAGAGAGTAGAACTAATAGTCCTGTTTGAAAACACATTCAGTTTTCAAACGCATCCACCATTTTTCATCTAAAATACTAGAGTTGACAAGGGATGGTGAAGGAAGAGCACAAGAACTAGAAAATCTGCTTTTTGGGGACTGCAAAAATGCCAAGAGTACACAGGTTTCAATTAAAGTTTCTTGAAACTGTTTGAAAATCATTGGGCATTTATAGATGTTCTCTGGGAGGCAGGGTGGCTGCTCTAATTAAACAGTCCAGAGAATCATGTGTATCAGCAAGCTTTAGTTAAAGCATCCCACCACCATTTTTCAGCGCGAGGATGCTGGTATATGCAGGTCTGCTGGAGCATACTAATTACTATGCAGTGTTGTAATTACAGCGCATCAGAGCAACCTCTCTGCATGTGTTTAGGCACCCATTAGGTTTAAACCCAGATATCTAATTCCTTGGAGATCAGAGCCCACTTCTTTGAGTTTTCCAATGAGTAGAATCACATTGTCAACAGCAAGCATAAAGGGGAACAAAGCAGAAGAGAGAGATTATCAAAAATATCCCATAAAAGTGTATGCAACCAAAAAGTTTTTTCTGTTCCTTTGTAATTTGTAATGTTATTAATTAATGTGTAATTAAATTCCATCTCATGATCCTAAGTTTATCTTTTCACTAATATAAGAAGTTATATTTAGATGGAGAGGAATGGGCAGCTTGAATGAAGTATTTCCATGGGTCATAGGCTTAACTTCAGTACTGAGAAGAGCATACAAAAATTAACTTTTTTTTCCCCCTGAAAATGGACACTTCTCAAAAATGTGAAAGACCCATGAGTTTTCATATTTTTTAATGAAACATTTTATAGTGAGGATGGTAAACAGTTACCAAATTTCATAAACACATTTATATGAATGGAGTATCAATTAATATATTAAGTGCTCAATTTAAATCATTACACCTATAATAAGAGGCCCCTTTGAGCAATCATCCCTCTCAGATACCTACACCCATTTAGTTTAGGAGTAAAGTTAACAATGAACAATGGTCTGAAGCTTCACACAGGCTTGGAGTTATATTCCTGGTAGAAATGATACAGAGGAAGTGGTAAAAAAATACTCCTTTATAGTTAATGCAATTTATCACACTGATATACAAGAGCTGGTTAGAAAATGATTTTCTTATCCAATGAAAATGTGTGATGTTCCAAAAATGTTTCATCCAAAATTATGAAGAAAATTTGAAAACTTGTAAGTGTTCATGAATGGCAAGTCCCCAAAAAATGAGATAAGTTCATAATAGTTTACTTATGGAATGAAATATTTTGCTTTGATTTCAACCTTTCTTACCTTTTTACAATTATTTCTAGAAATTTACATTCATTTAAAAATAACAAATTGCTTTGAATCGAAAAAGAAACTTTTTGGCTAGAATAGGGGCATTTGACAATGCCAAACTTATTTCCTCAGATTTTTTTCTTGAAGTGGGAAATTCATCAAAACTGACCCTTTTGTGCCCAGAGTTTTGACCTTTTTTTTTTTGATGAAAACACACTTCATTAAAATTCCCAACAAGCTTGAGAAAGCACTTCATGTATAAGGGGACACATATACTAATATAGACCCTTTCCTGTCACTAGCTAATGAAACATTGATCTTGAAAACCCTCCCACAGAGGGAAAAGGCACTGAGCTTATTCTGAATACTGGTTAAAATAGTCTCATTTTAGAATTGGTATCCCTTTTGTTAGGAGGGAAGAATGCTATAGATAATGGCTTTTCTAATTCTGGCTCCCCTAAATACTTGAGAGGTATGATTCCCCCAAAGCACCTGCAGAAGGGCTAGGAAGGAATCACAGGAGGAAACATGCCAAGCTACTAGCATCACGTCTTTTCCTATGTAGTACATGCTTAGTAAAAAGGGTAGTGTTTGTTCCAAGAACACATAGAACAGGGATAGTGAAAATCCCCGTTTGAAGTTTCCTAAGAAATTACATCTGACTCCCAAGATACAACTGCAATATTGCTGCTAATAAGATAGGATTCTTTTGGCACTTTTAGCCCCTGGTTGTGTCTCAGTTTGTGTGCAGTATGTTGAAAATAAAATATTCATCTGCTAGCAGAATTCATTACCAGGATCTGCTAGCACATGGCTGAAATACATATGGGATTCATCTCAAATCATCTTTTGTTTTAAATTTGTATAAAACCCAGAGCCTGTTGGCTTGTTTACAACTAAATAATTGGATTTCTTTCTCTCTTTCCACCCCAATTAGTTATTGTGGGTGACTTTTCCATGCAGTTGCAATTGGAAATGAATAGACTTTTCATTTTGTGGGTGATATAATTTACTTACAAACTAAATGAGAAAAAAAAAGACAGTGCATATTTCACATAAGTGCAATTATAAAGGAACTTTAAATATTATGGACACAAAAAGTATGTGTATTTAATGTTGTATTAGGCTGTGGAATAGCTTCCAAATGGTGAAAACAGCTTTTCTTACGGCACTTAAAACTGAGTTGTACAGGCATTTGGAAGTGGTGTGTAGGGTCTATTTGCTCACCTCAATTATAATCATCCTAAATATAAATTTATTCCCAAAGTGCCATTTCATCCCTTGCAAGTGAATTGATGTGCCTGTTACCATGCAGGCAGACATTGTCCCCTTAGGAGTCTTTCAGAAAGTCCAAACAATAGTCCATAAGCACGCTTGGGTGCCTGCAGCCTTTGGGTACTTATAGAAATTACATAAGGGTACTTTAATCACACAGCTCAGGGGCTGCTTGGCCCCCTGGCAGCTTGCCCCCTGGCCACAAGCAGGCTTTGACTCCAACAACAAAAGAAAGGGATTGGGCCCCTCACCATAACATGACAGAAAAACTGAAACAGTGGTTTTTCAATTAAAAGCCCAATTTTGGGGGCATAAAATAAAACCCTGGGGACTAAACCCCCATCATATCTACAAGCACCCCAGGCAATAAAATCATTAGGACAATGACTGTGTTTATTATTGACTTACACGTTGCCAGCCTCAACTCTCCTCCCCACTCCACCCCCATGTCCAACTGTGTTACACTTTAGTAACAATATTGCAACTTTTGCTGCCAAGTGCCAATTTACATCTTCACTGACTGCCTGTCTTGCATGCATACCAACCCAGCCTCTGGCTTCTTTACTATTCGTTCCATCCAGGAAGAGCACACACCAACTGCTCAAGCTTCCTTAGCCTGATGAAGGGTTTTTGAACCCGAAAGCTTGCCTAATAACTGTTCTCCAACCATTTGGGTTAGTCTAATAAAAGATATCAAATTCACCCAAGGAACCTTGTCTGCCTAATTAACCTTCAGGTATTTGATGACTGTTATCAAACTTTCCCTTCATTCTTCTCTTTGCTAGGATAAATAACACTAGCTCTTTCAGCCTTTTTTCATAGGCCTTCTTTCCCAGGACACTAATCATTGTTGTTTCTTTCCGCTGGATACTACACTGTCCACATCCCTCTTGAAGGGTGGGGCCCAAAAATGAATACAGCACTCCAGTTGAGGCCTCACTGATGCTAGTTTGCAAGTGACACTCCAATAAATAAAACCCAGAATGCCGTTGGGTTTGTTTTGCAACAATAGCACGCTGTTGGTTCATATCCGCATCACGATGTACTGTAACCCACAGATGCTTCTATGTAGTACTGCAGCCTATCTAATCATTCCCCATTCTGCATTTATGCTTGTGGTTATTCCATCCCAGGAATGACTTTATAATTGTCCTTGTTGAATCTCATTTGATTGGTTGCAGAACATTTCTCCAGTTTATTCAGGTTATTTTGAATCCTAGCCCTACTCTCCCACATATCTGCAATCTACCCAGTTTTGTATTGTCCTCCAATTTGCTAAGCAGGCACTCAATCCCATCATCCAAAACATTAATGGAGATATTAACCAATACTGGACCCAGGACAGACACCTAAGGAACCCCACTCAATACCTCCTCCCAGCCAGACGTGGAGTCATCGATGACTACTTGTTGAGTACTATGATGCAACCAGTAATTCATCTTACAGTACTTTCAAATATTCTGTATTTCCTTAGCTTTTTAATAAGAATACCATGCAAGATGGTGTCAAAAGCCTTGCTTAAGTCAAGGTATATCCCATCCACTCATCTCCTCCCATCCATAGAGCCTATCACCTTATCATAGAAGAAAATCAGGGTGGTCAGACGTGACTTGCTCTTGGTGAATCCATGCTGTCTGTTCCTGATAGTATTGCTTTTCTCTAGATGCTGCACAGTAGATTCCTTGAGGGTCTGCTCCATGATCTTTCTGGGTATTGAAGTCAGGCTGACAGGTCTGTACTTCCCCAGATGCTTCTCCTTTTCTCAAAGTCTTGAAAGGTAGATGAGCCTTGTAATGGAGGCTTCAATACAAGCTCAACATAATCAGGCTCTATCAGACTGGAACTCATTTCTTCTTCCTCAAAGTCAGGTGTTCTTTACCACAAACATCCTTTCAGGCATCTCTGCAACTTATCTTCCATTCTGCTATATCAAGTCATGTTTGCTCTGTCCTTATTAGTAAAGTTCAGTGGGAGTACCAGTTAGGATTTGCAACTGATAATAATAGTTAGCTCTTGTATAACATTATTCATCCACAGATTTCAGAAAGGAAGTCCATTTCTTATACAGTCTGATATCAGACTGTCATCTAAGGGTGTATGTAGATGAAACGGAACCCCTAAAAGGCACCACTTCAATTTATGGCTGATTAAGGCCCGTGTCATGCATGCACCCCGCTGACTTACCTGCCTTTCTGGCTAGGAGGGGAGGGCAAGCTGCTGGCAGGCAGAGTGGTCCCTGGGCTGTGGGGGTGGCTGGTGCTTCCCATCCATGGCAGTGGCAGCCCCACTTCCCATCCACAGCAGTGGCAGCACCACATGCCCATAGGCACCCGGATAGGGCTGTCCCAGGGGGCACCACAGCCACGGAGGGAAGCACCAGGCCCTCGCGCAGCTCAGGCTGGCAGGCTTGGGGGGGGGGAGGGAGATCAGGCTCCACCCCTTTTCTTGGACGGAGCTTGCTTTTCCAATTTACTGCCAGGCTGCCTGCAGGTATTCATGGAGCCTGGTGCTTCACTCTGTGGCTGTAGGGGCAGCAAACAAACTCCTCAGAGGAGTTTTAGTTTGATGCTCCCCAAGTCATTTAAGGTGCATTATGCCACCAAATTTCCTACAATGGCTAGAATTAATGTGCAATATGCTGCCGAGGCTTGCAAACACCAATACCATTAAAGTGATCCAAAATCATTTAGCTTACTTCAATGTATTGTGCACACCCACCCCTCATTTCATCTACACATGGCCTAATAATACTCAGACCTAAAAGTCAGTAATGCATATTCTGGAGATAAATTCAAATGCTTACACAGAAATATTCATGTGCTCCCATTTTTGAAAGGGTAAAATACTATTATCAACAGATGTCGTTTGTCCTGTCAAAGCATTCACCATGAAGAATCATCTATTTTGAAAGTTGACTTCAAAATTGCGCAGCTTCAAAACACACAATAATCATCTTTTTCAGTTACTTTTGAGAGGGTGAAATTAATCTTCAGGCATTCAGTAATGTTTATTATAGTTATGGTCCTCTAAGGCAACTGGTTGGGCAAATGAATCCTGTTGAGCAGCTAGTGAAGTTTATGTTAGGTATTTTCAGGCTAGTCATTTGGAAAGTGCTTTCATCCTTTAGATTCCTTTGAAAATATCTGGCATGATATTAATATCAATATGACTACCTCGGAAAAGCTAGCCACTTCTTTTAAAATGGAAAGGTAAAAAGTAACACTATTGAAGGCTTAGACTTGTGGTTTATGATGTTACCTGAACAACTGAATGGACTTATATTATTGTAGCTGACTGAACTTCATATTTCATATGCCTGTATCTATTTGTTTACCCCCATCTAAACTCACCTGTACATATCACTTCAAATTATACATATGGATTCACCAGCTATGTAGAGGCTTTACCACTTACAAAAAGGTAGCTTCCAGTGTGCTCAGGGAGAGCAGTATATTGTCTCAGTATATCTCCAGACACTTCCCATTCCCTTCTATTTTTGCTACCTAACTGTATAATTTTAGTAGAGAATAAAGTAGTCCATGATCCAGAAAAAGATTCATACTCAGGTATCTAAGTCCTGCTAAAGTCATAACTACATTCTTGATTAAGTCTAGTAGGATAAGTACACACAATAAACAAAAATGAACATATATAAATATTATCAATATATCTAGGAAATCATTATAAAGGTATTTTGACTTTTTTTGGGATTGTATAAAAACAGAAACTAGCACAGCATTGAAAAAAGTTGTAATATCACAAGGATGATCCATAGATAGTGCTATCGCTTGTTGTTCCACCCAGACTGCAGAACCTATGTCTTGATACAGAGTCATAGGAAAGGTTTCCTATTAACTCTTATAAATTGAACTCCATCAGCTAGAATTGTGATGAAAATTCTTTACTCCGTCCCCTCTTTTCTTTCTTTGTAATGGTTTTTTATTGCCTGAAGAACTTGCATACATTTCCACATTCATAAGAAATGTTTCTTAAGGTTAAAAAGGATTTCTTCAAATACTGATTAAAATGTGCTTCTTTGAGGACTTGAAGGGAACAGTTATGCTGAAGTCAGCACTCATTTTAAAGTTTTTAAAGATGTCAAGAGAAATAAATCCACGTTCACAGTCTGCTACCCACTTATTGTTGAATCTCATCGCTATAGATTGGCCTGCTGTGACTAGTGTACACAGTACAGCGACTGCCACCTACTGCAACACCATCGCAAAAAGCAAGGTCAGATCTCCTATTGATGTAAATTCATATTATTGTTTTTACTCCAATACTCACTTTATATTAAAACCGAGAGCTGTATTGACTTAAGTAGTGCTACACAGATATATACCAGCTGCCAACCTGGCTTCGGAGGGGTAAACTTTTATATTTATTATGTTGCATGCATCTCGCTGCGACCACATCGCAATATATAATATTATTTATGTCAGTTAATGTTATAAACTACTAGATTGTTAATCAATACTTAGTTATAGTGCACAAATATTATACACTTATTATTATAATACGCATATATATATTCTTATGTGGATACAATGAGATAAATGTTACATAATAGGGTTATGGAGATCATGACTTTATTTGTCATCTATTATCTCAGCTTCAGTTCTTAGTTGAGATCCTTCCTCACCACAGCCTCACCTTGCCCAACAGGGAAAACATAATTTTTTTTTTTCCCCTGAGAGTTTAATGTTTTCTGGTGGTGCCATAGTGGCAAATCTGGAGAATGAAGTGTGTCAGTGTTCTGCACAAGAAAAAAACAGAGTAGCAGTTCCAGCTTTCCTCACATTGCACTGACTAATATGCAACAGTCCCCACCTAGATGAAACATGTCTCTGAGCCCTCCGTGCCTCAGTCTCAGTGCCTAATCAACCTTGGGCCTTTTTGTCATTGCAGTGGCTGAAATCCATTTACATTCCGATGAATTTCTGTGTGTATTGCATTGCTCCACATGCACCATTACTCTGTACATAGGTTTCACGCTAGTAGATACTGGGGTATTTTGTTCTTAGATAAATATTCTGTAATTCACTGTTCCTGCATGGGGGCTT
The DNA here is from genome assembly GCF_000455745.1 of Alligator sinensis. Lineage (NCBI taxonomy): Eukaryota > Metazoa > Chordata > Crocodylia > Alligatoridae > Alligator > Alligator sinensis. Next base: position 2,643,840 of record NW_005842019.1, on the reverse strand, counting down.
CATACATTCACTTATATGAAAGCCATGGGCCTTCCTGACAAAGACACGTTCAGAGTAGCTCCTGTGGCTGTATCTGCAAGAATCTCACCTTCAACAAACATTTTAAATTAACTTGTAAACTGTAATAAGTGAGATTTTGCAAGTGGGTGAAATGATGTGGAACATTCAATTACAAAAGTCTGTGTGAGAGCCACTGCCAGTTTCTCAAGGCTTTGCACTGCCTTGCAGGAGACCCCAATTTTGTATCCATTCACAGTTAGATTATGAGCAGCACTTGGCATAATACAGAGGCAGATGCTACAGAGGCAGATGTCCTGCCTGCTACAGAGCCTCTGGGGTTGAGGAAGTGTTTGTACCATTCAGCTGCAATCTCTTTGGGCAATTAAAATGCTGACAGGCTCTCAAAGGAGGTTCATCCAGACTAGCTCAGCCAAAAGAAATGAGGCTGCAGTGAGAAAGGTACAAAAAGATAAAGAATGGGGGTAGAGAGGGAAAGAAAGAACCACCTTCTTCCTGATGACATGCCATAACTTTGTCATAAGCTTACCATGACAAGTGTGTAGCTCTGTATTATTAAACTGGGTCTTTTGCTTATGGAAAAAAAAATCCTTCTTACAATGTATAGTAGCTCCTCACCATAACCATCCTGATAAAGAAATGTATCTTCATAAACCCAAATAATAGCCCGAAGTTAAAGTAATGAAAAGCTAAAAATATAGAAAGCTCCTGTGGGTAACTAAGCAAAATGTGCAATTACCAAATCATGTAATACCAAGCATTTTACTATCATGATAGTCATAGCATCCCAATGAAGAGGGGTCCAAGCCTGGGCAGAGCCTTTGAGTCAGCCTCCTGAGGCAATCTCTAGGAGCAAGGGGTAGTGGGTGAGGGTCCAGGGAACAGCTGCTTCCCCACTCCGTGGCTGGAGATTGGGGAGACCATATGTACCTAATGCCCTGTGTGCCCCTGCCACCCATTCCTCCCACACCTGAATCTTGTGAGCTTCTTCACGCTAGGAAGAGTGGGAGGGATGTAGGGGGGAAATATTATGCCGATTCCCAGAAAGTGACAGTGGTGGTGTCACCTGGCATTAACTTGGGCTACCTGCACTCCAGCTGCTGCTGCTGTGGCATGAGTGCAGGCACAGGATCTAGCTGTTGTGTCTGGGGAACAGGTAGTAGCATGTCTTGTGGGAGGGTGAGGTGTGAGTGGAGTGAGAGCCCCGGACTCCAGACTGGTGGCCCTCAGGGACCTCAAGTCATGCGAACTGCTGAAACAGGTATCGGGGGAGCCTTCCTCGAGCCAGAGCCAACACCTGCATCCACACCCACACCCACACTGAAACACAATAGCTGAAGTCCAAGCTGTGGCAGGTAACAAAACTGCTCTCTGACTATCAGCATAATAGTCGTTTTGCTCCAGACATGCTATGTCTCTGCCCTGCCCTGCCCCGCACCCCACTGCCACCACTGCTGCCACTAGACCCACAAGTCTGGCCAGCACTGAGTTGGAAAGAGCCCAGGGAAGCCATTCCGCATACACTTCCCCACCACTGCCTTGATAAGGAGCTGAGTCCCTGCTCTCTACAACTGCACTAGCAACCTAATTGTGAAGCGGGTGCACCCTCCTCTGGATCCACTCCACTTATAACCAGAACATTTACCTGGGGGGGTGTAATTCCATACATTTCACCAAAATCTTTACCTCTAGAGCAGGGGTTCCAATGTTTGTGCATCTAAGGGAACATTCAAATTTAAAAGAAAAAGCAGTGGGCAACCAATATGACAACATTTTTTATTGGAATAATGATTTTTACTGTTCTTGAAAGTGTGCACAGACACCTGAATAAACCTCAGGGGGTGCCATGGCGGCTGTGGGCACTGCATTAGGAACTGCTGCTCAAGAGGTAGCTGGTCACTTTTTGTATAAAAGTGGTTCACACAAGCTGTTCAAAATGATAAGTTTTCATGGATTTTTTTCCTTAATATTTTGGTTTTCTAATTTTTCCTCCTTTTCCCTCCTTCTGCCTTTGAAAGAGAGAAAGGGATTGTAAAAAGGATAGAAAAAGAAAGAAAAATGAAACTAGGCACTTTAGTTATTTAAAAATGCAAATATCTTCAGCATTTGGTGCATGATTTTTTCATCAAAAGTCTCAAAAAGCAGTTTTTTGAAGAAAGGGGAATCAAGTTCTTTTTTGCAATTTTAAAATACAGCAAATTAATCTTATTCTGACCGAGTCATTGTAGTATTTTGACATATTAATTATACCATTTAAATAAATGCTACATAATACATTACAGCAACAACTTTTTCAACATAGTTTTTAGCAATACTTTTCTGCATCACTCCAAGATTACTCTGAAATAAAAAGCCTGAAATCAGTGGAGTTATACTGTTCCAAAGAGAAGATGAGACTGGGCTCAAGAGCATGTCTTCACCATTTTAATGCATGCAATTCCAAGATAATAATAGGAACAGCCTCCCAGCCTAAACCAAAAATGCATGCTGGTGGTGGAGCCCAAATGCCAACTGGAGTTCAGTCAGATCCAGTCTTCGATCAGAGTTTAGTTTTTATTACTGTTAAATGAGCCCCTCCAAAAAATGTATCTTTTGCTAATTTAGGAAACCTTTTTAATGTCCTGTTTTTAATAAGGAAATGTATTTCCTGTATCTTAACCTAGATATTGGAAGCTGTCAATTTTGTGTCTTCAAGTTTGTTCATTATTCCTCTTGCCTATTTCAAAAACAAACTGAAAAATTAAGTGAAGTATTTTGTAAGGAAATTAGTAAGTCATGGATAACAGACCCTTTCTTACATTTCTTGCACCCCTTAGCCATTTAAAGATATATTCTGGCATTGAAAACAAAGTTTTATGATTTGTTATATAGAGAATGCTGATGGGTAAAATTTTGGTCAAGTCTTTATTCATTTTATATATATATATATATATAATTTGAGAATTAATTAAAATATTTTTTTTTAGTGAGAAAATAAAGAAGTTTGCATTATTTTATGATGGATCAACCTTGTTGTTTTCATTATTATCACTATTACTATTATTAGTTTGGGTAGGTAACCATAGGGAACATAAACTTCCCCATAGTCTCAACTCATTATACTGTTCTTGAATGGGTTCCTCTGATGGTTTCATACCTATGCAAGCCAATACTGTTTATACAGGGTAGTGTCAGCAAAAAGAATAGTGTTTTCTTTTTGTAACTGAAACTCTGGTGGTTTACCCTACCTTTAAGCAAGATAAACATACAGCTTTGCTTACAGTTTCACTAGTTTCAATTTAATGCTCTGCAAGATCATTAAAACTTTTATTTGCAATTCTGCATCCATTTTATTGCTCTTTTAACTGATTCCAACTTCCAAATAATAATCCCTTCGGTTCTGAATTTTACATTTGCATTAAATAGACCTGTTTACTTCCTAAAATTTCAGAGCACTGTCTAAATGAATGTATAAATACCACAAAATGCTTGAGGCTCATGGAAGGTACACTGTTACCTAGGGATACTTTTGCACTGAGTGTTTTAAGTTAAAATGTATCATAGGACATTTGAATGGTCAATATTATGCAAACAGATGAATAGTAATGTTGCTCAATCTAGACTGAATGCTAGTCTGTAGCAGACTCTGAATTAAACTAACCAAAATGAGTTGGTTTATAAACAAGGGGCGAAAAATGATACAACTTGAAAAGATTCTCTGGGTACTGACTCTGGGGCACTGCCTTCTTTAAAACTATTTTACATTGCCTCCTTTAGTAATATTTTACATATTCAGTATATAGTATTATACAGCATTTCTTTCATTCTGAAGGCTCACGGACAATGTTGAACTATAATAAATTGAATCACAGTTTCAACAGAGAGAGATTTTCATCCACCACTAAATACAGTTGTCCCTGGATTAAAACAAGGGGAAAGGGTAGGGACATTAGGTAACTGCATAGGGTCATCAGTGCAGAATGATTTACCCAAGGGAAACCTCAAGAGATACCCTATTCATTCAAACAGAAGATGATCCTGAATATAAGACAACCCCCAATAATCAGCTTTGATACATGGAAAATGTATCAATTTGTTATAATTTTCTAGGTATAGAATTATTAGAGGTTTGCCTTGAATTTGTCCCCCTCCTACAATCAGTTTTCCCTTGGATAAATCATTCTGTACTCCTGACCCTGCACAGTTGCCTAGTGGCTCCAGTGGTGTTATTGACCCT
>NW_005842019.1:2625726-2639596 GCF_000455745.1 Alligator sinensis | reverse complement strand
CCTGAAGCCCTTTCCCCCCTTCTTACTGTCAGACTCTGCTCTCGCTGAGCACAAACTAAGGGGAAAATCTGAAAAAACTGACCTTGAAATGAATATACCCGTAGTAATTTGCATATAGGCAAATTATTACAGATACCCACAGACTTAGTTCATTTAGAATTGATGTATTTTACCTTTTTTGAAATTGCTGCAAGTTTTAGCACAGGTACTCCATAACTACACTCATAAACAGCACTTATGTACCTAATTCCATACAGTAAAACTATACTTTTTAAGGAAAACATTTCGTGTTCCAAGTCAAATCAGCCAAATTTGTTCCAAATCTGTGAATCATACAAGAACCATATATGGCCCTGTTATGGGGAAATATCCTCCCCCCACCTGGGGCTTCAGATGTTTCCAAATCATTTGGTGGGCATCCTACGTGCAGGCCCAAGTACAAACTTTTTTTTTTTTTAATTATTTATGTTTTCCAGGCCAAATCAGCCAAAACAAATTCCAAATCCAAGAGGCCAGAACCATTAGTGGCCCGACTACCAGCAAACATCCTCCACCCCCATCTGGGACTTCAGATGTTTCTAAAACCTTTGGCAAGCATCCTATTTGCAGGCCCAAGCCTGGAGGTTTGGGGTTTGGATGCCTGCAAGTTTTGCTCGCCCTCAGCCATAAGGCCCCAAAGGCAAGCCAGGAAGAAGTCTTCCATTTCCATAAAGTAAGCTTGAAACCAAGACCTTCCCACTCCAGCAGCTAAGTAGGAGGTTTACTATACATTACCTTGGCAGGTACTATCTCGGTGCCAGAAGAGTAGTCTTTCCTGGGTGTGACTAGGAAGACCACTTCCATGATCAAGATGTTTCCCTTGCCCATCAAGCATAGACTATGCTTGATCTGAGCCTACAAGAGGCCAAAAAGCTCAAGTACAAAAAACTATGCACTATATTAGTACAAAGCCAAAATGATTTGCTATGTAATTCACTGGGCTGGGTCCCAGCATAATCAATCGTATTTCAAGACACAGTGACCCCACAGCTCAGCACTGCTCTGTATATGTGTGTACTTGAAATACCACCCCCAGAAAGAGCCATATGCTAATAAGCTTCCCCCATAACTGCAATCAGGTGTTTTTATCATGAGTCTTGGGATCCTCCAAAAATTTATATGCAAATGAGGCAATGGGCAAGCTGGTCTGGCTCTGCCTCATGCAGGGCAGGGCACATTAATCATATGTTTCAGGCTGAGAGAGAGGTGAACAGAGGGATCCTGAGTCACCTGCTTGGGGGCCTGTTTAGTGATGTCTGCCAGACATTTAAGGCTGGTGAAGAAACAGGCATCATTGGAACGAGGAAAGAAAGGCAGAACTCAGCTGTGGGAATGAAGAGGAATTTGAAATGTATTCACTGAGCATAACTAAAAAGAGTCAGTGCTGAGGGGGACTGTGCAAAATAGGGACTACATATGATTCAGATGGGCTGCATTGACCTACCAGGAGAGGGTGTTGGAGCTTTTTCTTGCTTCTTCAAGGGCTGGCGTGGTATTGCAGTACCTCCAGACATGGTGTTTGTTCCCTCCCTGGGGGTGCAAGTGCCTAGGGTTTTTTTGTGTTTGTTTTCTAAGGGTTACAACATGCACACATGCAAATGCACACACACACACACGCACATTCACATTCTCATTGGTATATCTACCCCATATGGGTTTTATAGTCTTGTGTTGGCTGCCTTTAATCATCTTCATAGTTGGTTTCCATTACTGAGCACATGCTGCTTTTGGCAACAGTTTAATGATAGACAAGGCATTTAATGAAGGTTTCTTGTATGCAAATATAAGATGGGGAGGCATTTTTCCCCATGCTGGCTAGGGAAAAAAAATCTCATTTTGCATTTGAGCAAATATTATAGTTTACACACACAATATTACTTTTGATGTATTTTGAAATGTGGGGTTAATTGTGTGGGGTGCCATGGAATCTTTTTAATCACAAAGGATCTGAACCTTAATAAGTCTGCCAACCACAAATCTTATACTATACCAGCTGCTGTAGCATGCAAGAAACTATAGCTAGAAAGTGTATTAGATATATATAACTAATATCCGTGTAACAATTTGGTACCAATTTCACTCCCTCTCACCACCACTACCTGGTTATCAATATTTATGAAGTAAATTATGGTACAGCTTAACCAGCTCCAGTTCCCTATTGTAGATTTTTGAAGATAGATCTCATAGTCAAAAAGCAATCTTTTGGTCCCCAAAAAACAAACTCTTGGTAAAATTCCCTTACAGTTATCAATCTTTCCTTGGCCTGGGAAAGCTGATGTTCCTAGCATTCATGTACTATATAACAAATAGCTAAGGGTTGCCAACATGTTCTCATTTACTTAAAGCACTGCCTAAGCAAGAAGACCAAACAGAAATTATGACAGATCCTTGACATTACTGACTCCCACTGATTGTCTGTTAGCAGCTGGTGAATGGATGAATGTCAGCTGCAGAGAAAATAGAGGGAACAATGTCTGAAATGTACTAGGCACTTTTGCCCTTGAAGTAGTGCTAATTTCAAAGAGGCACTGACACTCCATCATGATGCCAAAAGTCTGAGAAACTCCTTTGAAATTTTTAAAATAAATTAACTTGGCAGTTTTCTGTAAACTGGACTATTCTTTTTAACACTACTTGTGTCCCCCATGTCAAACTCCTGTGAGAACAATATACATAATGAGCTCCCTTTGAAACAACCCACGAAATATGCATCTACATTGCCAAAGTAGAATCCATCCCTGTAGCTGGTCATGTTCGCTTGGGAAAAGCAAAGATTTAGCAAAAAATGTTTTAAGGGCAAAATCAGAATAGGCATAAATATTTGCAGAATGAACACACGTACATCCTGGGAATCATCTCAGCCATTGCTGAAATTCTGCCATCCCTACAGAAGATAGCAACAGCCTCCAAAAAAAAGTCAATAAGAAAAGATTATTTGAGGCCCCTAAATACATACATGACCCAACGCTAACTTTAAGATCATGTTATATACATAAAAAGTACACAAGTGCCCTATAATACCATTACAAAATACATCATGAGATGGAAGAATGCATTATTAAAATGGCCAAGACTTCTATTTTGTATTTCTCTTTCTTTGTGTTTCTTATTAATTTAGTTTTTCATTTTTAGGTATTTTATCCAAATAACAAACAGTTCAAGGCTGCATAGATTATAACATTCCATTGTCTCAAAGCCAAAGTTTTTGATAGGGTATTATTGGCATGTCAGGCATTCAAACCAAAACCATACTGTGACCATTAGCCACTATATGGAATTTCTCTTTACTCATAAGAGAATTTCTGGTAGAAACATAACCTCATCAAATTAATAAAAGGGCAATGTAATATCTGAGGTTATTGTGTTTTACTGTGGTATACAAAGTAGTAAATTCAAGGATTTTTTTTTTCATCCAAGCTCGGTGAAAAAGATCCAGGGAGGAGTTTTTTGTAGTTTGTTGAAACTTGTTTCACAGAAATGTATTGTTTTTGATTAACATTTTGGGAAGGTGTTTTTAGGTCTGAGGTAGCATTTCTATCAGGAAAAAAAAGACTCTCCCTATATAGTCTGGTGTTTAGGGTGGCTTGGCTGGAATTTGGGAAATCCAGGTTCAAGTCTTGTGCTCTTCTGCTTCATAGCTATGCTCTGAATCATATAACAAGTGTACTTTAACATCCCATTATCCAGATAGCATCTTATCAACTGCCCACAGTTGAATAATCCTATTTCTTTTTTGGAAGGTTAGATAGGTAGTTAAAACCCAATCAACATATAGGAAACTTGATTTTCAATGATACCTAGATTCCTAAATAGGATACGACTATTTATTCATCCAGAATTTTAAAATACAACCACAGATATCCACTGTATCATTTACATAATTGAATCAAAAAATGTTTTCATTTTCATGGTAGCTACCTGCTGTAAGTGCTATTATAGCACTTCATTACTGTACAGCAAAGGAGCAGGTAATAACCTACTTGTACTGAGCAAATGGTTACCCTGGGATGGAAGCAGGAAGACAACACCTAGGCTGGTGTTTTTCTCAGAGTAATTCTATAGTCGAGTTGAGTAAATTCCTCTGCTGCAGAGGTCCGTCTTATCCCTGTTTAAACCAATATAAAATCTGATTATAACAGTGTCAATGATCCCTCTGTCCAAGCCCTAGATAATATTCTCTGTAACAAGGTATAACCACTTCTGATTTTAACACCCAATATGGTATAGCTTTAAACCAAACTATAGTTTTGGTTGATCTCTGTCAGTATAGTAACTTGTAGCCCATGATAATATAATACTTTATCTTAGGGGAAGGCAACTCCTGGCACATATACCAGTGTGGCACATGAGGCATTTTGCTTGGCACTCACCTCTGGGAAGGTGCTGGGCCTGCACTGCCACAGCAAGGATCACAACACTGTTCACCACTGGCATGCCAACATCTTTTAAGTTGAGGTTGTGGGTATTTTTAGCACTCTGCCCAAAAACATTGCCAAACCCTAGCATTATCTCATATTCAAGTAAGTATATATTATAACAAATGTATATACCAATAATTTTGTGGATCACTGATCTTTTTTAGTTTGTTCAGCCTATCTTCTCTCAACTCCCAACCCTTATTTCTTAGACAGATTGTGTTCTTCCTGTGGAGTAAGGAAACTTATTGGGTGCCTTGAAAGCATAAGGCCAAAGTTCAGATAACTGCACTTGTTTATTGCAGATGTTATCTCAGACAGCTACAGTCCCTAAAGAGTGGTTCCACAAAAAGTACCATATAACTGATTTTTGAGTGGAAAAAGAAGTAAGAAATTAGTCTTCCTTCTGGCTTAGAGCTACTGTTTGTAGCAGATATTTCATAATCTTATGGGGCTACAACCTTATCTGTCCAATGAAATTGATCCGACTCTTGAGTCTACTTTCTAAATAAGCAATCAGATAATGTTCCATTTTGCTAAATGGTTTAACTTATCCCCAGATGATGGGTGAGAATGTGCTCCTTTGTGGAGTTAGAAGATAATGTTCTGTTAGTCTGTGCCAATCTACTACAAGAAAGGTTATTAAAAGTCATCCATATTAATAGTATGTACTAAGCTTACTACTTCTAGAAAATTATATACAATTTATAAAAATCTGTACTGCAGTTGACACTTCTGACACATTTTGAGACAGGTAGAACCCTAATGAAAAGTATTATCATAAGAATAGTTACGGTGGAATAATCAGAACAGTGTGAAAGGGATATTTGAAAGTTGTTTTAGCAACAGCATATAGAAGAGGCAACAGTCCTATACCTCTCTTCTGTAAAATGTAGATGTAATTAACTTAATTCTTAAGACATATATTAGATTTATTACATGGAGATGAAAGTTCCTTCTTTCTTCACAGAAAAAGTATCTGGGCATCAACAAAATAAGATTTTTTTTCCTTTTTGGCCATCTACTGATGCTTCTGACACAAACATTTGCTCATGCACTCATGCTGCAAGGGTAGAATCTAAAGATGCCAGTAGTAAAGAAATATATATTAAAAAAAGGAGAAAAATTGAGAGAGAAAAGAAATGAAGATAAATTAAATTAAAAGGAAAAAAAATGTCAGACAATTTTTGAGGCAGGAATGCTATAGGTCTGTAATTATTATAGTAGAGAATGTACCTGAGGCCCTTTTTACATCTTAAATCTACAGTTAATCAACCAATTAATATTGGTTTTCAGTGAATAACTAAAATGTGGAGAAGATTTTAGAGCCAGTACAAATGCACATTACTGAAGGCTTAAGAAGCACACACATTTCTTTTGTAGTATCTTTGTCATAAAGCTTGGCATGAATTTGGGGAGGTACCAGACTTCTGTGATCTGCTGTCACTTCAGCTTTGTCTCTAGCAGGGGGGAAATAGTTCGTTTTGCTGTTAGTGTCAATCAGATATAAGATTAACATGTCTAAGAGTAATCAGGTATAATACAGAAACAGCAAATACTCAGCATTCAGCAGCATGGTAGCAATTAGTCTGCATTTTCAAACCCACCAATTCCTTCAGTATGACAAATTATGTTACACTTACTGTGTGGTAAGCACACAGAAAACTCTCTGCACTCTTTTACCAAACAGATGGTCACATAGAGCACTGTAAAAATGGGAGATCCTGCTCTAAAATAACCCTGGATGCACGTGGTATCAAACTTCAGCGCTGTAGGTTAGAGCTATGTAACGAACATGTGTACCAGATCCCATCACAACTCATGGTAGGTCATTCCATCAGCAACTCGTGGAGCATTGCAGCACCCTCCTCATGGGGCAGCAGTCTAGCCTAGGCCATAGCTCATCTCCTTTGCCGGGCTGGCTGCACCCTCAGGCTCTCAGGGACCAGAGGTGGTGATGCCCCTGTTTCCAACCAAGCTCCCCTTGTTCCCTCCAGCCAGCTATGAGCCACTGTCTGGTATTATAGCTCAGTGTCCAGATTCCAGCTACCCTACCTGGGCATTTGTAAAGATTGCAGCTTTGGATTAAGCGCTGTGCTATTTGCTGGACACTGCATTCACACAGGGGGCGTCCAACATGTTCATCTTGTACAGTGTTGTTCTGAAGCATCTGTATCCAGATCTCAGTCTGTTCTGCTTCACCCATGCTTCTGTCAAGGTCAGGACCAATAGGGGACTAATTTTGGTTTTGGTATAAAAATCTGTAAGAATAGATTTCAGACAAGATTATTCTGAACAAATGATCATTTCATTTCCATTCACTCTACCTGTTACCTAAATTGAGCCCAACACAGAAGGCCACAGTAGCGGGCCTGCCATGCTCTCTGTGGGCCCAAAAACTCGGCAGCAGGGGAACAATTAGGGTCTGTCTTCTTTTGTCACTTGGTCTAATACTCTAGAATGCAAGGAGTACATGTTTATAGATGAGGAAATGATGACTCCTAGGTAAATTGGGGTATACTGATACCCCAATTAGGTAGGCTGTAGTTGCCTACTCTGATACTCAGCATGCTCTTGGCCTGCTGATTATCTACATAAAATACTAATTTATGGATGCTTCTCACTGACTTCCTGCCCTTCATACAATGTCCCTTCAAATCACCATACTACTGGCCTGGAATGAAGGTGAAGCACCAGGCTCGGTCCCTGCTACTATTGTTGGGGGCTTATCAGCCTGCGTTATATTGCGTGGGACCATAAATCCAGGTAATTGAGAACTGACCAACCCAGCCCTCAAACTCATGTTGCTTTCCTGAGAGAGAACAGCATATTTACTTGGATCCATCTAATGAAAACCCTACCCCAAACAGACCCTGATATACACTGAAAACTTTTTTTTGAGCCCCACAGCAAAGTGCAACTGGCAGGAGAAACTGCACATTTTGTTGATGACCCTCTGGGTGCTGTTTGGCAGAGAATCTATGAATGAGCACCACTGCAGGTAAAGTGCAGTGGAAAATGGGAATTCTCCCTAGCAACCCTCCTTCCACCCCACTCCTTCCCTCCGTCTCCTCCTGGAGAACCAGAGAAGGCTTATCCCTCTGGGCCCCGACTCAAGTTTCCCAGCTCTCCTCCACAGCAGGAAGATGGAACCTAAGTGTCTGGGTTCACCCAGCTGGGATGTGGAAAGTGGGAGTTATGTCACAGTCAACATCAGGTCATGAGGAGATGTGCATCTTCTGGCCCCAGGCAGGGGAAAGGGTCTGACAGGGGTCCCACCAGAGGTCCCTGGGTGTCTCCGTTGCCTGCAGGTTCTGTGTTTGTGCATGGGAGGTCCAGTCATGGAGCCCAAGATGCTGGATTCAGGATAGTCACCCAGACAGCTGCAAAGCACCAAAGACACATGTAGATGGTGCCAGCAACATGAGGCCCAAATGGGAGCCTTGATGAGGGGGTTTAGAATGGACAACTTGGCAACTGCTTGCCAACTGCTTGCCGTGGTTCAAACTGTCCAGGCCCAGGAACATACTATAAAGGTCCAAGAATGAGATCTACAGATGGCCAGCCCTGAGGGAGTCCACATGCACTGCTATGGAGCTGAGAGAGTCACAGTGCCAGCTTATGCACAGGGTCAAAGAGTACATGTGATCCAGTTATGACACCCCTGAGTGGTGTCAGTGCTGCCTCCCACAGGGAAACAGTTGCCCACCTGGGCTGGAGTGGTGGGGCAAGCTACTGCCCACCCACCTGGCATGGAGAGTAACATGCCTGAAAGTCCCCGGATGGCAGGCATGGGGAAATGCTCCACATCACACATCGACTGGGAGATGCTGGGGTGCAGCAGAACTCTGGAACAGGTGATATGGTGCATGGGAGTCACTGACCTATGGTTCAAGGAGCCAGAAAGGTATCTGGCAGGGTCTGCTCTGGGAATCAGCATGGAGGGAAAGGGACCAGGTTGCCTGAGACTCAGTGCCAGAGACAGCATTGACTCAGCCCACCTTCCAGGGCCGACTTGCTATCCTTGGCTCCTGGCAGTCACCAGCATAGGCACAGGGTCCCAAAGAGGTTCTAGGGTAGCCCCAGAGGGGGGTTTGAGAGCTCAGAATTGTGTGTGTGGGCGGGGGGGGGGGGCAGCCCACCAGCCAACCTTAGAAGGCATATAAGTTGTGGGGGGGGGGGGGGGGGGGGAGCAGCCCACCAGCCAACCCGACCAGGCCACTGCTGCCCCGGATCCTACTGCAGAATGGTGCAGCCTGTGCAAGGATAGGCAACTCCCTAGGCTCTGGTCCAAGTTCCAGAGATGGCAACGCTACATAGATTTTATTATGAACAAGAAAAATTTGGCAGCTGCAACGTTTAATTATACCGATGGATGGTAGGAAAGAACATGAACATGAGTGCCCCCAGCGGCTGGGGGAGCAGGGCTGGTGGCGGTGAGAGTGCAGCAGCAGCAGGAGTGCAGTGGCATTAAGCTGGGAGCTCCCACAGATGCCACCAGCACTGTCGGCAGTGAGGGTGGGGTGGCAAGCACTGACCAGGGGGGTCAACGACCACCCACAGGCTCTGCCAGCAGTGGCGGCAGTGGCCAGCGGCGATTGTGGAACGCCCGCAGACGCTGCCGGCATGTTGGTGAGAGTTTTGACAGAGCTTCAGGAGCATCTTAGGCAGAAGCAGACAAAGCTAGAGCTCACCAACTTGAAAACTGTCTCTCTCCTCTCCTACATTTCCTGGACCATCACAGCTATAAAAACCCTCTAACCATACTGGGAAATGGGATGACATTGAGAAAATCTTACTTTAGTAATTATCTGTTGTATTTATGATGATTTCATGTATTAAACTTCACTGTTTTTTTTTAATTTCCTATATAGCATGTGATAGCTTGGTTTCTAAATATTAAGAAATTCCAGAGGTGGTAATTTTTTTTTTCATCTTACGCATGGCTCTTGACAGAAAAGGTGCATCTACTTTGTATTTATTTATGTCTAAAATATATGTATTTTCTAATAAAGAATGAGCACAGAGGTTGAATTTTCTGATGAACAGGTACAGGAGTTTGGAGATGTAGCTTTATTCGTCACATTAAGACATGTCATAGACAGAAATGTAGTCTAACATTATGTTTTCCAGGTTCTGTTATATTACAAAGAAATGACAATATACTACCACAAACCAAATCCAAAAGTAGAGTGTTTAAGATGTTTGCATGCTATAAATCAATGGAAATACAGCACAGCTGGATCTTATCTTCGCTCACAGCTGATGAACACTTATTGTTTTCTACCTAAGCAACAACCAATAGAACAATATTGTCAGGCTTAATTTTACTAAGAAATGAATTTCCTCTTAACATTTGACAAGACTGTAGCGAGAAGTGAAAGGCATTCTTGAATGCCATTCTCCCTGAATACAATTGCTAGTGCTGAATGCAGGGGTACAACAATGAACTGATTACAAATTATATTGTCTATATAATTTAATGGTACAAACGAGCAGGAACATTTTATTTCCTTATGCTTTAGCCACCAGGAAAAAAAATTGAGGTAAGAATGCATTCTGCATATGTGTATTTATGCCTTAAATTCTATTCATCCCCATTACATTATATTCTCTTAATTTTATTTCCAGCCTTATCTTTCAGAAACAAAATTGTATCCCCCTTTCTATGACGATGATCATGATTTTCTGTAAATGTTGCTGTGTAACTTGAAAAAAAGAGTTATTTGGTGGCCAGTTTCTTTCAAAGTAGGTGAAATTGATTTTAGTACCTTCATATTGGTTTTGAACATTAAATTTCACCAACTATGTATTATATGTTTCAACAATTCTTAGAACAACAGCTTTCCACACCATGACAGAAACTCCAAAGTAGTACTTGAAATAAATTAAGTAGTAACAGATAGCCATTAAAACACTAACCTTAAAGCTTGGTCATGAAATCCCATACTTGCAGCACTCATTCTAATAAGCATATGTTTTAAAAGGACAACAGGAAAATAGTTCCTTTTCCCAGACAACCTCTACCATCTTGAATTGCTGGGTTTCCCTGCATTTTCTTCTCTCTGTTCTATAGCCTGAGCTGCATCAGTACTGTGAATATTATAACCAGTATGATAGATGGGATTTATCTTAATGCCTCAACTTCTGGACATATGCTATTACAGAAGTCCCAACATATCAATTTTGAAGGCTTGGAGTGGACAATGCTGCCGAATAGCTGACCTAAATGAAGACGGGGAATGCTGGAAATCCTGTAAGAAAGCTTATTTGTGTGATATCCGAAAGCCAGAGAGTTTCAGAAAGGTTTTTATATCTTCACAATTATTGTGTACTGTAGAGCAAAATGAGAGATAAGGTAAGAAATTAAAAAACTAAATTTTACTTGCATGATTTCCTTTTACATCCAAAATAACTTCACTGATGTTATTATGACTTTACTAGACTTAGCAAGAGCAAGTGTATCTATTTTTCATGGAAAATTCTAAATTTTCATCATTAACTTTTAGGCAGAAGTTTTTTTTAGCATAAATTCAAAAATGTCCATTGGAAACAAAACCCATTTTCAAAACAGCTTTGTTAGACACCCTGGATGTTTTTTTATGGAGATCTCAATTTTTGCTTGCACCATTTTGTTTGGGAACAAAGATTTAATTGCTCTGTATCCTGCTGTCACCGATTTATCCTCTGTTAACTATTCTCTAATAGCGAACACAATTCCTTTGTTAATAATGCAAGTGTGCTTAGGGAAAATGCTCCTTAGGTTTTAATAAGTGGTGGAAAGTTGAAAGCAAAAATAATTCCAAATTATTATTTATAAACACAGAATGCACTGGTTCCTTTGAAGATGACGTCAAACTGTACTATTTGATACACCCATTAAACTATGAATCAGGACAGAAAACAGCCCATAATGGTCCAATTTCCAGTTTCTTAAATCTCATCAATTCCTTTTACAATTCATACCAATAATCTTCCACCTTTCAAGTCCTCCTAGTCTCAAACTCTGAATTGACTCCTATGAAAATACAAAGATAATCAACTAATGATGCCAGTAGCTTGCTGGACAGTCTTTTCTCTCAACTACTTTTACTTTAAGTTGTGAAGGAAATGACCCATCAGACTAAAAAACAAATGAACTAAATCAGTTAAATTATATCCCAAACTCAAGTGTTATTATGGTAAAGCCATTATATTAAACTGGTCAATTATACATATGATGAACTTAGAAGATGACATTAAAAAATAGCAAGACTTCTTCTCAGCACCATCTAGTGACACTGAGAACTGCACGTTAGAACCAACTTTGTTATTTCAGCCGGTGACTGTTACATTACCTGGCTATCCATTTTCTGTACTACGTTTAGAGTATCATTACTGAAAGCACTAGTGAAGATACTTTAAAGTATTAGTATCCTTTTTTTTTTTTTTATACAGGGATTAAGTCAGCAGTAATATCTTAATACAAACCAAGTTGTTGCTTTCTTGATGAAGTTTAGTCTCTACAACTTTGGGTCCTAATTCTTTCCACATTAAAGAGTCACTTACAGATGTTCAAAAAGCTTGAGGCAGAAGCAATCTAAATTATAAGCTTTACTCTAAGTGCCCTAGGTTAGCCTGGAAGCAAGTAGTACTTAAATTTGCCCTTTGGTAGTGGGGCATGCAGGCTGCCCGCACTGGCCGAAGCCAGCAAGCTGGGGGTACTCTTGCATGGCACCCAGCAGGCTGCCAGAGAATACCAAGCACAGCGAGAAGTTGGCCACCCCTGACTGGCCAGCATGGCCCCTCGTCCCAGCCCTGCACCTGCCAGTGGCCAGTTGTTAGCTGAGACCAGCAGGCAGTCAGCGAAAATTGTGGGGGGGAGGGGAGTAGAATGGGCCTCTCCAAGTCGTGTTGGCTTGGGCCATGCTGGCTGTTGGCAGCAGCCAGGGACAGGGGGTAATGGGGGAGGATGGGGGCCCCTACCACATAGACCTGGCCCTAGCCTCCCCACACATAGACACCAGCATCCCCCCCTCCCCTCTGCCTTTGCAGGAGACTGCAGTTGCATCTGTGTCCCTTCATCCATTTCTCTTCAGAGTCCCCACTCCCTTCACTGCTCTGTCATGCATGGACACAGGTGCCAGCATTTCCCTCCCCTCCCACCTGGCTGCTACTGACAGCTGAGCAGAAGCAGGAGGTGGGGCAGGGGTCAGAGCAGCTTGAGTCCCGGCAGGGTTAGCGGTGACCTGCAAAGCAACCTGGGATGCTGACGGACAGTGCCCTACCTTGAGTCAGGAGGGAATCTGGTACAGAAGTTCAATAGACTGGTCTAACCTAAATCACTTAAGTCCAATACCACCTTGAACCAGGTCTATCTTAGCCCAGGTTCCACCTTTTTAAAATCAGTATGTGTGCTGAACTTCTTTACATTTATGAGTGTAGACTAGTTTCCAAACACTTATACCAGTTTGTGTGTAATGTCTGTACCTGGCACCCTGTGTTGTCCCACTGAGATAAGCTAGTACACAACATGAGTAAAGGTGGCAGAATTTGCCTTATGATCTGGACTCAGATGTCATGTGCAAAAGTCATGTGCTATTATATTATGTTTTGACATTCTGAAATAATGCTTTAGGGATAGTTAAATAGTAGAGTGGTGACTAAACACATAGGTATTTACAAAAAATGTTATTTCTTATACATAGGTTTTCCCCACACATTACATTTTATTCCTTAGCTTTTTGCTTAAACTATAATAATTTAAGCGATGTTTTAACAGCTTGGAAATATACTAGGATATCTATTCCAGTTCCACTGTTGTATGATCAGCATAACTTAACAAAAGAAGGGCTTTTTATAGTTGTCATCATGTAAGCATGGGGAGTTGATGATCAGCCAGGAATCTAGCTGTTTCCTTTACAGAAATCTGCGTGTATTTCAAAGTTTCTTACCAACTTAATTGTTCTCTCTTGAGAAATATATTCAATAGACAAAAGCACCAGTGCAAATAGAAGGCAATTTGATCTCCTACTAGGACATGTAGATAAACACATTTTGAGATGCTGGTACTTCATTAAAGGGACTGACAGAGCTGAACCCTGCATTTCCTCTCTGAAGCACGTAGTAGCTAGTGATTGAGCTTTTATTTGGTATTGTTTTACACATAAGGATTCTGTAGCTACATACTCTGCTGTGAGGATCCTCATCTACTCCGTCTTGAATCATTCTGTGCTTAGGTTGATATAAAAATCAAATGAAGAAGGATCTAAGCATGGGAGAGAACAGTAAAAACAGAAATGCTCTGAAGAAGCAACTGACCAGTTAATTACTGAGGTGTGAATGTGGAAAAAATATTAATTGGAAAGCATACTCACACCATCTCACAGGGCTAGAACTCCATAGCAAAATTTTTCAACACACTTCAGTACATGCTG
>NW_005842019.1:2602236-2625695 GCF_000455745.1 Alligator sinensis | reverse complement strand
GCTGAACCGAGTTCTTGGTCTCTACATGATCACCAGGGATCCTGGTTTTCTCTGATTAAAAAAAAATCCCTGATTTTTGGCTTGAAAAAGTAACTTCAAATCCACATTTTTGCATGATTAAAATGAAATCTCTGTCTCAGCCCCCCCCACCCCCCCATTTAAATCACAGGAAAATGTGGATTCGGGGCTACTTTTTTTTGTTTGTTTGTTTGTTTTTTAACAGATACTTGGGGATTTTTTTAAAATCAGAGAAAACTAGGATCCCTGGTGATCACCACTGAGAAAAACATTTTTTTTAGACACAACATGAATAATCATTTGTGTCATCTGCACAAAGTTTTATATTTTAAAGAGCGTACAAATATTAAAAAAATATATATGCCTAAAATGATGTCAAAGGTGTAGTTAGTATCCCATAACTAACATTTTGGGCATATGTAGATGAAACGGGGGCCCTTAATTAAAGCTGTGGCTTTTTAAACCTATGGCTTCAATTTAGGATGAAGTAAACCCTTTTTCACCATACTTACCTGCCTGTTTGGTGGCAGGGAGGGGAAGGCGAGCTGCTGGTGGGCAGAGCGGTCCTTGGGCTGCAGGGAGGGTGGTGGCTGGTGCTTCTCTCTGCAGCAGCGGTGGCCCCACCCAGGAATCACCTGCCCACAGGCACCTGGCTCATGCAATCCCAGGGGGCACTTCAGCCACAGAGGGAAGCAGCAGCCCCCTGTGCATCTCAGGCATGCAGGTTCCCAGGGGTGAAGAGGAAGAGATCAGGCTCACCGCTTTTCTTGGGCAGAGCCTGCTTTGCCAGGCTGCTGCTAGCCTGCCTTCAGGGCTTTCTGCAGAGCCGTGGAGCTGCACAGAGCCCAGTGCTTTGCTCCACAGCTGTAGGGGCAGCAAACTAAAACCCCTTGGAGGCACTTTAGTTTCCTGTGCTCTGAGTTCTTTACGACGCATTATGCCGCTAAATTTCCTACAGCAGCTGGAATTAATGTGCAATACCCTGCCGAGGCATACAAACACCTACACCATTAAAGCAGTGCAAAAGCATTTACCCCACTTTAAAGTATCATGCACGCACGTCCCTCATTTTGTCTACACATGGCCTTAAATGGCTGTCTATTCATCTGTTAAGACACTAGATTGTACCAGACAAGGTTCTTTGGATGATTCTGATATATTTTATTAGACCAACTTAAATAGTTGGTCATTTTTTTTTTAGCAAGCTTTTGGGTTTAAAAACCCTCCGTCAGGCTGAGGAAGTCTCTGCAGTTGGTGTGTGCTCTTCCTGGATGCAATTGTACCACTCACTGGGGCTGTGCAAAGCTTTGGTTCCCAATTCAATTCGGTGGAGATTCGGCCCAATTTGGTGACCAAATTTCTGAATTCGCCCCTGTGGCTGATCACCAAGCCAAGGAGGTGTGGGGGAGTGGAGGGGGGCAGTGAGCTTGGCAGACCCAGGGGTGGACCAGAAGTACTTCCGGAAGTTCATTACCGAGCACGTGGAGGCCCCCCCCCAAACATTCCTATGAAACACTCCATGAGCCCCAGCATTGTAGCATTTACCAGCCATGCCTGCTATCTCAAGGTATGTAGCAAAAACTTTTAAAGCTGTTTCTGTGTCTGAATCACTGATTCTCTGAATCAGCATCATATCTTCAGATTCAGTCGAATCAAATTGGGGACAGTGATCTAAATCAACAAATCAAATCACTGTCCCCAATTCAGGCTGAATCCAAATCAAATATGGCCCACTTTGCACACCCCTACCACTCACTTTCCAAAATTGCTGAAAGGAATCACAATGCTGGAAGGAGGAATCATGCCTTCAGTCTCATAGATCCCTCTTCTCCTTGACCCTTGGATTTGTACTTACATATTTGCTCATATTCTTTATTTAGGCTTCTAAGGTATTCGCTGTACTTTAGTTAAAGGTTGCATTTTGACAAGGCACCAACTCTGTCAGAGTTTAGGATTTATAATGTATTGGACAAGGTAAGAAAATCCCCCATGGTAATAGTAGAAAATTTGCAATGACTTTCCTCACCCTAATATTCTCAAATGTGAAGAAAACTATATAATCTTTATAAAGGCTATCTTGTGAAGGCCAGTAAGAATTTTGCCTGATCAAAAAGGAATATCAGAGGCCATGGAATTTGTCCAAGAATGTTCAGCAGTGACATGTACTTTTTTGCTATAGGCATTTTTTTTTGCACTTGTAGTAAGGCCTACATTACCTTCATAAAATCCCAAGGGAAATCAAGCAAGATCCTCATGGTGAAAGATATAAAATTAACCTGTCACCAAGAAGGTACTTTTGTAGTCCACTGGAATAAGGAAGTACTATCCTGTAAATGTTGTTTGATAAATGGGTTCCCTAAGTTTTCTGTTTCTTATCATATAAAAAAATTGTGTATATACACATACACAAAGGAAGTTGTAGCTCTTTATGCTAAGAAATTATTTTGATTTCCATTACTGTCAATCTGACACCCCTAAAGAATGTTAAAATTCAGTTCTGAAGAGCACAATAATATGGATCATGAATTTTAAGAAATAACAACCTATTTATGTTTTGGCTAACAGCCTGAGTCCCCTGACTCATCTCTACTTCAGCTAAACCAACTGAATATCCATATAAACATAATTCACTGAAAAGGAACTACACATTAATGCAGCATTAAAGTTGTGAATATAAATGCTACAAAGTCAAATTCAAAGTTATAGTTCGCACAGCAACATAAATTGTGTCCTCTTGCACACTGCACTGTATTTGGTATATGGTGTTAAGTTTTATGTGTTAATATACATATGCAATTGCAATGAGTTATTGTTGCAGTGGAAAATTTAAATGTGTCCTCATTTTTGGGGCACATAATACTGTCTGTATGTATATTTCTGAGCTGAAACTTCCTTAAAAGAATAAATGAAAAAAAAAACTGTAAAAGAGAGAAAGATCTATGATTGTTTGCACATTGAAACAGGTATTTTATGGATCCAGTAATGGAGTTCTTGAGTCCAATCTAGCTACCCTGAACCACCTTCAAAGGAAAGTCTTGGTGAAACTAGTGAGATTTTTTCTTACTAAAGATCAGTCCCCAAAGAAATTAGGATTATAATCATAAACAGTATATACACATATTTCAAAGTAAAGCACATTTAGAACATTTAGTGGAGAAACATGTAACAGGCATGTTTATAGCTACCATTTTAACAACAAACTTCATGTCTCCTCAGCTGCCCCCTTCAAGCATCCCACACACCTAACCTCAACAAAGATCAATGCCCAAAAAAAGTTTACAGAGAGCATGTCTACATGTTTGTTAATGCAATTTTGCTACTCTGAATTAAATTTAGTGCCTTTAAGGTACTAAATAAATGCCGTAATGTGCACTAGCAAAAGCACACACTTTTTTAGTGATGCTTAATAAGCATTAGCCTATTTTTGCTGTGCATTCATGGATTAGCACAGGTTTTGATGTGACGCTTTAATGGCCACAAGGCTAATAGGCTACTGTGCATTAAAAGCACACATTTAGACATGTCCAGTTATTACACAAAACATTTCTGAGTTTCCCCAAGCTTAAAAAATGCAACTAAGTATTTTAAAGTATGTGCATTACCTTTTTCATACTAGAAGAACTCAAAAGCGACCAAAACAATTAATAAAAACCGTTGAAAATTCTTGCCCAAAGTCATGTTGAAGCAAAAAGTATAAAGCCCTGAAAAACAAGGTATAATAATGACAGTGCTCCCCTCTAACAGTAACTATAATGCTTTAAAAATAGACATGAATTTTGATTTTTGTTTGAACTACAGTATTTTGTCAGCTTTTTCCAGCAAACCCAAAGAGCCAAAATAGTGCAGTTCTTAGGGTCATTTACTATACAAGGCATTCTATTCACTCTGTTACAACAAGAAAAATACCTTTATGCTGGAGGGAGGTCCAAAATTCTAACCAGAAATGAAGACTATTTATTTACTTGAATTTCACTAGAAGCTTTATGCTTTCACTTCAGATTGGCCTGAATACTGTCACTAAACAAAACAATTTCTCACCCTATCACCTCAATAGGTGATAAAATGCTATAATCTCTTGACAGGTCATATGAAGTCTTTCTTTTACATTGTTTGACAAAACAATGACATCTATGGAAAGAAAATATTCTTGTAATTTCTGAACAAGTGCCCATTTTTTCCTTTTATAACATATTTTCTTAGCTAGATGTTCTGTTTTCTGCCTCATACCCCCTTGACATCTGATTGCTACTGCAAAACTCAATATTGCCTACAGCTCTTGACTGAAAATAAGAGGACTAAAAGATTTAACTGGAAATAAAACTCACTGCTGATGATTACTCATGTAAGTAGCTCTTCCTATAACATATGTATAAATTCTGCTTCCATGCATTGTTGAGAACTGAAAAATTTACCTTTGCTTATTCAACAGCTCATACGTCTGGTGTAAAGATGTATAAAACAAAATCAACAACACCACTTGCTGAATACCATTACAACTGGGGTTGCATACAAATTTTCACAAGTGTGCTGAAGCCAGATTGTGACCAATCCTTTGCAAGTGTAAAAATAGGGCTAGCCACAATCATTAAAGGATCTTACATCTTGTTTTGCATGCCTGCTGCTCAGAGACAAGCTACAACTACAGGTCTCATATCTCTGTAAGTGCAAAGGGCTCTCTCAACTAGTGCACTTAAACTAGCTGCCCTTCAAAGAAGGGTGGACAAATCTGACAAATGAAAAAGTGAAACTGATTCTGAGACTAGATTAGATCATTATGATTATCTAATCTGACCTCCAGCATAATCCATGCCAAAGAACTTTTTTTTTTTTCTTTTGAAGCCACTTCACCCAGGAATGGTTCACAAATATACACATACACACACACATTATATATCTTAAAACTGGCCCTTAAAATTGCATATCTGCTTCTATTATGTTTACAAAACCTGATCCATAAATAGTTGAATAGCTAAATAAACAGACAACTATAAATATCCTTTTCATCAGTTCCATTTGGCATGGTGATTGCATTTTTATTTGGTAATTGTGGTGAAGTCACAATTTGGTAATCACTGGTGTTGCATTATCTTTGGTTGAAAAATTTAATTATCAAAATGAAGAATGCACAATACTTCAAATACTATTCATGCATGGAGTTTAAATCTACCCAAGTCTACCTTTAGGGGTAAAAAAGAAATATAATTAAATACCAAATTTAGAAAGCGAAGGTTAGTGACACTGTACAAAAGGCTTCCTTACTGCATTTACATTTGCAGGAAGGAAATATGCTTTGCTAAAGCATCTTATTATCATACTGACAGTAAAATGGCAAACCACAAATAGGACCAGAATTCTCCATTTAGTCTCTTTGAGGTTGAATCATGATTATATGATTCCCTAAAACCCTGGTTATTTTTTGGAGATGAAACAAAGAAAGAAGGGAGAACTGCCTCCTAGAGGTAACTATTAGGGCTGTGTGAAGCTTTGGTAGCTGATTCGATTTGGAGGAGATATGGTGACCAAATCTCCAAATCTGAATTTAATTAAAAGCTCCCAATCGATTCAAAGCATCCAAACTGATTCAGAAAAAGATTTGGCGATTTGGCAATAGACTAAACAGGCATCTGACACAGCTGCCTCCAGCTGGTATGTCTGTTGGGGTTGGGAAGGAGTGTGGGGAACGGAGTGATTGTAGCTGGGGCTGGAACAAGCTGCCCAGCTGGAGCAGGGGGCACAGGATGTGGGCACAGCAGTGCTGGGAGCATGGGCTATGCCCTGCTGCTGATTGCTCAGCCAGAGTGGAGGGGCAAGATGCAGGCACAACTCGCTCTGGTCGGAAGGGAGCAAGCAGCACCAAGGCAGAGCCCCTACTCCCAGAGCTGCTGCACCCACATCCTGTGCCCCCCTACACTGGCTAGGCAAGTGGTGGCAGTGCCTGCCCCCCCACACTCCCCTATGCCAGCTGGGCAAGCAGCAGCAGCTCCCACCCCCACCACCTCCTTGTGCCAGCTGGCAAATGGCAGCAGGGCAGAGTCCCTGCTCCCAGCACTGATACAGGTGTGGCAGTGCAGGAAGCAGGGGATATGGCCTGCTGAGCTGCCACGCCCACATCCCACCGCCCCCCTCCCCGAGTCATGAGCCCCCCTGCCCCAGCTGGGCAGCTTGTCCCAGCCCCAGCCCCAATCCCTCCCTTCCTCACCCCCTTCCCCTCCCTCTCCCCTCCAACCCCAACAGACTTACTAGCTGGAGGCAGCTGTGTCAGCTGCCTGTTTAGTTTATGGCCAAATCATCAAAGCGGTGCCAAATCTTTCAGATCTGATATGGCCGAATCAAATCGGGACAGTGATTCAAATCTCCAAATTGAATCACTGTCCTCTGAATTGGCTGAGTCCGAATCTGAACCCAATACTTGCCACTTCACATAGCCCTAGTAACTATACTTAAGTAATATGTAAGGTGAAAACTAGTTCTTTTCAATGGATACACCAGAGCTCCAGCAACCTATCTTAACAAAAAACATAACAAACAAACAAAAAGCGATAATGCATTTGAAAAAGAATTCTGTGCATTTTTTCTTCTTCTTTTTTTTTTGTAAAAGTTGGTAAAGATGGCCTGAATAGATTGATGAGTATTTTCTATCTAACCTGCCATATGGAAAAGCCACTTGTACCACCCAGGATGTGTAATGGGTGGCGCAGGTTTCAAATTATTGTTAGATCAATGTGAAACTGCAAGAACTCAGTTTAACAGAATATTCAAATATATATCTGTAAAGCTGTCTAGTTAGGAGCACATCTTTACACTAAGACAGTATTAAAGTATTGGTTGAAATTAAAATTATATTGGGCTATAATTTAACAACAAAACTTTCATCGTACACTCACTCCTCCTACAGGAAAACATAATTTTTATGCTTAAGCTGTTCCCAAAACAGGTTAAAAAGCTACCAAGACCATCAGTGATGCCAGAAGTTTTCTGAACCAATATGTACCGGGTTTGCCTTGCACAAATGTTATTTGACTTGCAAAATAAGCCACTGAGTCTCTCAGCTTCACCAATGGGATACACTTCAGTAATATTATATATTCTATTTGCTGTTTCCTGCCATAGTAAATAGGATACTGTTAGTTCCAGGATTGGAAACAAAATGTCTTTGTAAGTATAGAATGGCAAGGATTTTTATGGGTGATATTTTTTATTAGACTAAATGTACATAGACAAGCTTTGGGTACCACTATACTCTTGCTCAGGTCTCTGCTGACCTACCAATTATACAGTTGATAAAAGATATCACCTACAAAAAGCAAATCCCTTGCATCTTTCCTGGACCATCAGAACTACAACATCATGCCAACACTACCCAAACATTTCTGAATACTGTCAATTGTACCTTTTCCTTCCTGCTCCTATTTTCCTCTCCACATAATCAAAGTATGTGGAACTGAGCAGTATTCGTCTTTTCTTCCTAAGGAAACATTAGTTACAAATCATTCCAATGTCACTTTGAAAGCAGCAAACAGTTTTTTTGTACTAGATTCAATGTATATAAAACTACACACCTCCATGTTCTGAAATAAAGTTCTGAACGACCTGGAGCCTATGGATTTCAAGGAGCATATTCCAGTGAGTGTGATTGGTGTGGCTGCCTGAAAAAAAAGCAATCGTAATGGTTGGGAACAAGCCTAATTCAAAGCCCTTCTTCTACCAAAAGGTTGATTGTTACAGTGGGCAACATTTTCAGAAGTTCCTAAACTTAAGTGCTATTGACTTATAATAAGACAATCTCAGAAACACCTAAGTCAGTTTTGAAAATGCGGCTCAGACTTAGTTAGGTAGACTTTTAGCTTCTTGGTTTCTCAGTTCCTCATCTGTAAAATGAGGATAATAGACTGTCTCTACCTCACTGAGATATTGAAATGATAATGGGAGCCATATCAGTACTTGACGCAGCCTGCAGAATCTCATTTCTAAAAGGGGAAAGGAGGACAACTGCCAATGAATTCTTTATGAGGACCCCACTGCTTTTTGACTTAGTCTCCCAGTTTGGTCTGTAACAGCCCTAGTTACTGACTTCCAGAGCATGCTACAAAACCTATTTACATATCCTGTCAGATAGGAAAAATAAAGACACTGACAGGTTCCTCCCTTGCAACTGATGACATCTATTTCCTTTGAATAAAAACAATTGGATGTCTTAATATTGAGTAAGTTAACTAGGCAACATAACCCCTGGAAGAAAGAAAACATTCTTTCTTTGTGCTTTGAAATGTAGCATTTATCTAAATGCTAATTATGAAAAATAGCAGTTCTACTTCAAGTTTCAGAGAATCAGTTAATTCTTTATGCAGGTAAGAACAATGCAGTGCTTGCATTGTCAGCTGACCAATCTCAGGTAATGGACTTCTGAAATGAAATCCAACCAATATCTTCTTGTATCTAAGTCAATCTGGATCATGATATCAGATGAATGCAAACATTTTTGCTTTGTATTATAAATGGTCAGCATGGGGATTGAATGTTCTTTTGGATGCTTGATCTGCTATAAGTTAGATTCATGAATAAAGTTATAAAAAATAAATGGTTACAACAGTAGCAGTATCATATTAGTGGGCAATATGCCTGTAACTGGCAGTGAGGCTGCTGTACCAATACTAGTGCTACCAGTAGCCAAGCTCAACCAGTAGTAGTGTAAGGGAGGAAAAGTTCAAATACAAATGGACCATGCTATTCCAAAGTTTCTTTGGCATAACATGGGTAGGAGTCCTGCAGACATTGCCAGGGCTTGTCTACACCACTCGGAATTGAAAGAGCTGGTACTATGGCACAGAGCCCTTCGACTCCACCCAGTGCTCAGAATATACTCATTCTCTCAATCCCTTATCACTACCAGTTGATAAAAATAGCTTAGTCACCCTAAATCAGATTGGGAGACACACATATTTTATGAAGCAAAGGAACCACATCTTCCAGCGGTTCACCCAGCCCCTTACCAAAAGGGACTTATATGCCAACCTCCCTCCTCCATCACAGAGGCTGCAGAACAGACCTCCCACCACTACTGCTGGTGCTGTGAAGATTACAGCATGGTGATGGAATTGCCTGAGAAGCCTCAGGGATCTTTAAGGGAGGAACAGAAAACTGATTCATTAATTATAAGGAAGGGTAAGGGAAACAGGAGAGAAAAGTTATCTAAGAAGCATAGGGAGAGGTAGTAGTGGAGTATTTTTAAAATCATGTAGTTTCAAATTCCCTCCAACCTTTCTACTTAGGTTGGGCAGATATTACCAGAGTAATTAAAGTTATGCACTCTTTCTTGGTGAGAGGGAATAAATGGGGGAGGCAAATAATACATTTTCCCAAGGACCTTCTAGGGTTGCAAGGTTAAGGAGGTACTTTTCACACCTATCCATTGATGAAACAGTCTTACCCAAGGAAGCCCCCTGGTTTTATGCAAATAAGCTAATTCATTTTCTAGTTCTAGATTAATTTGTTACTTAAAAGAGAAAGAGATGCATTAGAGGGCAGACAAACAAATTATTTCCTATTTGTTCTTTAAATAGCTTTTAACAATGGGAAACCAACAGTATCTGGTCAAGCTGAATATATTACTATCACCTTTCATTTGGAGGTTAACCCATTTTTGTGTGCAGGCTTTTAATAAAAGAGAAGGTGATCTATGTTTAAAAAAAATATTAATTCAAGTCAGAAACAGAGTGTTAATGACATGCCAAAGTGAGCACAATAATCTTATCTCTGGCCACGGATGTTTACCCATTAGAGGTTCAAGGTATATGTTGTGAAGTATCTTTTGAA
Organism: Alligator sinensis; assembly: GCF_000455745.1. NCBI lineage: Eukaryota > Metazoa > Chordata > Crocodylia > Alligatoridae > Alligator > Alligator sinensis. The sequence continues at coordinate 2,615,864 of NW_005842019.1, read as the reverse complement.
AGAGAAGTTGATTCACCAAAAAGAAAAGTTAAATTTGTAGGGTGCTTGTACATGTGATGAAATTGGCCTTTAAAGCAGCTTAATTGCCCTTTTGCACTGCTTTAATGGCATTAATGTTTATACCGGCAGCGGCATATTTCACTTTACTTTTGTCAAGATGTACACGTGCTGCAGTGTATTTCACGGTAAACAACCTTGTTACATAGCAAGGTAAAACCCATCCAATGTATTTTAGTTTACTGTGTAACAAATGGCAGCGGTGCATGGGATGCTGGAAGCCCAGACATGCTTGGGGAATCTTGGGCTTGGCAGGCTTCTAGCACCCTGTGCACCATCCATGTCACCTTCTCCCACTGCCAGCAGACCCAGCCACCCTCCTGCCGCCTTGTTGCACTGCCCCAGAGGCACTTCAGAGCCGGCTCCCTGCATGTGTATAGGAGCCCTTATAAACTAAATGTTATTCCTTTGTATTTAGTACCCCTACTCTCTACTCTATTCATAGCAATCTGACAATTATACTGTAGTCTATGAAAGCTTCTCTGAAGCCTCTCTGAAGCAGGGTCACCCTGCCTTGCCTTCTGCATAACTTGCCTTCTGCATAATACAATAACATAAATAAAATGTTTAATGGATGGATAATTTTTTGTGCTTTACTAAATTAAAATGTAGTGTCAATGATGCCCTGTCAGTATACATTTAAAATTATTCCTACCCTCTCTGCAAAACCATAGGAGACCTAAACCTCTGATTTCAAAGACATTCATTTAACAAAAATCAATTCATAGAAACTTTAATGAAATTAGAGTGCATTGTCTGCATCAAGGAGATGAGAATTCAAGAGTCCCCTTAAAAATAGGCTCCCTGTGAATTAAGCATCAATCACTGTCACTTCCAGAGCATGTCAACAACTGTTCCATACTTTAACATTGCAGTGAGATAAAGTAATTTATTTCTGAGTATACCTCTTCCATTTAGGTCTCTACATCATACGTCCATAGCTATTACCCTTTGCTCTGGTTTGCAGTTACTGGCAGGAACTGAGGTTCATTCACTTGCTCCATTCCTGGCCTTATGCATATTACAGGTGAAGAGTTCCTGTCTAGTTCAGCAATGAAAGCATGTAAAACAGAAGAGATGTCTTCTGTAATTTTAGCTGATTTCAGGGGAGGACAAGAATCCTTATGCATGTAGGCCTTATACATGACATAATGAATGTTAAATATTGTATTCTCTCTCTCTTGCCTTCCTTCTGCTCTAGTTTAGAGACACAATACAGTAACTAAAACATAGTATTTTATGCCTGAAAATCTTAAATAAATTGACTTCTTTAGGAAATGGTAGAGCAGGGATTGGCAAAATATGGTCCATGGGCTGGATCTGGCCTGCCAACTGATTGTATCTGGCCTGCGGGCAGGCAGTTGCAAACTCATGGGATCCAGCCTACTGGCAGCTGATGGCTGACTCCAGCCATTGCATGGTGCTGGGCAGGCAGGGCTGTTTCTACCCAGTGCTGACATCACGGTAATAGCTGTGGACCTGGGTAGACACCCAGATCCCCATGGGGAGCTTGCCATCTGTGTCCACCTGCCCGGGGCTACTTCTTGCACATTGGATGGGTGCTATAGTAAACTGCAGCTGCAGCTGACATGGTCTGGGTTGGAGGGGGGGAAGAGAAAAAGAAAAAAATCAGGGCTTGCTGCCACTCAAGCTGGGGGGGGAGGATCAAGGCTTGCTGCCACTGGGCAAAGATGGTGGGGAGGGGGAAGAGAGATAGACTGACAGAGAAGTGTGGCCCTGGAAATAGGGAGTTTTGGTGAGCTGCTGACGTGGGGGGTACTGACCTGACCCACAACAGTTCACCAAAACTCGCTATGTGGCCCTCAGGCCCAATTATTTGCTCACCCCTGTGCTAGAACCTCCCTACAATGTTAAATTTGATATGTTCACCTTGCATGACAGTGCAAATTGCTCTTTTCTTCCTTAACAGATGCACAAATCCAGCCCTCCCACAGTATTTCAGGGTTCCAAAGTGTTCCAACCTCATTTCTAGAGTAAAAATTATTATAAATTGTGAATACATCCCTACTGATATCCTAAGATAGAAAGAAAGAAGTTTGCTTCTACATTAAAGCATGGACCCCTTTTCCACTGGGTAGGATATGTGACTTAAAAACTTAAGGACAACTTACTTTGAATAGGCTTTATTATCATACTAAAATCTATGGAACAATAGTCTCATTTCTATAGCTTGTTAAGGGAGTGTCCTCAAGGAAAATGGTATAAACATTGGATGCAAATCTGGCCACTTATGATCAGAAGTAGATAGGAGCAACACAACAGCCCACTGGGGAATGGTACATCTTAGCTAGAGAGCTCAGAATAACAGAACTTCTAAGGTTCTCTCACCCAGAGGTCATGCTTGAAAAAAGTATATATGTCTAAACTGGTATGTCTCCAGAATTATATTCCAAATGCAACAGTTTTACCACACTCAGAGTAAAATAAGTACAAAATGAGGAACTGGTACCAAATGCATTTTTAAAGTTATAAATGTGCCTTTGCAATACAAAATCAGGATAGAAAATCCCATTTTATCCAAGTATTTCAATGCCTTCTAAGTATACATCAGAAAGAAGCAGGTAAACAGTTAATACATGCATAAATATATCCTCTGATAAGTATGTAAGAGTTTCTAAATGCAGAGTGTAAAGAATAGGACAAATTTCATTCTTGAAGATCCATTCAGTAAAGCCCATAGTAAAAGAGGAAGTTTCTCAAGAAAAAACATAAAAAGAACACAAATAAATATAGAGCCCACTTTATAAAGTACCTGTCCTTGCTAATTATTGAAACAACTGAAGCAAAACAACATGACTTTTAAAAAGTAACCAAATTAGAATAATTTGTATCCTCAAAAACAACCAAAAGCAAACAAGATAGATTGAACATTAAATTAAAAAGCAGGGTCAGAATACTGGCATGTTCTTAAAATGACTCTCTATGCCTGTGATGATTTTTACTTACCCTTTTCTCTCTCCTCCCCCTTCTCTTTCAGCTTAGAAATGTTGATTCTCCAATTCAGTGATTAAAAATTGAAAGAAAGATGGTGGGAAAAAGACATTCAAAGAGATGAAGAAATTAAATTTAAGAGAAAAGATTAAAATACTGAATACCTTCAACTTGGCTCCATGATTATCAGTAGGCAGGACTGAAAACTGCACACTAATCAAGAGGACATTAAAAGTGGAACATACTGTGAGGCGGAATAATAGTGGAATTGAAGTTGTAGATGGAAAAATTAAATGGCTAAAACAGTTTGTTAAAGTAAACTGTAGATTACCTCCCATCCAAGGGAATGGATGGACAAGGCAATCCAGGACTTTTAAGAATAATTTCCAACTCTACAAGGTCTTGTGTATAAAATAAAAGTTACATTAGTTTTACAAGATCTAATGAAGTTAGTGCAATCCCCCAGTTTAAATCACTTTTTAACCTTAGGTGATTTACCAACATATGTTAAACCAATTTGGGCAAAGTCCAAACTTATTTAAATACATATATATTTTAAGTTTGTGATAGTTTAACTAAATCAATTTGAAATCTGGAAAAGGGCAATTTTCCTGTGTAGATGTAGTCTAAATGTATATGGTTTCACGATACGTGTTGTGCTTGTAATGAAGCATTTTAAGGTCCATGCAAAGACTGCAGAAGTGGTAACTTTTAATCAACCAATCTGCTCCCTTTATGGAGTAAGATTCACATCTGCTGACTTTCACAATGAAAGTAAGGTTTTCTTGCATGTTCTGCCTTTTAGCAATACACAGTCAGCACAAATATGGAAGAAGTAACTAGATTCTTCTGGATTCTGTCTACCCTAATGTATCATCAAGTAACAGAATTATTAACTGAGTCTAAGTTCCATCAACATTTATGCCAATACAACCACATGAGATAGCTAGAGAGAGGGGCAGGGGGCAAGGGGAGAAGGGGTGAAAGAGGTAGGAGGGGTGGAAAAATCTGGGACCTGCTACCATCAGGATCTACTCCTTCCTTTTGGAACTAGTTGCTATGTCTGCAATCAATCATGATTATCTTAGATCAACCTCCTCAGTAACTTTTTGACTCTTAGATGACTTCCCTATTTATTGGAAGACACTCATTCTTCCATCAAGGGACTGCTGATGATTTTTTTTTTTTTTTTATTACTCGGATAATTTGCCAATTTAATATGGAAATTAATTAAATACATCAAATATGGAACCCCCGTCTGCATTTTTTTTTATAACTACTTTCTAGAGTGGAAGAATTGAAGTACAAACAGGATTTGCAGACAATAAGCTCCTTGGCCAAATCTAGTGAAAATTTTTCTTGGCTTTTCTGATAAAACCCATGTTCCAAATATTTTTCACTTTAGAGCTCCTGCCATAACATGAAGCAGGAGAAGATAAAGCCATAAAGCATAGTAGTTTAGCAGTCCCTGAATATATCTGTATTCAGTAGAGACTTGGGAAAGACCAAGAAGATAATCTAATTACCCTTCCAAGCAGGGTTGCTGATTGGTAATGAGATGAAAATAACAGTCAAATCCCTGCAGGAACAGACTGTGGTGTCATCTCCTGATGTTTTATTAGAAAACAACAACACTTCTATGAGTGAGTAAAGACCGAGTAAATATTTTTTAAATTACAAATTATGTCTTTAAGCATATAAAGGGGCATTTTGCCAAGCTAAAATCTTACTTCTCCCACTTCAAATTTAAATTCAGTAATAACTATGTTTCAGTTATCTACTTATCATATGATTTATAGATACAAAACATCTTTATGATATTTGACCAAGAGTCCCTATTAAAACATATTGTTATTTTATGTTAACAACATTCAAGTGACTGATTCCATTCCCCCTCTTTAGGTATCTACTAAAACAGAGGATGGACATCAGGATTAATTTAACTGGCTCATTGACAGTTCAATAGTGCAGAATAAACAGCATGGTCTAGTGGACAGTGAACTTAATTATAAAGTAGAAATGATACTTCCATTTGTAACAGTGTCACTGAACTGCTATATAAACATGGGAAAGTTACTTCTTTCCACTCGCCTCCATATTCGCAGTCAGACTAGTGCTCTGTCCACTAATCAGTCAATCTAAGGAGACTCCCTTAGATAACAATACATAAATCATAAAAGTCATCTGATATTTTGTTATTTCAAAGTGCTCGGTTGAAAGTATTTATGTTTACTTTAAAATACATGTTTTCTTTTTAAAAATTAAAATGATTGTGTCATGCTAAATACAACTGGCCAAATTAATTCCTGGTGTGTCCACAACATAGCAGAATTACACAAAAAAAAAGTAATTTAACCAACATACTATGTTAATAACATGATGGCAATAAGCACAACAGGCCATTACATGAGTTTGTACTCTTGTCTAGGTAGACTTTAAATACGGGTCTCACATTATTCCTTGAAAGGTGACTCTCTGGCTAGGAACAGATGTTGCATTGGTCCTGGGACCATCTGTGCCTGTTTTTCTCCTGGAGCAAAAAAAGGTGTGGGATTGGCATGTACACACATTACCCTTCTAATCAAAGTTTAGTGAGCAGCTGATAAACCACCACTTTTCTGCCACTGATTCAATGATACAATCCAGGGACAGCAGTTCAGAAGTGCTTTATGATGTCCTGGGACAAAATTTTATGACTTCTTATTCTACAGACCTTTTTTGGGGTTTGTCCTAGAATAACAGACATGGATGTCTGAATGATCACACTTTGTCCCAGAAGAAAATGGTTTCTCCTAGAACAAGTGCAATGTCTATTTATAGCCTCTGAGTTATAGTACTGCTTCTTCAGTTTGGCATCTTGCCTTTTAATCTGTTTTCATAGATTCATAGATGGTAGGGTCAGAAGGGACCTCAACAAATCATTGAGTCTGACCCCCTGCCTGGGCAAAAAACAGTGCTGGGGTCAGATGACCCCAGCCAGATGCCTATCCAACCTTCTCTTAAAGAGCCCCAAGGTAGGGGAGAGCACCACATCCCTTGGAAGCCCATTCTAAATTTTGACCACCCTTACCATGAAGAATTTTTTCCTGTTAACTAGCTTAAATCTGCTCTCTGTCAGTTTGTGACCATTGTTCCTTGTTAGCCCAAGAGGTGCCCTGGTGAACAGAGCATCTTCGATTCCTTGCTGTGCCCGCCTAATGAATTTTTAAGTGGCTACAAGATCACCTTTCAGCCTTCTCTTGTGGAGGCTGAAGAGGTCCAGGTCCCTTAGTCTCTCCTCATAGGGCTTGGCCTGCAAACCTTTAACCATACGAGTAGCCCTTCTCTGGACCCTCTTGAGGTTATCCGCATCCTTCTTAAAGTATGGTGCCCAAAACTTGATGCAGTACTCCAACTGAGGTCTGCCCAATGCTCCATAGTGGGGACATATCACCTCCTTGGTTCTATTTGTGACACATCTGCTGATGTGCGGTTAGCTTTGCTGATGATTTTGTCACACTGACAACTCATGTTCATCTTGGAGTCCACTACGACTCTGAGATCCCTTTCTACTTCTGCGCTGCCGAAAGGGTCTTACCATCCAGTAGGTGTGCTGGATATTTTTGCACCCTAGGTGCAGCACTCTGCATTTGTCCTAGTTGTACTGCATCCTGTTGTTTTCTGCCCACTTTTCCAACCTGTTCGGGTCTGCCTGCAATCGTTCCCTACTCTTCGGAGTGTTCACCTCACCCCACAATTTAGTATCATCCACAAACGTGGACAGAGTACACTTCACGCCCACATCCAAGTCACTGATGAAGACATTGAAGAGTACAGGTCCAAGGACCAAGCCCTGCAGGACCCCACTACCCACATCCTTCCAGGTTGATACCAACCCATCTACTACCACTGTGTGGGTGCAACTGCTAAGCTAATTTGCCACACACCAGACTGGTTTTGTAAAATTCCAAATATATTCATGAGGATAAAGATGTATAAAGATACATGGCAAAATTCAATCACACAACATGGTCAGCCACTTTGAGCATGCTTGCATGCTCATCCCCAATGAACGTTCAGAATGTGCCATATCTTATGATTATACAGAACCTCAGGGACTGCTTTCCAGATGGGCAGCACAAATGGTTCTCACTGTCTGCTGGTGAACCTTTATAGTCACGTGACACTTAATACCAAAAATCATCAGTTTACTGGGTTTGAGGTTTGCAGTTATGCAACTGCTGGCTTGTTCTAGCAGAGTGGTAGCTGGAATATAAAGTGGTTGTTGACACCTACATGTTATAGACTTGCTCTGGACTTGCTACTTTACTCTCACTTGAACTACTGACATGCTTAATCAGATTATTATATATGATGAAGACCAATTAGCAGTAGAAACTTCTGGGGGTAAGTCTGTCTATTGTATTTGATACATTTAATAGTCATGGCATCTCTTTGAAACCTGATATTCCTATCAGGAATAATATTCCACTTCCCTGGTAAATGAATGAACACTTCCCTGGTAAATAAAATATCATAATTTTGGCTAAGTCTCTATCATATTAAAGTATTAATAATCTGAGCAACACCAATCAGTGCTAATAATCTGAGCTGGATAAATTAAGCCTGATGCCTAACTTCTGTTTTATAAGATACCAAAAGAGAATGGAATCATTCAGTGCCTTTAACATAAAACAACAGCAAAATATTTTGAAAGACTTTTGGTCAAATAATCACAGAGACATTTTGTATCTGTAAATCACATGACAGATTGACAGTTTAAATTTAGTTATTACCAAATTAAAAATTAAAGTGGAAGAAAGTAAGTTTTTAGTTTAGCAATATGTTATCCTCTCTACTCCCTTGGTTTCTTTGACAGCGCATTTTCAGCTTCCAAGTTACATATAACATTTTAGGATAGAAACCTGTATCCAAGACCACCATTTCTGTTATTAGTTGGAGCATTGTTATGGTGGCTGCTTTAGGATGAAGACACAGATCTTTCCATTATAAACAAACAGTGCTTTGTTATTTTGGAAACATCTATCTGTTTTCTTCAGCAACTGAATCTCATCTGTCCTAGGCAGGAAGTTAACAGAACTGTCAGTCAACGGTATAAGTAGGCAGTTCTTAAAATGACTAACCTTCCTAAAGAATAGGCATGCGTTACTCAAAGTGCTGTTCCTGCCATTTACTTTGATTAAGTGGGAGTTATTTTCCTGGCACCACAACAGTGCAGCTGAGGATGCTTGGCCAAGGTGAAGTTAAGACTGACACAATAACTTTGAAAAGAGTCCCAGTTCTATTTCTGTTCTTAAAAACATCTTAAGAAAGGTGTAAAAGAGGAGGAAAAGTGTTCATAATAAAACCAACTATATTTGACAGCCAGAAATTCATCTCCTTGAATTTCTTTAGCATCTATTTCTGCACAGGCTACTTTCTGGTTATGTAATCACAGAACAGCAGTGATCTGCAATTGCTGGAAATGATGAGGGGGAAAACACCCAGCCTTTCTCGTTGGCTAATATGGTCATATAAAGTTTGTTTTTTAATTAAGAGATAATGTTACTGGAATAGAAAATTGTCAGAAGATAATGGTCTCCTGCTGCTACAGAAATGCTGAGGGAATGTCTATGTCAGAGTTGCATTACAATTACTTGAGTTGTATTATACCAAACAATTTTAGATTTATTCATTTTTTTTCTGATGAATTCCAACACAGCAGCAATAGCAATGATGAAAACAGAATGAAAAGATGCTTAAGAGGTGGAGATACTGTGTGCTTCCCCCAATGAGGGATCAATTTATGGATGAAAAAGCAGAGTCTATAAATACATAGCACTTACATGAAACAGCTGATTTCCTTTAATGATGTTTCATTTAAAAATGTTTATTGTTGACTATCAGTTAGCATTCTGGCAAGCTCACTGGTTGGCACAAATGTCATTATGGATCACACTCATTGCAAAGCCATTTCATGCAAGTTGTAAATGATGACCCTTAGTACAGACCTGCAGTATTAAACTGCCATCTGCCCTACATGATGAATTCTATTTAATAACACTGATCATCTTTTAAAATATGCATCAGTCTAGGTAGTTATTTGGCTCCATTATTCAAACACCAGAAAAACATAATTAATTTATTCTGACAAAATCCCTGTGTAAGGAAATACTGACCATCCAACTTTGAAAAACTGAGGCTTAGACAAACCAGACTTGCCCAAGGCTGGAAAATGAGTCTGTGAACTCATCTCAAATCACCTGACCCACAGCCTTTTCCATAAGCACAAAGCTATCCCTCCTCCAATTATTTATTTATTTTCTTACTTTAGGCAGATGAAATATTAGGGTTCCCAGTCTCAAGCCACCTATCACCTGAAATAAATCTTGTAAAATAAAAGCTGCTATTTTTGCTTATTACATTAAAATGAATTAAGTTCAATATGGTCTGTCATGTGCTCTCTGCCTGACCTTCTCTTTCTTGTGGAATTAAGTGTTCTGGAAACTAATCTCTTTGACTCGGTATTCACACTTAGAAATTTGTGCTTCTTGACAAAGGTCAGCTCTGATCAGCTCTTCCTATTCTAATGCTACCTTCTTTCTGTGTAAATGTTATGCTTTATTCCCTGAATAAATCTTCCAGGCCACGTTTACTGCTGGTGTTTGTTTCATGCAAACATCAGTTTGAAAGCCATGATTAGAATTTTTCAAGAGCCTTCATTCCTTTGATTACTAAAGGAGCTAAAATTGGACCGATTAAAATATTATAGGGTTTCTAAAATAAATCACTGTATATTCCCTCTATTGTAGAAAAAGCTATTCATCCCCTAAGCACTACATTAATTTTGGGCAGACCCTCCATACCAGGTTTACTCTTATACTCTTCCTCTGAGACCTTATGTATTTCGGACTTTGGAGTGTTTAAATAACATACACTTTTAATTGGCCTATTTATTTCCTTCCTCTATTCCCAAAGAACAGACTCTTGAAAACATGGAGCTATATGCAGCTTCAGAAGATCATAAAACTCACAAAACAAGAATTCACCTACCATGCCTACTATCAGTTTCATGTTTCAGCAATGATCATCACAATGTTAGACTCATTACATTTTAATTCCTTCCACTAGGTCCTGCAGACCATTCTTAATGTGACTAGAGCTTCTGATTTCTATGGGACTGCTTATATGAATAGCCCCTACAATGTGGGGCTGTTATTTCAAAATGCAGTAGTCCAAACAAATATAACAAGCAAATAATGTATTTTTAAGGTTTTACTCTGAATCAGCGTACAGTGCACTTTCAGGTTATGTACAAGAATTACACTTAGATAGCCTAATCAAGGTTAGGTCAATCTAAATGCCTGGCATTCACAGGGCTTATATTGCCCTGAACGTGAGTCATCAATGTGATGAAGTAGTCAGCAAAGCCAGTCACACCTTGTCATGCATCTGTAAGAGCTTGACAAACAGGCCCAGGGAGGTGACTCTCCCTCTCTATGATGCACTGGTCAGGCCACAGCTAGAGTACTGTATCCAGTTCTGGATGCTGCAATTCAAGTGAGATGCGGACAACCTGGAGAGGGTCCAAAGAAGAGCCACTCGTCTGATTAGAGGCCTGCAGGGGAGGCCCTATGAGAAAAGGCTAAGGGACCTTAACCTCTTCAGCCTTTCCAAGAGAAGGCTAAGAGGGGACCTAGTGGTGGCATACAAATTCATAAGGGGAGAGCAACAAGAGGTAGGCAATGATCTATTTACCAGGGCACCCACTGGAATAACAAGGAACAATGGCCATAAACTACTGGAGAGAAGGTTTAAACTGGACATTAGAAAAAAGTTCTTCACTGTCAGGGTTGCCAGGATCTAGAATGGGCTCCCAAGAGAGGTGGTGCTTGCCGCATCCTTGGGGGACTTCAAGAGGAGACTGGACAGGCACCTGACTGGGATCACATGATCCCAGGTTTGATGACCCTTTTCTTGCCTGACAGGGGCAGGGGGCCGGACTAGATGGCGCACTGAGGTCCCTTCCATCCTTGGAATCTATGAATCTATGCCCTAATAATGGTGCACCCAATCTAAAGTTAATTCATCTCAGAGGTTAACTAACTTCAGATCAACCTGGGTTTACTTGATCTAAAGTGGGATCACCTGGTCTGGTGAAAGCCTGTATGCATTCAGAGAAGAGCCCTGGGGCTGGGAAAGTCAAGCCACTTACCCAATCCCTAGAACTGTGCTGTTCCTACCCCCCCCCCCACAACAGTGACAAGGCTATTTTTAGGTCCCTGACTACTCTACCCCTAAAACCAGGCAACCCTTCCACTCCCACACGCCCACCAACCTCCCCTTCCATAGACATGCTGACCCCCCCCCCCCCCCCCCATCCACCAACCTCCCCTGGACCCACCAGTTCCTCCTCTCCGTCTCCCACAAGTTACTTACTTCAGGGCAGCCCGTGCCACTCCTAGCAGTGTCAAAAGCTTTCATGCATTACTCCTGGTTTAGGCTCAGGTGGCTTGCAGTAAGTGAATGTGGTGATGTTCCCTAGGAAAGCTTATCTAGGATGCCAGATAAGTGGATGAATACCATCTTCAGCAAAGCTCAGGATAATTCCTGTATACAAGCTTACCCTGCTGAGATCAATGCAGAGACTCAAGATTTCTGTATGGATAATCTTTCATGGCAGGTAGAAGTGTTTGGGAACTTTTGGATGAAATGTTTTTTCCCCCACCAAAAAAGATCAGTTGTAGCAGGAACACTGTGAGAGCTTGCATTAATGTTGATAAAACCTTTTCTAGAAAAGTTCCTCAGGTCCATGGTGGAAATTCTAGTAAAAGGAAACAGTTTTCCTCCTCTATGCAGCAGGGGTTTGAACCAAAGAGACTGAAGTTACTGTTTGTAAAACAAAGCAATGGAAAATGACCTGGGTGTTGCTCCTGCCTTTGCTAACTGTGTGTGTATTTTTCTTTGCCCTGATATAACTATTCCTGTTTAGCTATTCTCATACATATCACAGCAGCACCCTTTGATTACTTTGTAAACTGCTGGTACTACAGTATGTTTGCATGGGCAGCCATTAGAAAAAGGTTATTTTGTAGCTACTTAATACTATATAGCAGGAGTGCATATTTCCTTAATCTAGAAAAGCTTGTCACTATATGGGAAATCTCAGAAGAATCAAATATTTCATATTCATTTCAATGTGACATCTCAATCAAGTAGACGATATTCTAGAAGGGAAACAGTTACCCAAGCACAGCAAAGTTATTGTTTTCCTGAATATCATATAGGATCCCATATACCTTCTAAGAGACCATTTGAACTAAATTTATTCATGTCTTAATAAAAATGGAGAAGTGAAGTGAAGTTAAATGTACTATTTTCAGACAACAATGGGACTTTGGGGTATAGTAATTTTGAAGTTAAAGGGTGAATCTTGAAATTCAGCTATTTAGCAAAAGATCTTAAGAGAGTGACTAAAGGCTATGGTCACCCTGGAATGGAGAGAAACTGATATTGAATTATTGTGCTTCAATAACTTTATGGTCTCCACTGTCTTCTTTCTGATCTGTAACAATATTCATTTTAATAAGATTTTATCCTGGAAAAATAGATTCATGTTTTACTCTTTTATAGGCTTGACCTTGTTTATATTCAGTGCTTTTTCATCTTTAACCTTGTTGTGCATAGCTGTAAAATAAATGATACAATGTAACCGAACACTATCACCCTGCCAAGAAAGAGGCATTACCAAAGCTAATCATGTTTGAGGAAATGGGGGAGAAAGAGATAAAGATAATTGCATGTGCTACGCTCCACTCAAATTAGAAGTCCCATTAAGTGACATCCTAACATATACTAAACACAGAAAGTTCCCTTAGTAGTAATACATGCACTACTAAACATTAATGAATGCACTTTTATATCATAATATATGAACAAGAACCACAGGGTCAGATACATAAAAGTGTTATCCAATGATAAAAATACCAAACAAACAAAAAAATTAAGTCAATTAGAAATCCCATTTTTCATTAGAGTATATATTTTTTTTAAAAAGGCAGTCTTAGTAAATTTGTCCCTTATGAACTAAAACAATATAAGTTCTATTTCTTTACAGCTACCAGAAAGCAGAGGGTCAAGAACAACAAGAAACTCATATTATAATTAAAAAGCACTTCATTTGGACCCTGACTCAGCAGACCAGATTTTCATTTATGTTTAGGTTTTTTAAACCTACTCTGGCAGCATGTCCCAGGGGAACTGGGGTGGCAGGAGGGCCCCAGGCCAAAAGAGAGCCCCACTTACCTCCTGTAGAGCCCGAAGAGCCGGAGGAGAGGCGCGCGGCGAAACCACCAGTTAAAGTGATTAGCCGCACGTATATCCAGCTGTGGCCGAGCAGCGTGGGCAGGAGACACCGCCCGGGAGACATAAAAAGTGGCCCCAATGAGATGGAGGGGCGGCTGATGTGTGGAGGCTGGAGGGACGAGCCCTCACTCGGAGGGGATCAGCCGCCGCACCCGGCAGCGTGGGAAGCTGGGGACGGAGCCAGGAGGGGCTCCGAGAGAGCCAACAGGGAAGCCGGCTGCAGCGTCGGTTGCAGAGCCGACAGGGAAGCCGGCTGCAGTGTCAGTTGCAGAGCT
>NW_005842019.1:2600479-2602133 GCF_000455745.1 Alligator sinensis | reverse complement strand
GGGGGGCGGGGCAGGGGGGAGCAACCCCGACGGGAGATCCAGCAGCTGCACCCACAGCGGAGCCAGTGGCAGCACCCTTGGAGGAACCGGAGGGAGAAGCCAAGAGAGCAGCGTTGGGGCAAGCTGGCACTGAGACTGAGGAGCGAGCCTGTGTGGGGGCCTCGGAGGTGAGGTAACAGAGGGGCGAGTCCAATGGGGCCTCGTCGGGCTGCACCAGAGGGCGGACAAAGACCCGGAGTGGGGTTGGACGGTGGACCTTCGTGGCCCACTGCGGCCTTACGGAGAGGCAATGATTCAACACCCCAATGGGTTAGCCGCCAGGGCGGTGGAACCCGAGCCCAGGGCAATCCACACAGCCCAGAGGCCAGAGGCACCCTTGTGGGCTTCCTGGCCCAGTAGTTTAAGGGCCTTGGTTAGTTTGGTGGTGGGGTAGGCACATCACGTCACAGGGTGACTAGTTAGAGCGGTAGGCAGTCTTACGGGACGGACCTGGTTGGAGGTCCCAGCAGACCATATACCGGGCCCGAAGACCCAGGCACACTGCTGGCAAGCCGAGGGCAGGAGCTGGGGAAGAGCCGAGGATACCAAAGGGGCCCGAAGATCGATAGCCCAAGGTGGTGAGTGGCCGGGGTGTAGGGGAGGTCGGAGCCCCGTGAGTGCCCGCCAGGAGGCCTGAGGACCCTGGAGGCTACCCCAAGGGGGAATCTCTCCACTGAGGTAACATCCCAAGTCATGGCAGGTGAGTTAAGGGGACCCCCTGACATCAGCAGGGGTAGCCTGTGGGGTCCACCCGCGAGCCCAGGACAGATGCAATCCCTAGTCCAGGCGAAGGCCACATGGGAGCGCTTAATTGAACGGAGGTGTGCACACAGCATAAGAAAGCTCTAATGTAGGCCAAAGATATACTGGTACCCTCTTTAAGAATATTTTATGCTGCACTAAATGCAAGTTAAGCCCATTAACTGTGCTACTAATTAGGGAGAAAGAGCCATAAGATGCTAATGTAAGATTCACTTTTTTCCTGGTTGTAAGGTGAAGCCCCAGTACTAGTAGTTCACACAAGTAAAATTCCCTCACCACATATGAGAACCTCCTATCTAGGTCACTATCAGCCAGTTTGTGACAAACCAGAACGAGGATATATAACTCATCAACATAGATAACTACTTGGACTGAGGGCTTTGTTCACACTGTACTTTAAGCTGCTCAAATGTCAATCAGTTTTAGTACTGGCTTGGGTTCCGTGTTAGTGCTACCTTGAATTTGAAGCAATTATACCTTGAAGCTAAAAAACTTCTCTGACTGTCCCCCACCTACACAGCTGTGACTTGCCCCTAGAGGGCTGGCAAACAGAGGAATGACTAGGATCTGTACCTGTGAGTTGCCACTACAGGGCTGCTGAGCCAGGACAGATTTCTATCCCTGCTGTACTTGGGGGTGTGAAAAATGGGTTGAGAAAGAAATAAATTAAAGTTCTCATATTTGAATAAAGTGGGATTGGGATGGGTGCGATGCTCATTGTGCTTCCTCGGTGGGTGGGCACTGTTCTCTGAGACTTCACTCCCATGCCCTGTGACCTGGCTCACTGACATTTGGTCTTCAGGTTATCTGCATGGTGTAACACTCTTCGGGGTGGGAGGGAGAGTTGGCTTGG
>NW_005842019.1:2592153-2600448 GCF_000455745.1 Alligator sinensis | reverse complement strand
GCAATAGAGTTCAGGGGGTGGAAAGTTTGTCCATGCAGAATAGGAGGGTGGGGGAGGGGATGCTGAATCTTGGGATGCTGGAGGACTGCTTGGGTGTCTCATCTGTGGGGAATGTCCATACATTAATGGGACACTAGCTGAATAACATAGATCAGAGATATACCTGCTTTGATATGGCATAACTTGAAACAAGTTTTAAGCACACTCCAGGTGGCTTAAGGTAAATATGTGGACAATCTAGAGGTTAAGAGCTCCTGGAGCCACCTAAAAGTAATGTTCAATGAGGCCCTGAATTACCAAATGAGTGAGACAAAGGCCCAGGAAGGTAGACCATTTTTGCAAAAACCGGTTGCTGGACACTTAAGTAATAAGCAAACAATCTGACTTTGGTTTCCTGGCAACAAAAGGAGCTTAATTTCACATTTTCTTTGAAGCAAAGCATCTCACCTGGTTTAAGCCTAGCCTTCTGTATAGACTTGGATTCAACAGATATTAATTTTTTGGCAGCAAGAAATAGAATCCAGTATTCCTACCTTTAGACCTCTTCCTTAAACACTGATGGATATAACCATGATTTCTTGCACCTGAGAAAATTGTTTCAAGATTTGATAAGCCATATGTATCTTCTGTATCTGGTATTTGCATAAATGAATGACACTGAATAACAAAAATATTAAATTGTCAATATTTATTCATATTCATGACAGGTATATTTTCATTTTTTGGAGTGTCACAGAAGGGGCTGGTAATATTTCTGCCACAGGGATGCTTCATACTATAAATTGAAATTCACTGCTTTAAGTAATGTTTCATACAATGCTTTCAAAAACTTGGATTTAATTCTGTAGCACAAAGAAAGTATCTCATATTATACAAGGCTTGTACTATTGGATTACATGTCTTAGTTGCATTTGATTAGCAGCTTCCCCCCTCCCCAACCCCCCTTAATTAAGAATGTATTTCATTGCTTTAGATTTGGTTCATTTTATGAGCTTCCCTTAAGGTGAACATGTAAATTAGATTTTAGCTCCTAAAATTGTACAGGAAGACCAATTCCTAATTTAAAAACCTCCTAATTATGAACTATTAAATTCTAATATTCGAGCACTTAATTATAAAACACATTTACTGATTCCCCTAAGAACCACACAGAAACAAATTCATAACTAGGGCTTAATTGGAAATGTAATATGATTAATGGAAAAACTGGATGAAATATGAGGCAGGAATGTGGCTTCTGCCACAATTGCATGAGTGTGAAGGGAGAGTTAATATTATAAACAAGCAAGAATGTCATTAGTCTTTTTGAGTCAAGGGTCACTTAATTATGGGTAGGGTTAAACCACATCCTGGATAATGAAGGTGGACCAATGACTCTGTGTAAAGCATTATTGTTTGTGGTAGGAGTCCACAAAGGTGAGGAGTATGTCCATGCTGATCTATTGTTGCATCTAGGTTGATTGCTATTATTGAATTCTTGCAAAAAAGCACCATCTCCCTCAAGATGAGATAAATGACCAAGAGTATCTCACAATATAATCTTTCTTGTGAAAGTTCTCTCTTGAAGACATCTGTCATCTATCCCATTGCTACATCTAGTAGCTTGTGGGGAGGAAGGGAAGGGAATATATTTAGCCAGAACACAGTCCAATAACCAGGATAGTCTACAGTATACAAAAATAGACTCAAAGAAAATCACTCTCTTTTCTTGATGGGTGGGATGTTTATACAACACAGGTAAACATAATACATTGGCATTCTTCTTAACATATAAGTTTCTGTGCATCAGGATGAAAATATTTCCCAAATTTCAGGAACAAATTAGGCGTGTATAGAATGTGCATAAGAATGTAATCTGTAAACAATTAAGAGGAGTGATACTAGCTTTCCACTTTGGGGAAGGTGTGTGTTTTAAGTACTGTATGTTGGACAACATTCATCTTGTTCCCATCACAAAAAATTACTCCACAATTAGTAGCCTGTATTTTAATGGAACAGCAAGAGTAGTCAGTAGGTAAGCACAAGTGCAAAGAAACAAAGACAAGCTTGCACTACTGCAACATGGTTTTGATACAGGTCCTCAATGGACAATATTCTTCCTTGGCCTTACCATCATAGTTCCTAGTAACACATTCTTCATCTGCTACCATTTCATCAAAATAAAATCTTGAAATAGTGCTACCTCCACTAATTTAAGCATATCTTTTCCTACTTCATGGATTTCCAATTCATTTCTTCAAGGGCATGCAAAAGCAGAGCCAAACAGATACTGGGGTTTGGTAAAGGAGGTCTGAAAATCAATCACTCTACTACAGCCAGAACGCAGATATATATAAAGAGACAAAATAACACAGGTACATCTCTGCCTCAGTCCCCCCTCATCACAGTTGCACATTTCTTGGATTTGGGTCTGAGTCCTCTATGAATATTTCCTTCTTTCACTGCCATCTTACACATTGCTTTTTCTCTAAAATATGGACTCTGCTCTGCTGACATTTTCTTTCATCAATACACCATTTCATTAAAACATTATACGTTAATTCCCTATCTGCATTATACAGATCTCTTCCCTCATAATGGAAGAGGTACCAGGGGAAGAAATCATGAGTCTTCCATATTTTTTTGTCGCCCCAGTGCATATCAGCTGGGGGAGGACAAGAGTTTTGGCTTCTTTCAGAGTGGGCCTGAGCAGTGCAGTGTCCCTGGGAGATCAGCAGTCATTTGTCCTGGCATCATGAGGTGGAACTTCCCCATACTTCCCTGAACCTACTCCTTCTCAAGTGCTGAAGAGGGAATTGTGCCTCCTCCCTACCCCACACCCTCCCTGGATCAATTACACCTCAGGCAGGGTCGCTTTAGTGGGCCCTAGGCAAAAAAACTCATGTTTCCCTACTTTTATTTATTTATTTATTTATATATATAAATCCACATATACATGTGGGTGGGCTCAGGAAAAAGTTGGATTGAACTGGGTGATGCCTCTGAGCTGGGGCAGCCTCTTGCCTGCTAGCTGCATACCTGGGGTGGGGGGCTGCTGCCGCCGTGGAGGGAAGGACTGCGACTCACGACCCTACTAGGCATGTGCCTAGCTTGCCTATGTGTTAATCCAGTCACCGATCACTGCATTTGTTCAAGCAATTGATTTAGTTATATGGGCTCCTCCTACCTCTGGTAAATATAGGATTGGCACTGCCCTTTGTCAACCTGAGTTTCCTTTCTGCTAAGAGCTTTGAATCACAAAATCTTCCTTGTGTGCCTTAAACTAGTCCAGGTACCAAAGAACTCTGTCTGAGTTAAAAGACCTAGGGTCCAACAAGTTTCTTGGGTCAGTTTGCTAGCCTATGCTGAGCTCCATGCTACTTACCACAGGTACACAGATAGCAGTACCCAAGTTTAAAGTTAGCTAGATATGTCTCCATGACCTAGTCACAACACATCCTTAGTTTCTCCAACAAAGGTAGACAATGAATTTGCCCTCTTATCCACTCTGTTGGCAGAGTGACCTCTGAGCCCCCTGCTTTTAACTCAGTTGCAATATTTCTCATATCAAAAGAAATACGGATATTTTCTGCTTTTTTGTCCTAAATTCCATTGACCTAACACATCCTGTTTTAATTTTGTGCATGGACAGTTTGCTTTTATCTTTTAGATTGCAAATAATTTCAGAGCTCCTTTCTGAGAGACTAAAATGGGTAAAGTTTGCAATTCTCTGCCAGAAGTAGATGAATTCTCCGTTAGAAACTCATGCACTAGCAGGTTTAGACAATGAGTGAAACATAACACTATTGTGTACTGGCTACCTCACACTTCTCTCAGGATACAGCCTCCACTGTCAGGGATAACACACCAGAAATCAGTCCTTGGGTGATAACATAAGCTATCTATTGATTTAATGTTAGTTTTGATATTGTATTTTCTAGATGTGAATCACAGAACTGTAAAAAGGAGAAGAGTTTTTGCTTTTTGGAGGTTTTTTGCAAGTGTTTGCCAGTAACTGTGACAGATGGTTTTGGGAATGATAACATAGTAAGCTGTGTGACAATGTGTATTCATACATATCTGTTGTTAAAATTATAGCTTAGTAACTGTAAAAATAACATGCATTATTTCACACCAATCCTAATACTCAGTAATTATTACATAGTAGTAATCTATCTCCTCTTAATTGTGCAGTTAATTTGTGCAAATAAATATGTTTACACTCACTCTTAAGGCTTGTTTTCATTGCGGTAATGACAGTCTTGCATCAAAGTACATTATGCAATTTCATTTCTTTTATATATCTATATCAGATCTAAGATAGTGTTATCAGCAGTAGTTCTACAATGGACCTGAACCATGTACAAAAATTGTATACCAAAGATCTCTAAAGTAGTGGTGACACTTGAAGTTAATGGCTAGCCATGATGCAACTTCTTGTTGCACAGTCAGCAGTAGTTCTTATCTGTTGCTCCCTTTGCAAAAGCTACCACCACCAAGGCACTGAATGTCTGGCCTTGGTCCAGCCTTCGGATTCTGTCTCAGTGGTCTAAAGCAGGGGGTGTAGGTCTTGTGTAGCCTCCACTCCTCCATACTATTGCCTAGGTGTGTGTGTTAAAGTTCTTAGTGACTAGACCTGTTAGCATACACCATGATCCAGAGGATTGATGGTTGCCTACCTACATATAAACAGATGTAAAGGGTTTTTTTATTTGCTTATTTTTGTCTAATAGCTATTAAATTCACTCTAAAGTTGCTTTACAATGTAGGGGTATCCTGTTTCTGTCTTGCCTATTTTTATAGTTCAACTGATTTAATAAATGGGCAATTTCTAAACCAAATTAATGATTTAGCTAAATTAAAACTCCACATCAAGTTTTAGTTCAACACAAGAAGGGTTAAGCTAAATAGGCAAACATCTGGATTTAACTAAATTAAGAGCATCTGCATATTGCTTAACACGGATTTAAATAAATTGTTTTTTAAAATCGATATGAAACTAGATTTAAAAAACTGTGACACTGCTCAACTAGTACAATGATGTCACAGTAGATTTCATAGCTGCTAATGGTCTGCAGAAAGCAGATTTCCCACATCCCATGAAGAATAACTTTTGCTTCTAATTTAGAGTAGCCTTCCAGTGTTTTAAACATTACCTCTAACAGACTAAGTGGATGGAAAACTTCTCTTCACTAAGGGCTTTCTTAGATAGGGATGCTATGGACATGCAATTCATAATGTGAATTTGCAGCACATGAACAAATCTGCACCAATATCCTGCATACTCACTTCACGTACATAAACATTGATAAACAGACTTCAGATTAAAAAAACCCAAAAGGTTTGTACGTATGTTAAAGTTCTATACAATATAGGTTCCCAAGTCTATCCCTGCATGCCATATAAAGCTCTGCTTTGGTTATAAAATTTAGAGCCTTCATAGTGTTTTGTTTGCAAAAAAATGAAAGCCTGACTTTCCAAACAGATTTTACTATTAGGTTTCTTAAGCACAATTTAAGATGGTGAATATATAAAGTAAATGATGGTCTTTCCATGTGTGGTGTGCATCAAAGCATATAATTTAAAATAAGATAGATTAAAGCTTGTCAAAACTTGCATGTTATTTTCTGAAATAAATTTAATTTATCAATAAAATCTTTTTGAATTACATTGCCTGTCTTCTAAAAAAGATGTATTTTTCTCTATATAGAGCTAAAGGAATTTGGCAATTTTCAACCAAAAAATTCTCCCTCTTCTGACCCCCCGAAAGTTTAAGCATTTACATTTTCTAAATTCTTTGTCTATTTTCTACCCAGCTCTAACCCGGAATATGAACCTTCTAAAAGAAAAAGGTACTTTTACTTTTTAAAAGTTGCTTATCACAAGTTTTGCTTTATTTTGACTGAATATTCATATTCAATATTATGATTAATCCCAAAGTGTGAATTCAGTCCTTATCAAGAAAAACCATATCAAGTTAAAATTCAAACAATTATGAGTTATCATATTGATCCATTAAAATGTTGTGGTTTCCCTTTGAAACAGAAAGTGGCAATAGGAGATGCATTAATGTTCAAAATAAAAATAAAGGGCAAAGGAACATATTCAGTTTTCTAGTTTTACTTTCCCCATTTTTTCATGCCAAACTAAAGAAGGAGGGAGAGGGCAGATGGGGTGGAAAGGAAAAGAAATAAGGAAAGAGAGAGAAAGGAGCAAGACATTTTGGGGTTTTTTCCAGTTTCCATTCAGTTACAATTTTCAAAATCTCCAGAATCTAATCACACAAAAACAAACAAAATAAATTATTTTCTTTCACACGCAACTCCTCTAGATGGCAGAGCAAGTTAAGACTGAATTATGACTTGGGTGGCAAATGAAAGCTGGTAAGACTCCTCCTTTATTCCAGAGTGAGTCTTGCCCCAGCTACATACCTCCCCAGAGCAAGAAAGCAGGAAATAGGTAGGGAGGGACAAGGTATCTCTCTGCAGTTCAGTACCAGCCAGAGCTACTGCTAGAATTATACACTTCATATATTATTGCCAGTTTAGAGATGTGCGAGATAATAAGCACTAAATGGCATGATCAAGATCTTAGTCCTACATATCCTTAAAAGCATTCAAATTCCAAGCTTCCTCTAGAACTGGTAGGATTTTGACAGGTCTGGTCTTGAGCTGACCTGGCTTACTCTTTTACACTTAGCTCTGCCAAAGCTGGAAGTACAGCAAAGAAATCACCCTACAGTAGCTCTCAAGTGGTACATGCCTTTACTTAAGTATTAGTTGGTTTTTCTGGTGTGTCTGGCCAGATTTACTAGGTAGTATATGAGACACAGAAGAAGAAGCATCCCCTACTCCTGCCCAGCTCTCTCCATTCCTTTTGGGACACCAAGAACTCACACAGGAAATAGGTACAAAGAAATGTAGAAGGCTGCTGGAAGAGGCTTACACCAGACTGCACACATTCAGCTATAGCACTCTGCAGGCTTGCAAGGGCTACAGCCCAGCTGCCTGCAGTAGGCACTGATTGCAGACTGCCTAGGAGAACTGAACCAACTGAGAAGATAATTAGCTTGTTCAGAGAAAGCTAAAAGACTCCCAGGGAAGTAAGCCAGGGAAAAAAACAGCCATTACCATTGCCATCTGTAAGAGGAACCAGGGTACCTCACAGGATCTGGGAGAAGATCTGGGGTCTCTGAGGCTGGAAGCAGCAGCAGCACCACCACTATCACCACACAGGATTAACTCTTCCCAGGCCCTGAGAAGGTGACTAGCTTCCTGCTGCGCTCTCAGTACTGTCATCTTCCTTTTCTCTATCTGGTGCGAGTTTCCTGGTATGGTGGTGCTGCTGTTGTTGTTTGCAGCCTCACAGTCTTTTCCCAGACCCCATGAGGTAGTTGAGATCAGTTCTGCTGCTAGACTGGCTCCTCTCAGAGACATCTATCTCTGTGGCTGTTCCTCCTCTTGACTTACTTCCCTGGCAGCCTTTTAGCTTCTTGTGGACTAACTAATTATCCTATGCAGCCTGCAACCGGTACCTGCAGCTGGGCTGTTGTCCTTGCAAGCCTGCAGAGTGCTGCAGTTGAATGCGTGCAGTTTTCTGCAAGCCTCTGCCAGCCAACCTGCTACAAGCAGCTCCCGAATTCCTCAACGGGGAAGAGTGTTTGAAATTCGGGCTAGCCATTCTATAAATCACACTTGGATACTGGAAGTAAGGACTCCTTAAGTTCTCAGTCTAAACCAGAATTCTTGTTTCAACTGCCAGGATGGATCTACTTCTGACCTCATAAAGCCTCATGTTATACACACAACCTTTCTGTGTGTCCAGTTTAGTTCTTGTTACTTGTGTCCTTTCATACATGTACTTACAGTATACACTGCTTTCCCACTCTCTTGTATCATTTGTGTGTTTTTCCACTCTTTTTTTTCCCTGATGAATCCTACTTTCCCAATTTTGTTAGAAATTAAAAAAAAAAAAAAAAAAAAAAATCAAGATCCTGCAATTCCATTGCTGCTTTAAAACCACTAAGCACAAGATAAAAAAAAATGCAGGTGAGGCTTTGGGCATATAATACCTTCTTGCTTCCTGTTGCTTACCCATATTTTGGCTTCTGTAAGTCTTAATTCTAGTTGGTACCAATGAGTAACTTCCAAATACAACTTAGAAGTGGGGTTGCTGTACATGCTTTCAAAATAGATTCCCACCTTGTTTTACCATTAACTAACTCAAGTGGCATAAAGTTACTGAATTATGCTATTTCCTTAAGCCTCTATTCAGGTACTGTTTATCTACTCCTGAGTGAACAGTTCAAAAGAATAA
>NW_005842019.1:2585959-2592135 GCF_000455745.1 Alligator sinensis | reverse complement strand
GGACATGGGGGTAGAGGGGTGAGGGGTGGGGGAAAGGAATAAATCTACAGTTATGATATCAATCATCACTGCTTGAAAATAACATACTTTGTTTTAACCACTCAGTCTATTAAGCAGTAGCTCCAACATCAGAAAATACAATCAGGATGGAGCCAAAGAGGCATGATATTTTTGTTTCCTTGGAATGAGCATCATTAAGGACAACTGGGCTGCCAAAGAGCAGACTAATCAAGTTGGGGCATGTGCAGATCCACAATCATGAAGCTTCTGCACACATTTGCCAGTGCCAGGAGCCATCCTGGGAATGCAGTTTAAACAAATCAAGGTGAGAGGAGGGGCAGGTGGGACGAAGTTGGCTAGTGAATCCATGGGGAGGTTGGAAGGTCTGTGGGGTAGGAGATGGGTTGTCTGTATGGAGGTGGTAGAGTTGGAGTGCTAAAAATAGTTGAGTCAGGGGCCAGAGTAGGAATAGTGTAGTTCTGAGGCTAGGGCAAGCAGCTTAGCTTTCTCAGGTTTGTGCTCCAAACGTGTACATGTGTTCGGTTATATTAGGCATGGGTTAGCTCAACGTATGTGTACCTCCTTACTTGAACTAAGATGGAGCTGGCTATTTTTTTGCTTGATCTAAATTTCCTGAATGCAAGTACAGTTTGGCACTCAGATTGACCTAAACCTATTTAGGTCTACTATATAAGTGTTATGTCTACATGTACCTGTAAGATTCACACAGGAAAACTAGGCAAGTTACAGGATTGTTTTGTCATGGTAGTGGTGTTGCTGTTATTTTAGTTTAATTTGTTGAGGTCTCCTTGCATTTAAAAACCAAAAAGGAAAGAACCTGTACATTAAAAATGTATTTTGTACATATATGGCATAAGGCTGGATGCTGAACCCTTTCCTATTTATGTTGAGAAGCAAGGGACTGTATCGTTGTCTTGAAATCTGTGTGACTATTTGCAGATCAAATTACAACTCAACAAGATGAAAAACTAATAATTAACAGTTTCTGCTTTGCTGTCCTATGTTCTACTGGGAGTTAAATAAGTACCCATCAGGTCCATTCCTCTGTAGCTGAATAGAGGAAGATGGTTACATTGCCACATTGTGGTTTCTGAGTTATTGAAGTCATTTCTTGTTCTAAACTGAATCCCAATCATTTGCATAGTCATATCCATCAGCTGCTGTAAAGAACCAGAAGAGAGAACAAAGGATGTTTGTTGAAAGTAAAAGAATAAGTGTGTTCAAACATGTAGTTCCAGGCTGTTGCCTTGATGGACAAATCCTGGCTTTACCCATATGGTGAAAATATAACCCAAAAGGCAAGAAATGCCTGATTTGCACCAGGGACCCTGTAACAGCACCCACAGCCTTACCTACTGTGTGATAACAGACTGTAACACACTGGCTTTTCCAAACTAAACAGCATTCCACAGACTGACAAAGTTAGATTAGTAAGAAGAGCAGGCAACAGCAGATGTTTAATAGGAATATACCATATTTAAGGTCACCATTCAGACATTCTCGGCATATCTGCAAAGGGGATTTGTATTCTGCCAGAAACAAAATATGAATTTTTTTTCTGTCATCCCAGAATAGTCATATTTTATGTATTACCCAACTCTCTTGAGAATTTTATATGAATCATCTCATCTTAGACAATTTCATTTGGCCAAAGGACCATGAAAGCTAAAACAGGTTTTCGTCTACAGAGTGTGATCAAAATGTATTACTGTAATATAAAAAGGGTGATGATATAGCTCCTGACCATATATGAAAGTAGTACTGATCAGTAATCATATTTGTGAACTGTTAAAAAAAAAAATTAAAAACCCTCTGCAATCCAGTGCACATCTACCTAGCCCCAATATTGCTTTAATGTCTACTGAATATCACTTTTTCTTTTTGAAGAAGCATGTGGATTAAAGTTGGTCAATGTTTGTGAGTTTTCTCTTGAATTTAAAACTATGGTTTGGTTCAGTCATAGCTTCAATTCTGCAAGCTTCTATATTTAAGCACACTCCAGAGGCTGCTTGCAAAGGGTGGGTCCATACTTACACATTTCATAATTCCTTAGTGTAGAACACTTGTACAAATGCAGTTTTGTTTGTATGAGTGTGTAGGGGATGCCCTTCTTAAGAGTCTCTTGCAAACTAGAATGTTTTCTTTACACTATAAATAATTTGTTTTTAACAGTACCTCTCTCAAAAAAGGGTCAGTCATCTAAAAGGAAAGAAGCAAAATGGGACGAACATGATAAGCTTTAGATGATTTAAAACATTCCAGGAGCAAGAAGGAGTAACAGTCCAGGTAAACAGTTTAGCAGGTGAAAAAAGGCTTGTCTTTTGCCTATATTCAGCAAAAATTCATAAATAATAATACATTCATAGACTATAGTCCTACAAGCTACTGAAGTGGAGGTAGACCCCTGGGCCTCTAGAGTTACCATAGACCTCCTTGAATTCAAGGAAATGTAGAAATGGTAAGATCACTGCAAGAGAGTGCAAATGTTAATTAAAGTATATAAAGAGCTAAACTTGACAGATAATGTATATACAGAAAATATTTTTACTGGTTTAGGATATTTCAGATGGGCAGAATATTTTAAAGTGCTTTATGGGTATACTCATTTTACAACATTTTATTCCATGACAACCCTGAGATTTGGGCAACTGCCATAGATGCAGGCTTCTCAGAAACTGTCATGCCAAAGCTTTTGGGATTCAAAAAGGTATTCTGGATCTAGGCTACTAAACCAAGAGACCCAGTGTATTACAATAGTGACACAATCTCTGATGGTAGACAGTGGAATGGTAGCCCATTTGGCGAGTCATAGAAAAGTGCCTAGCAGGAAAATTTCGGATTCAAGGCTAGATACACAAATGCTACTAAATAAAATATATTTCAGGCCTATTCATGTGGAATAAAGACATTCTGACTGAAATAAAATGGCTAGTACTATTTTAAAACAATTATGTAAATTGTTATTTTTTAAAGTGCAATATTTCCTAGGGGACCCATTCTGCTAAGTGTTGTACAAACAATATTGAGCATATTTTACTTTCCTTTATCAACTCCTATAATTCTGAAATATCAATTGCATTTACTCATTCCTAAGTTTTGACTCAGTTTGCCTCGGTCATATAGTTTTCTGATATTTTCCTAATTTTAATTAAAAAAACAACAACAAACATTATTGCAATCTTACACCAAGATCAAAAAGAAAGAAAAAATGAACAAAATAAAAGTGTCATAAAGAACAACAATTGTCTCTCTATTGTTTTCTAACTAGGTGTATCTTGGTTAGCAATGCATGAATTCTGACAACCTTCTCACTTACTTTGGTTTTACAAAATGGACCTGCAAAAAATTAATTCTTATTTCAGGTGATGCCAATGTAAGTGAGAGGGTACTGGGTAATCCACTGATTTGAAAAATGTTTATTTCAAGGGACTATTATCAGAACCAAGCTTTTATTTTGCAAAATGAAAGTGAAATAACTGACAGTAGAGGAAATGGGGGGTGGTGGTGGGAGAGGATTGAGTTAAGCACTTATAAAATTGCTGGTAGCGAATTAAAGGAACCCAAAAGGTATTCAGGAGAGACTTATTTGGAGATGAGCAAAGCCAACCTTGTAATGGCAACATATATAGTCCATCTCCCATGCCACTTTCATTTCTTGGTATTTATTCTATGTGAAATTCAGAAGTTATTTTTCAACAACAAATGTTGAACAAAAAACAACGGTCAACTTCCAAAGGACTAAAGTTAGGGCCATTTTTGGCACCTATACATTTTTTACATCAAAAATCACAAGATCTTACACACTTCCTGGAAGGGAAGTGAAATGTAGCAGCTTATTATGGAACTGAAAACAGGGCTTTGGAGCCCTTTTCCTTGCTCTGACACTGGCTCCTCCTATAGCCATAAACAAGTCAAATAATTTACTTATCTTGACTTTCCTTATGTAAAATGAGAATACATTAGGGTTAATTACAGTCTTGTACAGTGCTTTGAAGTCAATTGCAAAGAGGTAATGTACGCACAATTAAATATGAAAGTCTATATTATAACAATGTTAATGTAACTGATTTAGAACCTGGTTGAGCAAATTAATTCTGCACATGTTTAAGGTTAAGCAGATGCTTAAGTGTTTTATAAAAGCAGGGCTTGAGGCTCCCATAGATTTCAATGTGCTTTGGATCATGCCCTACAAATAAAGAAACTGAAAGTCAACAATATTTCTTTGAAGATGGATTTGATGAATCATTACAGAAATGTACACTGTGTTTTAGAAGTGCATAGTGGGGGAGTTTCAGGTACATAGTCAACATGGGCAACTCTTAGAACATTTATCTTAATTTAAATAAGTATCCAAAGCTTTAAGAAAGAGGAGAAGAAGTTAATCATGTGACAATTTACACTGTATTTTGAGAGAGTGCAGCTAGGCTCAACACATCTTGTTTGGCTGGTGTAGCCCATCGCGAGCCTTGACAAGAAATTAATGCTGTACAATTTCTTAGCAGGGCTGCTCTTGAAAATATAGTTCTCTAGTAACTCTTCCCCACCTTGCAATTGATATATGAACCAGCTACTGACGGAAAGCCAGTTCTCCCACTCCACTGAGCAGACAGTATGATTCACACGGTTGGTATCCTTCTAAATGAACTCTGGTCTAGAAGAACTCTTGGCAGAACTTCAAGCATATATTTTTCTCTGATCCATGTGGTTTGTGCCGCAATGTTAATCAATGAAAATGTGGGCTTTTTTCTTTTGAAAGACAAGCTTAGAGAGCAAGAACTGACCTATTCCAAAAACGAGCATTTTCACAAATCAAAGATTCCACCCTCTTTCCTGTTTCTCTGATCTGGAGCCTGAGAATATATAAATCAAGTTTTATGCTTATTCTATATGCTTTATCATTAGGCAATCATAAGAGTGGAGATGCCTTAGTTGCTTTACAGTACAATACATTTCACAAGTAACTGCAGATTGAGTCCAGAAATCAATATGTGCTCTGACTTTCACCTTAAATGGACATTTTCTAAGCACAAGACAGAAGCTTAAAAATCAACAAAATTATAGGGATGTCAATCATTCATCTTATCAACATTCAAGGAACTGTCTTTCTTGATGATGGTTTCTTCCCAGTCCTATTCAGCAAACAATATGCTTTAGTCATATATGCTCCCTATTAAAAAGGGCCAAAATTACTGACCTCATTTACCCTACATTTAAAATTGAAATAAGTCTATTGCCTTCAGTGAAATTACGCTGGATGTACACTGATGCAACAGAGCAGAATTTAGCCCAACGTGGTGTTAAACAATTGAACAGGCAGGAAAGGCTGAGTCAATGAAAGCTTAATGTGAAAGTTTTTATGTAATCTTTTCTAAATGGTTGTAAATTAATATCTTTATTTTTGTCCCCCAAAGCAATAGGGAAGTGAATATCCTTGTGTTTTTCTTCTCTAAATATTTACTCATTCTAAGATAAGTAATGAAGCATAATTTTGTTTGGCACATGTTAATTCCTGAATGAGAGCTAAAATGAGCTTCCAGCACTAATTACATATATCTCTGAAAATGAGCCATTATATTTCATTAATGCATCGGGGCATTCATACCCATGTGGTTTATACATCAAATGGCTAAAACTATTTTGGCACCATGCCTGAAAGCATGAAACCAGAATATTTGTTATGACTGTGTGGTGGAAATAAAAGGTAATAGAAAGCTGTGTGGAAAGGTCTGGACTTCAGTGAACAACTACTTCTTTTCTAACAACTCCAGTGGACAAGAAAGAAGGATCACCTTTGAAAGGTAAGAGCTTCATGAAGTGCACAGTTAAGCTTTATGATGCTGAGCCTCAACCAGCTATAACCCCCCATCTACTTTCCATTAGCTCAGGGAGCCTGGAATTTGAGTCCCAAAATGACGTCTCAATCCACACTAAATCTTCATTAATCACAAACTGTTATCAGAGCCAGCAGGAGCCCAATATTGCACCAAAAGCTGGTTTCAGATTTACATCTTTACTTGGAAAGATTAAAATTTATTTTTTATGCTTCAAAATCCTGTTTAGGATGCAAGAGAGAGTGAAGCTGAGAACTGCCGTCCAGTTCTGCCACCTGCTAAATAAGCTTTAATAGGATTTTACCACCTGTGCAATGGAGGAAA
>NW_005842019.1:2537940-2585928 GCF_000455745.1 Alligator sinensis | reverse complement strand
AACTGCAATTGTGACACAGACTTATCTTTACTTTCCAGCCTGATACTTTGTATCAACCATCTTCTCAGCAAAATAATTTTGTTCAAAGTGATGAACTGTATACATGCAAGCAAGAAAAGGCAGTAGAGCTCTGATTATTTCTGTTCTTACCTAACTTCAGGGGTAAAGGAGGAAACAGAGTTGCCACTTTCAGAATTCAGTTGAAAAAATGCCCCTCGAAGTGGGAATGCTGTTCACCAAGGAAAAAATCATACATTTCCCAAAGCAGTCATTGACCACCTGCTCAAGACTTGTCCCCCCACCCCTTCTCTCACATTTATGCAGCCCCTTTATTTTGACCAGTGCTTAGAAGGCATGATAAAAAATTCTCAAATGTGTCAAAAATGAAATTCCCATAGCAGCAGCCCAATTTCTAGGGCTGCTGAGCACACCTAAATTCTAAGTGAATGATTTAGAAGTATCTGAAAATCAAGAATTTGGAGCTCCAGCTCCGAAACACAACCTCTGAAGAATTCTTCCAGATGTTCAAGACTTGTGTGGAAAAATTTCCATGTAAAGATCCTGAACTTGGATCCAAAGCAGAAATGGCCAACCTGTGGCACGGGTGCCACAAATGGCACAAACTGCCTGTATGGGTGGCATGCGGCAGATCAGGGAGGAGACAGCTAGAACAGCAGCAGATAGGCCAGAAAGGGAGCACATGGAAGGAAGCAGAAAGCAGAGTAGTAGATGAGGCAGGGGAAGGGGATCAGAGCAGCACTTGGGAAGGGTGCGGGACTAATTTGTGGCATGCCTGAGTTGGAGAAAATAATGTAAGCGTAAGAGGAAAATTAATCACAGCTTCCAAGTGAATGTTATGTTTAAGTGCTTTATGTGCTGGGGCCAGGGAAAAATATATAGGCAAACATTTCTACTGTTACTTTGATGTGCTTCAGATGCATCTATATCAGTCTTTTGCCCATATTAGCAGGTGCTAGAGACAGAAAACAAAGTCTTCTAAACTTGCCTTAATACTATTTCCACCCCTTCTAAAAGGACGGGAAAATGTCCAAAATAATCAAGTTGTTAATTTGTCAAAACAAAATGTGGATGTGGTCTTGGGCTGAGAACAGAGAGTGAATACTGCATTTCAACCTTAATTACCAAAGAACTAGATGCCCAGATTCTTAGCTGCTGTAAAATCAGGATGCTTATATTGACTAAAAGCTACAAAGATTTACAATAGTTGAGGATCTGATACCAAATAATCCTTAATGCTCTGGGGGGGAAACAAGATTGAGAAGAAAAACTAACTATAATTCAGTAACAAAGTTCGTCTCAAGAATACAGAAATGTACAATCTTGTAATGAAAGCAAATGTCTGAACACATTCATTCATTCATCCTCAGTATTGCTTTATTTTGAGAGTCGATTTTTTTCTCCACATTCCAAAATGTTTTTAAAATATCATTTGGCTCAAAAGGGTGATGGTTCCTATCCCATTTTTTCCACTCAAGTTTTAAGTGTGAATTATCCTAAAGTACAAAATCTTCATCGTAATTTAGATTTCATTGCTAAATTAGATGCAGGTCAAAATTTTCCAAGATCATGGATGATGTTCAACACCTAAATCCATCCTTTGACACCTAAATAGGAGGATTTTGATTTTTCAAACAGCCTGTGAAGCAAGCCACTTTCCTAAAATATTGAAAAGGATTTCCTTAAGGACATTACCTTAAGCCCTAAGTTAATTTTAAATTATTTTACAGCTTCTATCCTCATTCCAGGCCTTCCACAGACACATACCAGTGCAAGCTTGCAGAACACATCTGAAGAAATAACTTCACATAGGATTTAAGATTGAATATCACCTCAAATCCAGATGTCTCCTAAAAAGTTCACTTCCTTTTTATAGCTCAAATATAAGTTGCAACAGTAGCCATCATTCCTCACTGACTCTTAGCCTAAAATAAGAAACCATTTACTTAACTTTCTTTGGGAGTAATCCATTGGTGTAGTGTCATCAGCAAGTGCTGTTAGAAACTGTCACGGTGAGTAACCTGCATCCCAGAGCAAGTGACCCTGCCTAACAGCTTTATAGGTTTACAACAGATTTGCCAACCAAGATCATAATTTTATCAAAAATGCTCTTCTTCTGTTGCCCAGAGCACCTCCTTCAGTTTAATCACTTGTAAAGCTCAGTGGCTTCTGCTATGGCTGACTATAAATTGATTTTATCCTCTAGTAGTTGGGAAGCACTAATCTTGTTTAGCCGTTTCTGTTAGAAACAGTTAGCTGAGGTTTCAGATATATGGACAAGTTTAATATGTAGTTTAAAAATATGAATTTATGATCCACGGAATAAATATTATGAGTATATTTAAAGTACAAAAGAAATGTGACTGCAAGTCAGGTGAAGAGCAATAAATGTCTCTTGGGTATCCTTGAGCCCAAGCATTTGAATTAATTATAAATTTATGAAGTCATGTATTGTTAAAGCAGTGTTTGCCAATTAGCTAGTATAAAGTGTATTTTTTCAATCTTGTTTTTTGTCCCAAGTTATAGGGTACCAGATCCTTGAGTATTTCTTGGGTGAGAAGTGTGAAATAACCAACAGAGTGATCAAGTAGCAAACAGTTAAATATGAGCCAGTCTATAAATTGGATTGTAGTAGCTTGGAATTGAGCTATGTCATATGCATTTCCTTTTAGTATCAACTGATATAAATAGCTCCTGGAAAATGGGGCCAGAAGGAAAAAAAAGTAGCATGTGGACAGTATACAACATAGTGATGTGCACCATACAGCATACCACAGGAGCATTGATTCCAAGTTCATAAACTGTTAGCATATACTCCCTATCTCTGCCTGTCCTGCTTAAAAATGATGGATTTA
The DNA here is from genome assembly GCF_000455745.1 of Alligator sinensis. NCBI lineage: Eukaryota > Metazoa > Chordata > Crocodylia > Alligatoridae > Alligator > Alligator sinensis. The sequence goes on along the minus strand of NW_005842019.1, from coordinate 2,583,055 downwards.
TCAGCCAATTCCTTCATTTTTGGACCCTGGCTTGGAAGAGGTGAGCTGGGAGAGGGTCTGATATTTGTTTTCTGGGGTCAGTAAGGTATCTCTCTGCTATAAAGCAGTTGAAGGACACGGGTGATAAAAAAATCAAATTAGAATTTGGCTCTTTCTCCCTCCAAATGTCTGGGCTTTAGTTCAGTTCACTACAACATGACCATCTGAAAAATGCAGTTTTAAAATGATTTACATTTTAAAACACACTAAACTTGAAATCTCTGGGGTCATGCACATTTCTAGTTTAAACTTGATATCAATCTGGGATGATTATGCTCAGAGGTACTCCTCCAAATGAATTACATCTGTTCTGTGATCTTTTTTTTTTCTTTTAGTAAACTGACAGAACATTTTTTCAGCTGCATATATCTCAAGCAACAGTGGCCATAAATACTTACCATATTTCACAGTGTATAAGTTGAGTTTTGAAGCCCAATTATTAACTCTTAAAATTCAACCTCAATTTATACACATCAACCTCAATTTATACACTATATCACCATCCCCTGCAAGTGGCACTGAGCTTGGCACTCAGCTAACGTGACCCAGGCACCATTGCTTACAGGGAACAGAGCCATGCCAGCCGAGTGCCAAGCCTGGCCCCATGTGCTGTGAGTGGTGCTGCTGAGTGCTGAGCTCAGCCCCATCCCTTGTGAGCAGCACCAGACTCGGTGCTTGGCTGGCGTGGCCGAGCTCAGTGCTTGGCAATACTGCTCGCAGCAGACAGGGCCAGGATTGGCACTCAGCTGGTGCAGCCCCATCCCCTGCAGGTGGTGCCAGGCTCAGCCCTGGCTGGCATGGCCCAGGCAGTGCTGTTCACAAAGAATACGGTCACACCAGCTGAGCGCCAAGCCTGGTCCCATCCCCTGCAAGCAGTGCTGAATCACGTGTCCACCCTCTGGATGCCCAGCCTACAGTGCAGGGGCCAGTAGAAGTCAACCCCATATTTCTGATCCAAAATGTTTGGTCAATTTATATACCAGAGCAATGAAATTCTTAACTTTTGGGGTCAGAAAAATTGAGTCAACTTATATACCATGTTGACCTATACAACATGAAATATGGCAACTTGCTTAAGAACAAATATCTACTTCTACAACATGAGCTGAAAGATTTTATTTTATTTTATTTTTTTTTAAGAAATCTACTAATTTCTGGATTCATTTATTTAGAAAGATCCTACAAGCAAAGTAAAAGCTTTGGGGAAGTAAGAGCCGAGAGGTCAGCTATAAGGTTTCTAACTTGGAAAAATTAATTCCAGAAACATTTCTGTAGTGTACACTGTCACAACCCAGTGATTTTTTGGTGCCTCGGCACTATGGAATTTCCTGGCCACATGACAGCTCCTTTGCACAGCAGAGTGTTCTGCTGCAATTAAGAGCCTGCGTGCAGGAGAGTTCCCGCCAATTTGCAGTTTCCTTTGCAGGATGCATTTCTTCTTTGCAGCACAGAAATGCACGGTGCAAAGAGTTCCCGCTATTCGGATGCAAATTTGTGCCCCGCTATTGGCCAGTGCTAAATTATTCACACGTGGCGGCTAGTAATTGGCTCGCTGGCCGTTTAAAATTCTGCGTGACTTCCGCCCAAGTCGAAGAGCTTTGAGCATGCTGCAGAGTGCCTCTGAAGTTATCTGACTTGCGGCTGCCGATCGATAGACTGATCACCTATCGATCTTTCTTCCCATCGCCGAGCGCAACCCCAACGTACCCCTTTCCCCGCCGGCTTCGAATTGCGGACGGATTAACTGGCTTGGGCCCCGCCAGCTGGAGCAACTCGTGTGGTTGTTCCGACGACCGGACCACCTGCGTCATGATCACAAGCGGCGTGAGTAAAGTTTTTTGCAACCAATAAGTTGTGTCTGCCTCTCCATTCACCAGTCCACCCTGACGTACGAGCCTAACTTGAGTCGGCCCTGGCCGTCCGAGACATACACTAAAATAATTTCTCATGGAAAATTTTCTGCTTCATCATTAAGCATGATTGTGGCGTGAAACCAAAGCTGGAAGTTTGTCAGGGTTTTGCCACTTGTCTTTGAAGCTGGTAATCTTGGATTGTTAATCTTTGCTGGAATACTTCAAATTCACTCTATTTTCAACTATGGATGCTATGTGATTATCTGATTGTTGCATGAAAACTAAGATTTATGAGAGAAATACATCTTATATTTGACCACCTGTGTAGTTAGTGGGGAGATAATAGATAAGCTTTAGAGCACTGATAAGCTTCTTTAGGTCCTGGCTGTAAGGGAGGGGTGACTAGACTGGGTTACTGGTAGCTGTGTACGTAGAACTGTTCTATTTAAAGCAAGTAGTTATAATCATAATCCATCTCTCCCAGAGTGAGTTTTATCCCTTGCTCCTTGATCAAAAAAGTTGTGCACCTTTGTTACTTCTAGTTCATTCTCTTCCTTCTTTCCAGCGTTTTGTATTTACTATAATTTGTTTTTCTTTAGTGGTATACTTCTTTCTATAACCATACTAAATATAAGGCAATTGGAATTGGATCCGAATTGACGTGTTTAAATTAAAAACCAAAACTGGCCACTATAATTCCCATTTGCACTTTTTTAAACGACCTGGATACATTTCAAAGGCTAGTTTAAATTTATGCTCGTTACCCAACAATACAGTATTTTTATTTTTTTTCTTTTCATGAGTAAGAATCATAAGTCCCATTCAAATCTGTGAATTGAGAGTGGATTTCATTTAGTATCATGGAGAGTGTGTGTGCATGTGTGTGTGTGTGTGTGCATGTGCGTGTTAGGGGGATGCTTAGAGAGGATTGTTCCAGAGGGTAGGACATCACCTCTGCACCATTCTCCCCAAATTCCAGAGCTGAATTTTTCTTTTACATACTTCATTCTAATGACTTTTACTTATCCCCAAGGGTATTAAACTGTTAGCACTTTAGCAATAATTTGAATTTTAAAATATGCTAACTAAATCTAAGGTGTCCTCATGACGAAAAAAGTAAATGTATTAAATAAAAAAAAGCACAAAATACCTCACTATTGTCACTTCTTGCTGCCCTGGTGGACAATTTCCCCTGAAAAAAGAATTTTAATGTCCATCCCAGATTGCATGGCTAACTTTTTATGTAAAGAGAAAAGCACAAGGATGACTGCATTGATATTTAAAACTGAAACAAGGTTAAAAAAGAAATGTGTGGTAAAACATGTTACGGTGATGAACCACTTAGTTAAAATATAGCATATTTAATCTAACTACATAGGACTTAATTCTCTGTTATGATCCATTTATATTGCTCTAGCAGAGGTCCTCAGCTGAGAATCCTCCTTGGTCTTGCAATGATTATAAGGAAAAATGGACACCCAGGAAGTTCAAAGCAGGTGCAGTGCTTGTGCAGAGGCATGCGTGCACTCTCTCCTCACTTCATCCCATGTGGTTTGCATTCTCTGAGGTTCAGAATCTTCTGGGAGATCCTACATGTAGACTCGTACACCTTTCAATAATAATTTTAGTTCAAGTAAATTTTGGTTTGGATTTTCACATAATTACTCTAATGCAAAGCTCAGTTTATATATAATGGATACACAAACACAGGATGGAAACTCAGGAGTTAAAGCACCTAAATAGCAATGCCCTTGACCATGGCTATTGTATGGCATCACAGCATCTGCACTCCCAGATTACATTGAAGTAACTTTTTAAGTGAGATTTTATTTTGATTTCCTTAGTCTTCCCTCTCCTTTCTTCTCTTGGTCTCAGATACTTTTGGACCAGGAATATTTTTTCATCAGTTTTCATGGAGGTCCAGGTGATACAACCTGCTTGCTGACTGAAGGATGGTAGCTGGATTTATTTGACCATCTTAAAAGTTTATCCTTTCAAAGTTCAGGGATAGCTTCCATGGAATTTCCACAGTCCTAATCCTGCCCACCCCAAATGGTGCACTGCAAGAACATGAACATGTCCTAAGTTAGTTTGGCTACATCTATACTGTGTCTCCGGTGCTGCTGGGGAAACCCATTCTCAAGCATGCAGCAACCCAGAAAAGCAGCAAGGAAGTAACTTGGCTTTCTACCTACTTGAGTTCTTACTAAATAGGAGTGAATAGAAGAGACTGTTTTCTGCTGTTTGCTGACTGCAACTATCAGTTAAAAAAAAAAAAAAAAAGGCCTACAAGCACAACCTTGTTTTTCAAACAGGTAGCCAGTGATTAAGACAGGATAGTATCCAATGTGATATACATGGCTTGCTCACTGAATGAAAAACAGGATTGTAAAAAAGTCACAGCTACACACATCAATCAGTGCTCTGCCCATCAAAAGCCTGGAAAAGTTAGCAAGAAGTAAGCAATGAAATGCAGTGCAGAGAATTTGCATATTCCCCTTTCTTTCTCTCACAAGAGCAAAACTGATATTGGCAGCTGTTGTATAAAAGTAACCATCACTGCAGAACTTAATTCCTTGCAAGACCTTATATGTTTGTGGCATGGACCAGGGGCCAAATACACAGCATTTTGGTTTGTAGTTATATAGGTATTAGGTACATCATACTTACCCATAGGTACCTAAATATGATTTGGTTTGTTTATTGTTGTAATAATTTTCAGGTCTTCCTCTTTTTAATTGAAGGGCCACAAAGTGTTTCAACACTAATTAAGAATAATTTATTTTACAGATCATAGGATCATAGGAAAGTAGGGCTGTAAGGGACCTCTCAAGGTCACCTAGTCTAGTCACTTGCTCAAGGCTGGATCACCCCTAACTAATTCTTTCCAGCCCAGTGTGCATCTAACCTGCTTTTGAAAACTTCCAAGGATGGAGATTTCACAATTTCTCTCAGTATCCAGTGCTTGGCCACATGAACACTGCGTGCCCCTGGAGGCTGGTGGGGGGCACAGTGAACACCTGCAGGTGGCCTTCTGATTAGGATGACCATACATGCTGGATTGGCCAGGACAGTTGCGGATTTCTGAGGCCAGTCCCAGCCAGCCTCTGAAAATGAAAACAAGCATCCTGGGTGTGGGGTTGGGAGGTGAAACAGCAGGACCTGTGAAATAGGAAGCCCTAGCAGACAACAATCCTGTTTTTAATGGTCATTCCACAAATCAAGCTAACCTATTAGGTCAATTTTGCTAACAGTTGTGAAGAAAACAATGGGTAATTAACAGGCCATTGACTCCTTAGCTGCCTTAATAGTAGTACAAATGTTGCCCCGCACCCACCTTTGCTGCATCAGTGGAGAGGAGGTGGGCAGTGTCCCCAATTTCACATTGCCCCATATGGTCACTCCTAATCCCCAAACTTAATTTCCCCTGCTGCAGTTTGAAGTCATTGCTACTAGTCCTGTCCTCTGCAGCCACAGAAAAAAGCCCATTGTGATAGTGGGGAATGCCGGACACAATGATACTGGCATGGGAAGACCCTGGGAGGCATGCTGGGCCATTTGCAAAGAGTGACCGTAAGCCCGGTAAGGGTGGAAGACAGGTGTTCCCTACCAGCAGGTGTGGTGACACTGGCCAATGGAGCAGCATGCACAGCAACACCACCATTTCATAAGTTTGTGCTCATATGACCCAGTCAGAGAAGGAATGGGGCAATGTGGAGGCAGCTTCAGGAGCTCTGCAGCCACGTGTTGATCTGCAAAACCTTTTTCTCCTAGCTGGGTCTTTAACCTTGGCGGGAAGGATTCACAAGAACACCACCTAGGCCTCTGTCCCCTTCACCCTTGCATCCAGAGCCCTGCACACACTTTTGGTCTGCTCAAAGTCACCTCTTGCACTATCATTAGTGCCCACCTGGGTGAGCAGATCGGAAATCATAATTTGAAGGTTGATAGTTTTCCCAGTCACAAAGTCAGTCAATGGCACTTTTGATTTCCAGAACTTATCTTTACTGTTCCCTAGTGAGATTTGTTTGAGTGGTGTTTACCATTGGGTATTTGGATTTTCTCCAGGACTCTGGCTATGAAAAGACTACCGTAGCTCTTGCCTGCATTCATTGATTCTTTTCCTCCAATTTCACACTTTTTCTCTTTTGATTATTTGATGACTGCAATGTAAATAGGTTTGAAATCCCTCTGTCAGGGTCATATGATAAATATGAGAAAAATAAATGGTATCTTTTTTTTCAATTTGGAAGAAAAAATGACCATTCAAATTTGTGCTCACCTTTTTATTTTTCTCTCTATTTTTCTTACCTATTGAGTAAATTCTACCAGCAATAACTCACTAGGGAAATGAAGGCAGGGAAGAAAAGGTCATTACTGGAACAAATTGTATCTACACCTGGTTTGCACAAGCTATCATACCTCGAGGCAGAGTTTACTACATTTCTCAGTAGATACATCCTCCTTTCTAGATTCCCAGTTATGTGTATTCACAATAGGGATGAAGATTCAGACTCCATAATATAGCTGACACAGCAAAAGCTGACTGTTTACAAGAATCCAGAAAATTTTAGCAGTGTAATAAGTCTTCAATTTGCATTTTGTTCAAGGAGGCAGATTATGATAATTTTTTATTGAAGTATGATTAGCTATCGGATTATTGATGAATTATAAATCCACCAATACTTCTACATACAGCCGTTTGTGCACCTAATGCCAAATAGAATGAAAAAGGTAAGCTCAAAAGATTTTGATCAAGATTAAGTTTTTTTTTTTAAAGTGCCTGCTGAAAAAAGGGTGTCTGCTTGTATATGTGTACTTTTAAACTTCAGGCAGCTTCACCACTGAGTCACTGACAGTAAACTAAGGCCATAGGGTTTAAAAAGCAGTTCTGGTGCCCTTCATAGATCATGATGATGTACAGCACATGTCCTTCAGGTCACGTGTTTATTACATTCTGGTAAATTGTAATTGGGTCTGAAACACTGGTTGTCAATAATTGTACAACAAGAATAATTACAACAATTTTATCCTCAACAACATGCTGGGATCAGGAAACAGTTTATATATATTTGTAGCCACACTGAAGTTGTATTTCATTTTTGCATTTATTAAATTCTCTCATATATGAGGTACTAAATATGAGAGATTCAGTAATTCAATTATAGGATCCACCCATTCCTCTCATCTTTCCCAAAAGATGGTGACAAGGGGAACAGCAAGAGATGAGACAGAGAGAGACCCATTTGGTTACATTAACTTACTTGCTTGTCATTCTCAATGAATTCTTATCATTTTGCATATTAAAGGTAATAAAGATACCTAATTTATCTTTATCATGCAATGAGCGGGTATAAATTTTTAAAAGTAAACAATAGAGAAAAATCATATACTCTATCCAGGTTGGGGGAGATTTTCTACGGTACCAAGGAGAAACTGGCATATAAACTTCATTGACTTTCAGAGGGAATTAGGTGCTCAGTTGCCACTTGTACCTCTGGAAATTTCCCCCATTCTACACATATATATGGATAGAATGGGGGAAATTGCCAGAGATGCAAGAGGCAACTGGGGACCTAATTATATACAGACATACACACATACACTATACATTTATATGTAATTAGGTGCCCAGTTGCCACTTGTACCTGTGGACATTTCCCCCATTTTATATATATAAATAAATTCTATATTTCAGGAAATAAATTATATAAATAATAAACACACACATATATTATATACACAAAAATAAATTTTATATATATATATATATATATATATATATATATATTACACACACACAAAATCACATTGCCAAAACCTGTCTGTGGCACTGCAAACCACATGTGCTGCATATGCAGACATTCTTTGCAATGCTAATTTGCAGCATGGTGGGTGGTACAAAAAAAACGTGCCCCAGAAAAAAGCAGGGAAGTTCATGTGGTGGCAGCATGCCCCAACCAAAACAGGAGCTTGACCAGCCAGAGCCACACTCCAGCTGCCGGCCAGGCTTTGCACCCCTGGATCACCACTGCTAGAGACCCGGGAGCCCCACAGAACCCTAAGTAATCCAAGTGCTGGCCCCCACCTCCTCTACCCCACCCAGAGCATTTTCCCCCACACTAATTCCTTGTGCAGGGGTGTGCACCAGGGCAAAAACCAGTGGCATGAATCTGTGCTGTTGTTTTTCCCCCACAACAACCACCCACTCCTGCTCATGGGAATGCACCCTGGGAGTCTTTCCATTCATGTTAGTAGCCTTTTACTCAAAACCATAATGTGCAGCTGGGGATGGAGCCCCCTCTGGCACATCAGAGATTTCTAAAAGGAAACATATTCTTATTTTTCAGGATGCAGAAGCACTTATTGACATAACTGAAATGAATAGAAGTGTAGGGTATTCAGTGCCACTGAATAGCCTACTTTCCTTGAGACAGTGTCCACTGGGACAGTGGCTACTGGCAAGACTGATGCAATGTCATGCTACTTTTGGAGCAGGGATAGAAACAAAGCCATATTGTGACAAATTGCTACTGGTCCTTTGAATTCTCCTGTAACTTGAACTCAGACAATGAGGGAGTCATTACAAGCAGCTCTCAGTGGGAGTTTTGCATCATTCTGCTGTATTTTATAAGTAGTCAACAATGGCAAAAAAAAAAAAGATTAGGGGCTATTTATAAAAGCTGGATGAGTATAAGTCCATGGGGTCACATGTGATACACCAGAGGGTGCAGAGGGAGTTAGCTGATGTGATTGCAGAGCTGCTTGCATTATCTTTGAAAACTTGTGGTGACTGGGAGGAGTCCCAGACAATTGGAAAAAGGCAAATATAGTGCCCATCTTTAAGAAAGAGAGGAAGGAGTATTCAGGGAACTACAGACCGGTCAGCCTCACCTCAGCCCCTGGAAAGATCATGGAGCAGGTCCTCAAGGAATCCATTTCTAAGCACTTGCAGGAGAAGAAGATGATTAGTAACAGTCAGAATGGATTTACCAACCAGATTGTGTTCTATGCTCTGTGGATGCAGGGAGAGCAATGGATGTGATACTCCTTGACTTTAGTAAGACTTTTGATATTGTCTCCCATAACATTCTTGCAAGCAAGCTAAGAAAGAATGGGTTGAATGAATGCACTATAAATGTAGAAAACTGGCTGGATCATCACGCTCAAAGCATAGTTATTAATGGCTCAATGTTGAGTTTGTAGCCAGTATCAAGTGGAGTGGCCCAGGAGTCAATCCTGGGGCTCATTTTTTTTCAATATCTTCATCAACAACCTGGAAAAAGGGATGGAGAGCACCCTCAGCAAGTTTGTAGAGGACACCAAACTGGAGGAGTAGTAGATGCACTGGAGGCTAGAGCTAGGATTCGGAGACCTAGACAAATTGGTAGATTTGACCAAAATAAATCTGATGAGATTCAGTAAGGAGAAGTGCAAAGTCCTGCACTTGGGATAGAACAATCCCATGCACTGTTACAAGCTGGGAACTGACTGACTAAGCAACAGCTCTGCAGAAAGGGATCTGGGGGTTACAGTAGATAAGAAGCTGACTGAGCCAACAGTGTGCCCTTGTTGTGAAGAAGGCTAAGAGCATACTGGGCTGCACTGGTAGGAGCATTGCCAGCAGATCAAGGGAAGTGATTCTTCCTCTCTGGCACTAGTGAGGCCATATCTGGAGTCTTCTGTCCAGTTTTGCCCCCCACCCCACTACAGAAAGGATGTGGAAAAATTGGAGAGAGTCCAGTAGAGGGCAACAAAAATGGTTAGGGGGCTGGGGCATATGACATCTGAGGAAAGACTGAGGGAACTGGGAGAGGATTTAAGACTGAGATGGGATTTAATAGCAGCTTTATACTACCTGGGGGATGGTAACAAAGAGGATAGCTATAAAAAGGAGGTAGGCTTCTCTCAATAGTGGCAGATGACAGAACAAGGATCAATGGTCTCAAGTTCCACCAAGGGAAGTTTAGGTTAGATATTAGGAAAACCTCTCTCTCTAGGAGGGTAGTAAACACTGGAATAGGTTACCCAGAGAGGTTGTGGAATCTCCATCCTTGAAGGTTTTTAAGATCCAGTTAGACAAAGCCTTGGCTGGGATGATCTAGCTGGGGATTATCCTGCTTTGAGCAGGGGTTGGACTAGATGACCTCCGCAAGTCCCTTCCAACCCCAATTTTCTATGATTCTATTATTTCTTTCTATGCGAGTAAAAAAGGGAAACTTTAATGTTTTTTTCTTTCATAGTCATTCATAGCTGGAAAACTGTCCACCCTTGTTTCTTTTAGAGTACTGGAGGCAATTTATATAGAAGTAAAAATTGAAAACACATGATGACTGAGACTTACAAAAGATATTTTATAATAAGCAGCAGAATGCTCAAATTATATAAAGAGAATGACAAAGGAGGAAATGTAACTGTTAGGCAGTACGCAGGGTAGAGGGTGCAGATAACCTAGATATGAGCCAAAACAATTTGAATATTTTGCCTCCACTTTCAATTTGAAAAATTATGTTGGACATGGGGGATAGGCAGATGGTTAATAGGAAGGAGGAGGTGCAGCTGAAACGACTATGAAGTAGTAAAGTAAAATCAAACTTAAAAAGCTTAATGCACTCAAGTCACAAGGACTGAAAAATCTCCACTCCAGAATCCTGAGAAATTTGGTACTTGAAGTTACAGGCCATAGTAAAGAATTCTAGCAAATCTATCAAGTTGGAGTAGTACTATGAAGAAGAGTAATATTTAAGAAGGCAAAAAAATAAGCCTGCCATCTACATACTCATAAGTCTGATTCCAAAAGTGTGGAAATCTTTAAAGCAAATTTTGAAGGGAAGAATAATTAAGGATCTAGAAACTGGGATAAATCTTATCTCCGTATAATCTGTTTAAACATCAGTCAAGAATTTCACAAGTGCCACATGAAAAATTATTAGTTGCACAGGAATATATGGGGAACAGCACAAAAAAATAAGTGGGTAAGAAACTAGCTAAAATGAAAGATGACTGTGGGTCAAGTTGAAAGAAGAAATATCAGGCTGGAGAGAGGCTAGTAGATATGTTCATCAAAGGATGAGGCTTGGATAATTCTTATTTGAAAATGACCTTGACACAAAAAGTTGGGATGAGGTAATGAAATTTGTCCATGGTACAAAGTTGGTAGGCGTTGTCAACAAAAGTCAGAATATCATATAAGAATAAAAGGATAATCTGGAGGTTTGGAATAATAGAAGTGGAATAAAACTTCATTTTAAGAGTCATGCATTTAAAGGACAATTAATAGCATTTCTTGTTAATAGATGGGGTACATCAATAAGGAATTTCAGATTAGGAAAGAGACCTGAATATAGTAGTTGATCATGGGATGATTATAAGCAATCATCGTAATAATGCCATGAAAAGATCCATTGCAAATGAAGGCAGGTGGTTTCTAGTAAACATTAGAAAAAATTAATGCCACCATATCAGGTACTAGACAGATATCATCTAAAATAATTTGTACTGTTTTGATCATCCCTTCACACAAAAAAGATGAATTTAAATTGGAACAGGTGCAGGGAAGGAAGCTAGCATGAACAGGGGAACAGAGTTCGTATCTTAGAAGAGAGTTTGCTTTGTCTAGCTTAGAAAAACAAAGGCAGAGAAAGGCTGTGATTGCCTTCTGCAAATACATAGAGGGCAAAGACCAAAGAGGATAGAGAACTATTTAAGAAACACGACAATGCTTTGAAAAGAATAAATGAGCACAAAACTAGCCATAGATAACTTAGGCTGGAAGTTAGAGGGATTCTAATTCTCAAAGGACTAAGGCTTTGGAGTAATTCTCCAGTAGGAGTAGCAGGATGTTGGCAGAACCTAACTAATTTAAAAATGGAGCCTGATAAATTTATGAAAAGGATTAAAGATGTGATCATCTTTGGTGGTAGGTGATTAGTAGATTAGGTAGCCCAGGAGGCCCTTTTGAGTCCTGCACCTTATGTTCCTACAAGTTCCTGGCTCAATTCACTAAATCATGCCTATAACATATAGCTGTTTGCAAACTGAACCTATACAGAGGGATTGTGCCCATCCCTAATGGATTGTCTTTTAGGGAGAACAACTAATTCATGTTTTCATCTATAACATAAAACCAGGTGTCTGGGGAGAAAAACAGACCCCAAAAGCAAACCTGATAACTTTTTTTGTAGTAAGTGAACAACAAATCATTTACTGCTAAGAAGTAAATGTAGAGGCATGCTCCTTGAAAACAAAAAAGAACAAAGCAACAAATAAAATCAATACAGGGTCTTAGCCTATGGCTCCAGAGGTTATTTAATTGAAAGATATTTATGTTCTTTCCCATACCTAGGAAATAAGTAATAATGTAATATATTCCCCTCATGCAGAAGTTGAGAATAATTGGCTCAATAAATTTTGCTATTCTAAAGAAAAGCAAAAATTCCTTTGAATATTCTCCCCATGTTGTTATGATTTACTTTCCATTGTAACCTCAAGCAGTAATCCATATTTTCTGATGACATCACTTGTAAAAATGGTAACGCCCCCCCACCCCCACCCCAAAAAAACCACCCTTTTTAAGCCAGCTGATAAATGCCCCAGTTTTACCAACCACCAGTTAATTCCTATTCTCTATTTTTAACTGCTAGTTTCTCTGGTCCCTTTGTTAGATGAAGCTGTATGAAGTGCCACCTTTGATATCTGACCTGGACAGGCTCAGCAAGTGGGCGGACGAGAATCTGATGGTGTTCAACGCCGATAAATGCAAGGTTCTCCACCTTGGGAAGAAAAACCCGCAGCATCCTTATAGGCTCGGCAGTGCTATGTTGGCTAGCACTATGCAAGAAAGAGACTTGGGGGTCATCATTGACCACAAGATGAACATGAGCCTGCAATGCGATGCTGCGGCTAGTAAAGCGACCAAAACGCTGGCTTGCATCCATAGATGCTTCTCAAGCAAATCCCGGGACGTCATTCTCCCCTTGTACTCGGCCTTAGTGAGGCCACAGCTGGAGCACTGCGTTCAGTTTTGGGCTCCACAATTCAAAAAGGATGTGGAGAAGCTTGAGAGTCCAGAGAAGAGCCACACGCATGATCAGAGGTCAGGGAAGCAGACCCTCCGATGACAGGCTGAGAGCCCTGGGGCTCTTTAGCCTGAAAAAGCGCAGGCTCAGGGGTGATCTGATGGCCACCTACAAGTTTATCAGGGGTGACCACCAGCATCTGGGGGAACGTTTGTTCACCAGAGCGCCCCAAGGGATGACAACTAGGTCGAATGGTCATAAACTACTACAAGACTGTTTCAGGCTGGACATAAGGAAGAATTTCTTTACTGTCCGAGCCCCCAAGGTCTGGAACAGCCTGCCACCGGAGGTGGTTCAAGCGCCTACATTGAACACCTTCAAGAGCAAACTGGATGCTTATCTTGCTGGGATCCTATGACCCCAGCTGACTTCCTGCCCTTTGGGCAGGGGGCTGGACTCGATCTTCCGAGGTCCCTTCCAGTCCTAATGTCTATGAAATCTATGAAAATCTATGAAATATAGCCCTTGCCTTTCATGGCATAAAAACAGATTCTCAAAGTATAGAGACAGTACACCAAACACCTATGTGTAATGGTATTCCCATCTACATAGAACTTTGGTTCATAAGATCTTGTTCAAGGGCTCCACACACCATCACCTATATGGTATGTGATTCAGAAGTCTAAAGAGATAACGACTGCACGGAGATTTGAAACTGTGGCCATGAGCACTAGGCTGTTTCCCCTTCCAGGGGCATAACAGCTATTAGCTACTTGTACAGGATCAAAATTTCTTCTTGAAGATGCAGACAAATATACATGAGTACAGATTAGGTTCCCTGTAAGTTTATGGGAGCCAGGCACTAAATCTTTTTAAGCTGAGCTTATTTCCATGTTTGGCCCCTGTGTAAATCTGAAAATACCAACCACTGTTTTTAGTCATCTCCAGTTTCCAGACAGAAATGCTGGTCTTTGATTGCATCCTCCTTGAACAAGAAGTTCTGCTTACTCCTCAGTATGCGTTATATAGCTGTAATGAATAGTTCTTCTCTCTTATATACACACGTATTAGCTTTTTGATGCACATACTTTTGGAACAAAAGACAAACAAAAAGAAATGTAAACTAAACTAAAGGGAAATAGCCTGGTCCTATTTCTGAGACCCACACCATTGTAAACAAGATGTTGTTTAAAAATCCTAAAGATGCAATCAGGTATTATTGTTTCCTTTTCACCCAAAGAAACTTGTCTGCCTATTGTTTGCTTTTAACACTTTACAGTATTTTGGCTTGTGCGTCTCTGTAATACTTCTCTGCCTAGCTATCACCCAATTTCTCTCTCATATACTTGTTTCCCTAGCTCTAAATCATAGATTTCTTACCCATTCTCCCTCTGTCCCCACCCGACAATATTTGTCAATCAAATTTGTTCTTTCATTTTTCTGAGTTGGTATTACATCACTAAGCCTCTGTCCTTAAGTGAAGGCTGTAAAATCTTTCAATTTTTTTCTCTTTATATCATATGCCATACCATATACCACAATGGAGTCTCAACCTTGGTTGGGAATCTAGACAGTAATATAATGCAAAGAACAAGCATTCAAATGAATCTTAAGTTTGCCTTGAAATAGACCTAATCTAAAAAAAAAAAAAAAAAAACCTCAAAAATTATTTTGCAAAATGCTCTAAGTTCAGAGAGATTTGGCTGAGGAATTTGATGGATCTATTCTAAACATAGTTTTGCAAATGGCCCTTACACCTTTCAGCTTCCTCTCCCACATATATCACAAAATGCTCTATGATGTTTAGATGGAGATGGTCTTTACTTTTATTTATTTATTTTCATCCATTGGCCAGGATTAGTTCAATGCCTGTGTTCAAAGACATGGGACAACCACAACTATGGAGCTTAGCACTGTCAGTAAAATTGGCTGATATATTTTTCAAACATTCATGTTATACAGTACTGATCATTTAGAAACATACACCGAATGAAGCAGACATCTGTTGGGCTCCTTGGTTGGTTCCTAGAGGTTGTAAAACACCATACGAACCACTGATATATTTTGAGATACATTGAGATAGTACATACTCCAAGCTGAACAGGATCTAAACACCAGAGACAACATTCTGTGGTCTTCTAACTCTCATAAGGTCCAATTCTTAATGGTGAAAACTTTGCCTGATGACATGTGATGAGACACTAGAGCCAAGGTAAATCAGTTAAATGTTGGCTTGATTCATCTTGCTCATACAGTTTTACCATTGCTGAAACACAAATAGGCACCCTTATTGCCTGTGCTCACAAGCTTCCTCAAACTGAATCAAAAAGAATCCTAAATGAATCAAGCACTGGGACTGCAATAAGCTTCCCTTCACTTTCAGTTGCTTGTCACATAGCTTGCAGGCATTGTCTCTGTGCATCCCCTGCTTTCATATTTGAGATGTTCTGGATTGTAAAAAAACGAGATAGAGATGAATAGGTTAACATGAAGAATAAGAGAGTAACTTATGTTGAAAAGTATGTTGTGCCAAATGTTTTTCTTAAGGTCAGAAATGTAGCTGATACCAAGCTGTTCAAAGACTCAGTGGATCATCTATTTACTTAGGGCTTTTTAAATAGCCTAACCACGGTTATTGCAGAAGAAAAAAGCAGTATCAGAATAAGCAAGAGTATTTAATCCTATGTCATTCACAAAGGATAGATTGGGTATAGATTCTAAATGAAAGTAGACCTAACTGCACTTCTGTATTTTCCTGCCCTAATGGCAAAAAGCTCATGCTCATTACGCTCTCTTAGAATGCTTGCATTCTCGGTGCAAAGCATTTTTGGAAATACTTAAAGCTTCAAAGAGCATCAAAATGCTGGACTTTGTTAGTATTTTGTAAACTTTTTCAAACGCACTCTCTAAATCAAGGAAAATGGTCTATGGATATTTTTCACTTGATCAAAAATAGTGACAGTTTTATGTTGCAAGGTGACAGTAGTTTCACATGAAAATTGTAGTAGTTTAAACCCTTTCAACTATTCAAGTTTCTTATGTTGTAAATAGTCAAAGGCTTGAGAGTGAATTACACAGTATGTAATTTCAGCTCTGCGTAAAGCAACAACATTTGTAGGACCATGACTTTTAGATGCGTCTCCGTTTTGAGAAAACCCTTTTTTTTTTTGTAATTCATTTTTTTCAATAATTAAATTAATTGTAATATTCCTAATATCACTTTTAAAATTTTCACTGGGCTGATGGAGTCTGATGGATTTATCAACTACCATTCTTCTCATTAACTCATATCTTTGCAATCAAGAAATCCTCTAAATGTGTTTCAGACTGAACCTTATGCTTAAAGATCAGTTCATTAACTAAGATTCTGCTTAGAATAATGAGACATAGTCACTTGCAGCTGGAACAGAGGGAGAAAGAATTGATTAGCTCTTCAGGGAAAATATTCAAGATAGTACTCAGATACATTTTTAAGAGTTTTAAGAATTTGGCTTTGCTATTTCTCCCATATTATTCTGCTTCCTACCTACATTAAAGTCTCAAGAGTTAGGCTTTTGAGTATTTTTCTCTCCTGTAATTGAAAATTGGCTGCATTTAAAACTTAACATGCTACAAAGATAGCAGATGGTCAATACTGATTTCAAGTCTTGTTCAACTTTGTCCATCTGATATTTCAGAGCTGCTACTACTTCCCTAGTGGGTTATGTAATTCAGAGTAGAATAGTAGGAAAACATTGTCCCTTTAGAAGAAGACATATTAGATGCATAATTTTGTCTATTATGCGGTTGTAATCCTTTCAAGCATCATTTAAGTGTGAAGAAGGCACTTTGTAAGGAATCTGAGATTCAATTATAGAAAGCACTGTCATAGGTCATTAGATGTTTCACCCATTCATTTGAAGCTCTGTTCTTGTCATCTGATGTATCCTTGAGAATTACAATGTTGACAAAAAAATCTCCGCTCTCATTGGAGTCAAAAAGACACTTCACCTGAGAGTCTATTATACAGAGAGGACAGACGTGGTGAGTAATGTGATGCCAAAGTAGCATTTTTACACAGCTACTTTTCAGAGTATAACTGAGGTGCCTGTGAAACAAATTGTAGCTCGCTTAACTACCTGCTCTTTTAATTGAAATCAACTTTAAGTTCTGTTTCTCTTTATCTTTAGTCTACTTTTCCATTCTCTCATCTGCATTTGAGCATTATGGTCCTGTACTGCAAACCAAAAATATATCTCAGGACTTTATCCTGTCCCTAAATTAGGCAGCACAGTCTTTTCCCTACCAGTTTCTTACCTAATTATGAAAACAGCAGGGAAAAGAAAGCACACTTACATGAGGTGAACTGTCTAGTCCAAACAGAGACTTCAATGTACGAACACATCTCCAGGCAAACAACACGCAAGCCAAATACTTAGAGATTTCAAAAGAAAATACAAAAAAAAAAAAAAAAAAGAGGACACATGCAAGTTAAAAGTACAGAAAGTGTTCTCTCTCTTATTTCAAATGATTAATTTTGCATTCTGATTACTGTATCACAGCCAATGTTATGTCTACATTGTAAATGGAGTTAAAGGTACCTTTAAAATACCCCACTATAAGAGGAAAAGTATATCTGACAAAAAGCACTGTCATAAATGGTCAAGGAAAGCTAAACTAAACTGTCAGCAGAAAGACTTTCAGAATCCTGGAAAATAAAAAGCAAGACATATTGTCTAAGTTTTCTATGTGGATTTTCAATACTGCTACAGCATTTTAAAGTATAAATATAATAGCAGTAGGCAAGTCATCTTATATCCCATGCTGCTGTCTATATATGGATGTTTTAAAGTATGACCTAAGGCCAGGGCTTACAAACTTTTTCATACTGTGACTTCATATTTGTTTTTTTCCCCTATACTCCTCAGTACCTTTTGTTCCAATGCACATTGAATTTAATGAGCAGCACCACAGGAATGTTTTTATTGTTTACTAGGATGTCTGGTACTGCTTGCAGCAAACAGGGCCAAATTAAGGCAGAGACATTAGGGTCCTGCCCCTACATCCTTGACTCCTGGAACCACATGTTTATTTAGACTCTTATCTTTCATTTAAAATATTTCTAGACCTCATTGTTAGACGGCAATCCAAAAATATAATTTATAAAACTCAACCCTTCCCTTGCCCATACAGAGGAACACAGGAGACCTAAAGCTACTCTTTAAAATAGTGATCCTAAACTCAGGTGCAGCAATACCTTGGGGTGCTATGAGATTAGTTTAGGGGTGAGACACAACTGCTAGTTATGCAAAAGCCTACATCAGCTCACAAGGTAAGCCCAGAGATTTCAAATAGTAATCCATAATGTAAACATATTCTGATCCATTGTGGCCTTTCTAAGTTCTCTGCAACAGAAGAATTGCTTTATTATTCTTCTGTAGTCAAGAAAGAAGTGACAGCTAAGAAGTGACATTTTCCAAGGGATGCTTGAGACTAAGAAGGTGGAGAACCGCTGCCTTAGGGGCAGCGCTGTAGACCATGGGGAAAGCAAAAAGAAGGTGTGTGGACTTTACAATAGTGTATGTACAATCTTAGATTGCCTCACTGTGTGAGATGGGAAATGGGTAAGCAACTTTTCTTCAGTCTGGTACAAGACTAAACACAGCTAAAAAGAACTAGTTGGAATGCCTGGGAACATAAATGTCGCGTGCCACCGCTGGCTGGGGGGGCACGGCGAGCTCTGGCAGGTGGTGGCAGTGCAATGAGCAGCAGGAGCATTGTGGCAGTAAGTTTGGAGCTGCTGCAGGCAGCCATGGCACTGTCAGTGGTGCCGGGGGGAGGGGTGAGCACCGACCCAACCACCCGCAGACACTGCTGGCAGCCAACAGTGATTGCGGACCACCCACAGATGCTGCCGCTGGTGTCGGCGGCACAGGGGGGTGGCGATCAGCCAATGCCCGCAGGTACTGCTGACAGTGTCAGTGGCGCCTTTTTGTAGGGGGTGCACTGCCACGCTCAAGGGGTGCACGTGCACCTGCGTGCACCCCCTACTCGTCACCAGTGCCTCAGAAACTTCTGTTTATTTCCCTGGAAGCTGTAACCAACAAAAAGAAAACCTATGGGGAAGCATAAGGCTGCATTTTGTGGAGAGACACGACAATGAAATGCTTCATATTGTAAAGTAAGCAACAGATTTTAAGAAGCACAATGTGGCAGAAAATGGTTACTGTACAGTAGCATTAAAGATCACCATAAGAAACAAAAGTGCTTATTTATTCTCTCCACTCTTTGCTTAAGAAAATTGCCCAGCCCAAATTCCAATCTTAATTATTTCTGAATAAAACAATAGTAGCTCCACTGACTTCAACCTGTATCGTTCTGGATTTAAAAATCAGCATAACAGTATAATTTTCCCCAGTTGTTACAATTGTCTTGATCGGTACGTAATTTCCCCTGGAATGTACGCTGTTAGTATTCCCATGTAATTACTAGCTGAATTGCATTTAACATTAGTTGAGTTTTCGGAAACATTTTGCAAAAATCTGGATTGTAGATTACTGTTTCATTCTCAAAATTGAAACACTGCTTTCTGCAGATCAGTCTGTGTTTACTGCTTGCAGCCAACTACAATTTTACTGCTGCCCTTTATACAAACACTAATAATCAATCTCTTTGGAAATCAGATAGTATTGTTGAACTTTGAACAGTAGAATGTAAATATAGGCCAAAACTGCTGCATGCCCTGGATATAGGCACAGCAGGTAAACTAGACCATTTCACTTTTTGCACTCCAATTCAAAGTAATATTTAGCAGTTAAATAAGTGAAAAAAATATAGAAAATATCATATTCCAATTTCTCTAGTTCCATTATTGATTTTAGAAACTTGCTGCACTGTTAATAATGATAGTACAGAACGATCTGGAGGTAAAACTCAGAAGAAAAAAGATAAACATATTTTTGGAGCCTGAGTTCTAAGCAGGTCACAACTAAAGACTACTCTGAGAATTAAACAAAGTGCTCTAATATTTGGGTCCATTTTTTGTATTTAATTATATATAATAACCTATATACTATGCATATGTATTAACATTTATTGAACAGTTAGGGAATCATAATTTGCTATGTAGCTACTAACAACAAAATGCAATAGAGTTTTTTTCTAAGCTTCATATTTTTAAACTACTCAAACAGAAAACAAAATATTTTATTAATGACAGAATAATGTAGTCCTATAACTTTCCCCACAAGCTGGGGAAGGTTCAATCCTGAGGATCTGCAAGGTAAGAAGGTTAGGTTAACATGGAAAAGGGATGTTGATGGAGAAGGGGTGAAAGTGGAAGCACCTTGGAAGGGAAAATACAGATTTCTGTTTAAAATGGTATCAAGAGAAAAGCTTAGATGTGGGGGATTTAAAGGAAAGACCCCGTTCAGTGCTGTTGGAATAGGTTTGCGAACCAGAGTTGTCAGCTGAAGTTATTTGAGTTGATAAGATTTCCTAGGGACAGGGCATTAATTCCAGTAATCCTATTAGAATATGGGAGAGAAAAAAAATAACTATTTGCCAAAAAGTTGCTGGTAGAAATATTAGTGAGGGGAATACAAGAACCAGAAGAGGATATTACTACCAAGTCCTAGTGAGGATGACATGTCAAGAAAAAGATGATAATTGATAGGAAATGGGGTTTAACATACACTTTCAGTACAACCTGGCTCATAGGCAAGCCAGGCAGAGCACTACACTAAGCCTACTTTGCACACTTACCAGACCCAGAGTTAGTCTCAAGTTTCAGATACTAACCCAATTTAAGTTCCTGCAGATGCAGGAAGAAGACAGATTGTGAACAGACTGACTTGAGCAGATGGGGAAATCTGTTTGACAAAAACTCTTAGAGGTGACCTCAAGATTGGTACATACATACATACATACATACATACACACACACACACACACACACACAGGCGCGCGCACATAAGATGCGGCTCGATGCATTGATATACACACACACACACACACACACATATATATATATACACTTTAAGAAGTGGCTCGATGCCTACATGGCTGGGGTCCCTTGAGCCCAGTTTCTCTCCTGCCCAGGCAGGGGGTCGGACTTGAAGATCTACAAGGTCCCTTCTGAGCCTACTTCTATGATAAGCAATATTTTGGCCTAGATGCAGAATATGAAGGATGCACCAGAAAAAAAATCCATAAAAATGAGGCTGAATTCACACATTATTTACAATATGTTTGTATCCTTTTCATTCATACATAAATGTGCTCTTTGTTTTAAAGACAGTTCACTTCTCCGGAGGGAGAAGTGTCTTTTGAAACTAATTTCTGACCCAAACACAAATGTGCTATTCAGAATTTAAAAGAAACACGCTTCTTTTGTACATAGGTTTTTACAAACATATTAGTTTTTAAAGCAGAATAACAAATTTAAATTAAATTTGCTTTGTCACATAGTTCTGGTAGACTGTAAATGTATGCATTGAGCCATGAAGGTCCATCACATTTCAACTGAATCATGTAGTATCATAGAAAAGTAGGGTTGGAGAGGACTTCTAATGGGCATCTAGTATAAAACCCATCTCAAGACAGGATCATCTCTTTCCTAACCATCCCATAATAACCTATGCCTAAAACAACACAGTCAACTTTGCTGCACAAGATATATTGCCCCCAAACACAAAACATACTCTAACCTACCACTTGTACAGCAGGGGGCAAGGGCTGTCAGTTGGTTTTGCCACTGCAAGAATTGTTAAAATGTACTTAAGAGATCCAAGAAAGAGGACCATGCCCTCTGCTACTGTCTGTACCAATCTGACCATAGGGTAAAATTCCTTCCCGATCACAAATGATTCGTCTGACCCCATGAAGAGGGACACAACCCTCTAATGAGGAACCTCTGGGTTTTAGCCTCAGCAGGAGCACTGACACACACAAGTGAAAATCCCTAGCTTTGTTGCAGCCAGCAGCCGATACTTCTGAGGAAGGTGAAAAAAAAAATCCTGGTACCTGTAGCAAGAGGAAAGGGAAAAAATCCTTCCCAGCCACATGTGGCAACCAGCAAATCACAAAAATCAAACACCCTGCATTCTCTTCTGCAATGGGGACTGTGAGCATAACTCCATACATCACCCTTTAACCAGACAGTCAGAACTCCCCTTTCTGTATCCCCTTCATAAACTTTCCCAGCTGATTTAATAATGTTTCATAACTTAGCTAGTTCTAGGGTAGTGCTTTGTTTTCTTATTGCTGAGTGTGGTTCTCTCCAATATCCACCTGCTCTGGGCTTCAGAGTTTTTCTTGTTATTTCCCAGTGATCTGGGAGGAGGGGAAGGGCAGAGGGGAGCTCTTGGGCTCTGAACTGATCCTTTCTATAAAGCACCTCAGGCACAGCTCCTTGCAGATCACCCCTGCCCAATATTTGCCAAACATCATGTTGAAAATCTCCAAAGATGGACATTTTACAACTTCACTAAGCAGTCTACCCCAGTGCCATCCCAATCTATCCCAGTACAATGAAGACTTTTTTCCTGATATCATAACCTATTTTGCTGCAGCTTGGAGCCATTGGTCTGTGTCCTGCTCTCTGAAGAAATGAAAAAAAATGTTCTCTCTATCTTCTCTATGGCAGCCCTTATGCATCTTAACTGCAAGATGAAAATGCTTGCTTCTTTGAACCTCTCCTCACATGGCTTGCCTTCCAAGCCTCACATGCTTTGCCTCACGTGGCTTGCCTTTGATGATTTTTTGTCACCCACGTCTGGATGCACTAACTTCTCTGCATCCTTTTTAAAATGTGAAACCCAAAACTGCAAGCAATATTCCAGACAAGACCTAACCAGTTCTGAGTAAGAGACAATATCATCCTCATGTCTTGCACCTAATGCTCCTGTTGATGCAGCCCAAAACTGCATTTGCCTTTTATACTGCTGCCTCACACTGGAGCCTGTTATCCATGGAGATTCCTAGATCCTTCTTTACAGTGTTTCCATCCAGACAGTTGTCACCTATTTTATATTTGTGTTTTGAATTATTCCTTCCTTGTAGTGTAGGTGTAGCATCCTGCATTTGCCAGTTTTGAATTTCATCCTGCTTGTTTTAGTACAGATTTCAAATCTATCAAGATCCTTCTGAATTGCACTCTTATCCTCCATTGTGTTTGGGTTCTTCTCAGTTTTAGCTCATCTGTAAATTTGCTCAAGAAGCTCTCTGTCCCAACATCCAAATCATTAACAAACAAGTTAAACAGCACTATACCCAGGGCCAACCTCTGTGGGACTTCACTCCAAATTTTCTGTCATTTGGACATGGCTCCAATTACCCTTTAGTTGTGACTCCTGAATTAGTGGCCTGTCCACCCTGTAGTAGTTTTATCTACCCTATATTTCTTCAATTTATCAAGCACACAAAACTAAGACTTGCCAAAGATTATATCTATGCTCATTAGAAGTTCAAAATATCTTCTGAAATAGCTTCTTTCTTCTAAATAAGGCAGAAGGAACAAGACCATTTATTCCTCCTGGTAGAGTGCAAGGAACAAGACAAGGAAGTGTCACAATTTCTTCTACTGTCCCTCACTGATTTTGTTTTAAGTGGAACAATCCCCAGTTTCTGATCATTCTTGGGTGAATACACCTTATATTCTCACCTGTGATACACTAGTGGCAAATATAGCTTATTGGAATTTAATACAAGCCTTTATTGAACCTACAAAACATTATTTAAAGCAGAGCTAGTCTTGAATGTCTATTGCTGGAAATGTGGAAACCAGGTTGCATCTCTTAATCATATTTCATTCTTTTGTCCAAAAATCACTAGTTTTTGGCTTAGCACATGTGTAGTACTTTCTAAGGTATTTAAAATTAACATGGTACCATCACCAGCTTTTTGCATATTGGGGATTATGGATTTGTTACCATTGTCTGTGTCCATGGAAAAATGGCTAGTTATAATATTTTTGGTGGCTAAACAAGTAATTTTAAAGAAATGGAAAAGTCCCAGTGTACTTTCATTCTCAGAATGGTTAAAAGAATGTATGCATGTTGCATTAATGGTAAAGATTACATATGCAAATAGACATAACTGGGCTCAATATGAAGAAATATTGTGCAATATGAATCTTCTGTTGAGTTTATAAACAGATTTGTTTGTGGTTTGGCATCCCTTAAATGTATATGTACATTTGTTAGTTGGTTGTATATAATGTCAAGCTCTCAAATAATGTATATTTAATTATCTATTTTGCAATACTTTGGTTTTGCTTTCTTATTGCATTTTATTTATAAGTTTATATGTTGTTTATTTCATTTTATTGTTATAATATGAATGTTAATAAATATTATGATTACAAAAAAGAATTTAATGCAAGCTAAATACACATGTACGTAACAATATATGTATAGGTATTGCCCCAATCCCATTCTCAGAAGAGGCTGACCCACTGAAAATAAGATCAGCTGAGGCAGACCTCTAGCATGATAGACATTTAGTCCAAACTCCTGAAGTTTGACAAGAGTTGCTAGCAACTGAAAATACAGTCTTGTAGTAGAAAGTGTCAGTCAAGCTTAGTAATAGGAGGTGCTACTTTCTTCATGGTTTGTTCTATTTCCTTTCTTATGCTCTGTTTTATGGTACATCTCTAAAGGAGTAGACAGAAAGGACTAAGCTACTTACAGTTCTAGTATTTTTATTTTGAGTATTTTTCCTTTTTAAATCACAGCCTAAATTACTGTGTGAAGTATATGTTTTTTCACTTACTAATCTTGGGCTCAAAACACAAACCCTTTCTATTCTATAAATATCCAGATTTATGAGCCTGGACCTATCCAGTTCTAACATTAAATACTGTCCACAGATTTGCCACTTTATCTCCCTTGGCTTCCTCTTACTTATAGCATTATTAGTTAGTACCTACTTCACAAAAAAAAACCCCAGTGTTGAAACAAAAAGGTTAAAGAGCATAGAAGAGCCAAAAATGATTATGTATTGGTGGCAAGAATTTCAGTATTTACTTTGCTCAAACATTAAAGTAATTTCTTCTTATACTTTCTTTAAATTCTAACAAACGGCTTCCTTGTAAAGCAGATTCTAGCCACACATACCTATAAAAAAAGGTGTATAATAGGTGTTCAAAGCACAGATTGCTTTGAAAATCTGAATTAAAAAAATACCTTCAGGAAAGCTTTTATCTTCCCTGATTTGCATTAGTTTTTCCCACCTGGAATAACATGACTTTGAAAGGGTCTGAATTAAAGTATTACTACAGCAGCACATAATTGTAGTGTGGGGAATGAGGGAGTTAGGTTTACCATCATTATTATAAATATCATGTACCCCCTTTAGGGTATCTAATATAAACCTGCCCAGGTGCCAGAACCTGAATGGAAGTAGATAATTAAAGGGAAAAACTAACAGGAAATAAAACACTACCAAATACTAAGTCCTAGATTACGCCATGAATAAGCTATTCATTGGGGTATAACACCTATGTGGTTCCCTCTCAGATAGAGTAGTTCAGTATTTCTAAGGTAGAAGGCAGGGTAGCTACCTTTTACCCTTTTCCTAAGGTGCAAGCCTGGGGTAAAAGTAGATCTAAAACTTCAAAACCCTAAAAAGAAGAGAGGCTTTAGGAGAGGCTACCAAGGATGACTTAGTGTAAACTGCCAGAATGAAGGAGACACACACAGTATAAATAAAGACAAGCGTTTATCCCTCTGACAGTTAGCTGAACTGAAAGGATCTGTGAATGAGAATGGGTATTAACCCCTACATGTAACCTTTTATTATTTTTAACCCTGTATTCTTTATGCCTTCCACACTGGGGCCATGTATAGACAGTCAAAAAGTCCAAGGCTGAATTGATTCAATCTTTGCATGTTAGTCTCAACTGCATAGATTGAACCAATAAGTGAGTGAACAGACTTCCATGTTTGATTCCAGAAATGCAACAACATGCCTACAGTGGCTCAGGCCAGGAGCCAAGTGGTGCTCCAGCATGCCTTCCTGCCAAGCTGGAGCTGACAGCTTGGGCCAAGGCTAGCCCACCCACTCTGTGAGGGAGGGATTTGTGGTGGTAGGGAGGCTTGGAATGCTGGGTAACTGTGAGTTAACTTGAATCTGGAGGGGATCTGGGACAGAAGTTCAATAAACTGATTTAACCTAAATCGGTTGAGTCTGGTATTACATCCATCCATGTTTATCTTAAACCAGTTTTAGCCATTTTGAAAGTGGTTTGAGTGCACTGACCTTCTGTCGTGTTACAGATCTAAACTGGTTTCTGATTGCTTATACCAGTTTGTGTGTACCTTCTGTCCCTAGCCAGAAGGAATGAATATTATTTGAAAAATATTGTGTATGGAAGATTTCTGCTGTTGAAAGTTCTGCAGGGAAACTTACAATTTGGGCCCATGTCCTAACATAGATGAAGTATGCAGTTCCAATTCAAGTGAGTTGTAGGAAACCTAAAGAATTAACTCAAAAGGGTCTAAGGCTTGGTTTATCCTGTAACCATGACAAATCACATACTACTTGCTTCATTCTGTTACCTCTACTCCAGCTGTAGATGCCACCATTCCAGACATAAAGAAAGCAAAATAATCATTCATGAATGGCCAACATAGGCACAATGTCCCCAGAGATATATGACTGCTAGTATTGCTTCTTGTTGTGTAGTAGTGCAGGCATTGCACCTAGTTGGGCACTGCATTGTCTGGCAGATACGTTTGTTTAGGGCTGCGGATGTTATTATGCCCTCAACATGTACTTCCCAAGCACGAAAGAAGGATGGTGTTCTATATCCTTAATCAGAATGCTACAAAAGAGACACTGAAATGCTAAGTATACATAAAAACAAGATTCCTCTCAAGGAACAAAACAGAAAACACCAATAATCAAGCTACTCAGCCAAATTGAATATCAGTACCAACCAAAGGTTTTGGGAAATAACCTGAAGAGTATGTTTTTCACTTGCCAGAATGCACATTTTTACAGAACTTTAGATGCATTATTATTCTGAGTTTGATATGATGATAATCTTAGGATCATATGCTTCTTTACCATCAGTCTCTGTGAGTATCTCTCTCACTGGCAGGAAAGAAAACCCTCAGTATAGAAAGCAAACAATATATAGCTCTTAGCATAGATTTACAGTGTGGAACTCAGTACACCGATTATATACTTTATTTTTCAAATAAATTTACATAGAAAGAAATGCGCTGAGAAATAAATGAGAAAAAATAGGCTGCAGTTCGTACTTTTCAGCAATCATGAATGGAAATAAAAAAATAGTTCTGTTGCTATTTAAGTTGGGGGGCATTTTTCTTTAAGTTATCCTAATGATTTCTCTTCCAACTTATTGAACAGTCAGTTCAAATAGATAGATGGAGATTGAAAAAAAGATGCATGGTGATCAATTGAAATGACAGCCACGTTTAACATTATCAAGAGTTACCTGAAAAACCATTTACCACAGTCATCTTTTGCATCTGGCTGTCTAATCATGCTTTTAATGAAAGAGACAAGCATAACTCAACTAATTACTTAGAGATACTCAAATCCTTCATGTCAGCATTTCCTTCCTGCACATTTTCTTGGTCCTTTGGGTTTTTTCTTTAAAATGGAAAAATTTGAAATCAGGCAGTTTTCAGTGTTATGATATATGAGGTTATATTGTGACAAATTATACCACTTAAAAATGAAAGCAATTGTAATTAAAAATCCATCTCATTTGGGAAAGAAACTTTTTAACATATCAAAACCTGGAAATTCCAGTGAGCACTGTTTTGCTTCGTTGAGTTGCGTTAGTCAATGCATTAAACGGCTCTAATTGTAGAAAGAATACTGCTGTTGCTATTTGATCATTCATCTATTCAGGTCATAAGAACAGAAGTCACTAGGATGGATCCACATGTCTTCAGGCTGAAATATAGAATTCCTAATCTTTCCTCCAATAAGTTCTACTTATTTTTATGAAGATGCTTTATGCCTTCTTCCCTCTCTCTTTTTGTACACAATTGTCCTGATTCTCAATTAATTTATACTGGGGTAAGTCCACTGACTTCCATTGAGTTATTCCTGATTTATCCTCTTATCCCAGATGGCAGATGACACCTCTAGTATGGCCTCAGTGGGTGTGTCTACACATGCATTTGATCTAGGAGTAGTTTACTCACAAGTAAATGTCCCCAAGCAGGCATCTACACATGCAGGGTCTCGGGAGCAGATTTGCTGCTCATGACCATGTGTAGACTAAATGAGGGGCATGTGTACACAACACTTTAAAGTGGGTTAAATGCTTTTGCACTGCTTTAGGTGTCGGGGTTTGCATGCATTGGTGGCATATTGCCCAGTAATTCCAAGCACTGTAGCAAATTTGGCAGCGTAGTGCACCTAAAATGACTTGGAGCAAACCAAAGTAAATCTCCAAGGAGGAGTTTTAATTTGCTGCCCTACAGCCGTGGAGTGAAGCAACAGGCTTCATGAAGCTCAGGGGCTCTGCAAGAAGCCTGTGCAGGCAGCCTGGCAATAGCCTGGGAAGACAGGCTCTGCCCAAGATTTTTTTTTTTTCCCCTGGAGCCTGCCTGCCTGCCTGAGCTGCGCAGGAGCCCGGTGCTTCCTTCCACAGCTGTGGTTCCTCCCAGGACGGCACAAGCTGGGTGCCTGCAAGGTGGGTGCAGCCATCACTGCTGCAGAGGGAAGCACTAAGGCCCAGCCACAGGCCAGGGAGCACTCTGTCCACTGGCAGCTTGCCCTCCCCTCCCCATCACCGGACAGGCAGGTAAGTTCAGGTGTGTGAACAACACAGGGTTTTAAAGGGCCCTAAATTCCATCGCTTTGACTTAGGGCCCCTGTTTTCTCTAAACATGCCCCATGGCAGCAATCCATTCCCACCCCCAATGGCCTTTCACCAGCCCCCTGCAGCAGCCAGGGGGGGAGCTCTAGGCTCCCCCTGGATGCCAGGTCAGAGGCTGTCTCCTAGTGGGGGCTGGGGCATCGGTCTCTGTCCCCAGGGGGCTGCCTGATGCTGGGGTGGGACAATGTCCCCCTGCCCCAGCAGCATGGTGCTCCTGACCCCAGCTCCCCATCAGGGGCAGGGGACTTAGAAAGAGCTTCAGGGGAGGGGCAGGTTCCACCCCCCTGCCCACATCCACTGGTGAGGCAATTAGCAGCAAGGCCCTGGCTGGGCAGGGATTCCCATGATCGCAGAGAGGGGCTTGGAGCTCCCTGTTGCCAGGGCAGGGGGACATTGCTCCAAGCCCCCAGGAGCTGCTTGCTGCTGGGGTACAGAGACAATCTCCCGCCCCTTGCTGCCCGGGAGCATATTTGCTCCTGGTAAGGGTTCTACATGTGCACTACTGTGCAGTTACTAATCTTGAGTAAATTTGCTACTTGCATTTTCAGGTACCAAATTTACTCGTGAGTAGAGCCAATTACTGAGCAGTAAGCATTTGCGTGTGTAGGCATGGACACTTACTGCACAGTAATTAACTCTACTATGCAGTAAAGCATCTTGTGTAGATGCACCCAGTGCCCAGGTGAATGGTGCATAACTACCTTAATCTTTTAAGTGGTAAAGTCTGCCCATAGCAAGTTCTCTGCCAACCTTGGAGTAGGGGTTAAAGAAAATGTCCATAACTTCTGTTTGCATTGAATGTATCTGCTTATAAAGAGTACTTCTTAGACCTTGATCTCACATGGACAGACTTATGTATATACATAACTTATGCACTATGAATAGTCCTATTCAATGGAATAACTTTCCTCTAAAGGGGAACATATGCTTAAGTCTTTGCAGGGTTTGATGTAGTTAGTAGAAAGCTTGAATACAAACTTTCCTGCACTTTTTGGGTCATGCAAACATCAAAAATAAAACAACAAACATTCAGCTAGTACATTTCTACATTTTTCAGGTATCAAGACTGCAACAACAGGTTTAATGAATGTTAAGTAGGTCATATTTTTATCTTAAAGTGTAATAGTTATGAAAAAAATGCATCCTATCATCAAGGCCATCTTTGGACTACTGCCTTTACCTTACCATCTCATAATTGCACTTAATTGAGTTGCACCCCACCCCATCCTCATTCTGTCTTAAGGAAAAAAAGCACACGTGATTACTTAAAAGTGTGACACTTATTTGATACTGCTGTGAAATATTAATCAAGAAGAAAGCAAAATTATATATGAAGCCAAGCTGCTCACAGATACTTTTGTTTATTTTTTTAAAAGGCATTTATAGGAAGATAGCAAGTTTTCCTTATATTAGGCTAGAAGATTTAAGAACGTATTTTAATACATATTTTTTTCTTTTATAGTACCTAAAAATAAACAAAAGTGACATCAATTTAGCAAAGACAAAAACCCCCCCCCCCCCCCCAAAAAAAAAGATTTGTGCCGACTTAATTGTGTTATAACAGTTGCCCAAATCATGTAAGTCAAAATTTTGATTACTCTAGAAATTCTTGGGGCAAAGACAGTTTGAAGTATCCATGATAAAATGCAGTCTTTAAAAAAAAGGAACAAAAATGAAATCCAGCCTTTGCTGACAAGTGTTATATAAAGCCAACACTACAAATGCAATAAACCACAGTACATAACTTAAATAAATGTAATGACAAAGACATCTTTCTCTCTGTCATGTAGTAATGAGAATACCACCAAAAACAAAGAAAACAAAAGATTTTTCAGATTCTTGAAATCCTTTATCTCTGCAAAAATCAAATTTCCTCCTAAAGAATGTTATCCTTTGGTGAGTGCTCTCAGATCTTGTTGACTTCAGAAGGAGCAGACACTGTTCAGCACCTTGCAAGAAGGATCCTAGCTGCTTTCAGGATTGTTGCCCACTATCCAAACTTTATATTTTGGAATTAACAACTCTTGTCCCTCCCTGTTACCAAGATCTTCAAAACATAATCAGTTCTAAAAACCATTGTCATATTTTAAATAACTATTATATATACATATACATATATATATATTCAAAACTAACTGTCTATTTTCTAAAGCAGAGGTTGTCAGGTTTGAAGAAATTAAAGGAAAACAAATCACTAGAAAAATGAGTTCACACCAGAAAGAGGTATGGTGGGTTAGAAAAGAATACATTTTGTTGACCTCCTACCATAGGTGAAGTGAGAGAGAAGAAGTCTATAAGCATGCTGGCCTGATATTTTCTTCTACCCACGTCTTGGAAAAAAGAGAAACTATCACTCACTTTTCTTATCAGAACTCTCAACATGAAGGAGCGCTACTAAAAAAATCTCATTCTTATTCAGTACTTTTCTTCTAGCTGGAGAAGATAAATTGAGTCAGGATGCAAAAGGAAAAAAAAATAAAAAAGAGGGCAAGTTAACTGATGAATCCATGTCTTCAAATAAAATTGCTTTCTGGAGTTTAGAGAGGTGGGATAAATGGATTGTAGTGCTCCTGGGAAGACTAAATGTAGAAGTCAGGATACATGTAGATGTCCTGAAATGTCTGGACTGATGAACTGATGGGAAAATAAATATCTGAGTTCTATCTACTGGTTATTTTAAAACTTATGAAATATAAAGGGAAAAAGAAAATTTTAAATAGAATATTTTACAATTGAAAGAATTAAAATATATCTCCATGTAAAACAATATGCACATGTATTGTAAACAATCAGGTTATATTAGTAAATGGGTCACTTCTACTTCATTTTGCTACAATTTTAATTCATTTTGTGTACACACAGAAAAAAAGCACAAGAAAACAAAATGATGCAACACCTGCTAGAATGGGACCTAACCAGAGAAGAGACAATCATAAGCTGCTTAAAATACAGGGTTTAGACTCTGCAATGAGTTGCTTGCAAGCTGGGACATAGGAAGAACCTTGTGGATCTCATTTTGAGATCAAGTGTTAAATGATTCAATGCAAATAAAGTTTGAAAGAAAATAATTGTCACTTTCCCAAATAGTGACTGGAGATAGAGATTAAACAATTTAACAAATTTAACAAATTAAAAGTATGCAGGGTGAGGACTACCCAGTTTATTGTCCGGAGTGAGGCATGCATGATTACGTGTCCCAGGACCGGGTAATCTTACATGTGCACCCAGTTCAAGGGGTTCTTTGGGTCTGGAAGAACAAGTGAATTTTCTTGGGGCTAGGATGGCAGAAGTGGAACAGCTAAGGGAGGTTCATGAATGAGGCTTTCTGGGACACTATAACAGTCCCACATCCATTGTAGCAGCCCCCATGCTGCTGAGGAGGGCGAGACCCTCAGGAATGAAGGGTATCAAGCTGGTAAAGGGGGATCTATGTCCCAGATGGGACCCACCTTCTAGCTGATGTCACAGTGGTCTCTTGCACCAAGGATACTCCACCAAGGGAGGAGAACTCACAGGATAGAAGGAGACAACTGGTGGTAGTAGGCAATTTGATTACTAGGCACACAGATAACTGTATTTGTGACATCCAGGAGGATAGCATGGCAAGTTGCTTGCCAGGTGCAAGTCAGTAGGCCTTACATGATGTGTAGATAGGCTGCTAGGGAGTTCTGGGGAGAAGCCAGGGATCGTGGTCCATGTGGGTACCAAAGATGTGGAGAAGTGTAGCAGGAAGCTAAATTTAGGTTGCTAGGTAGAAGCTTGCAGTCCAGGACCTCCACAGTAGCACTCTATGAAATGCTTCCAGTACCATGTGGAGAGCCAGGTAAACAGGCAGAGCTCCATGCTGTCAGTGCATGGCTGAGACGATGGTATAGTGAGGAGGGGCTTAGGTTTAAGAACTGTGGGACCATCAGGAGGGATGGTATCCACCTGAACCTAGATGGTACCAAAGTGCTGGCATATAACAGTAAAAAAAGATGGTAGAGCAGTGTTTAAGCTAAAACCAGGGAGAAAGCCAGCAGATGCAGAATAGCACAGTTTGGATTGACACACATACAAGAATACAAAAGGAGGGATTTCAGAGCAGCAAAGGGTTCCTGAGAGGGGAACCCAAGGCCACCATGGACAGAGGGTACACCACCAGTCCATCTCATCCACCCCATCTCATCCACCCCAATGCAGGGGGGGGGGGGAGGGGGTGAAGGGGACAGGGGAGGGTGGCTCGGCCTTCAACCTCCAGGCTGCTGTCATCTCTAGGACGATTGTTTGCATTATTCTTATGTGCTATCACTGTGTATCAATAAAATTTGCCTATTATCGAATAGAAAGATCATGGCCAGTCTGAGGGTTTGGGTCTGCTTGGAACAAGGCATCTGGGTTATAAATCCAGTGCCAACAATGTTATATAGTTTGGTGCCAGGTCCCATAGAAGCCAGTGCTATCCAGTTAACATTACCCATCTCCCCTGCAGCCTACACATTTCAGGAACAGACCTATATTCAAACAGGACAACAGGGTCAGCTGAACACTCATGCTTTCAGTACTTATGTATTCAGCTATGCATGAACTGGAAATCTGTTTCATTATGGTGAAAAAAGGGGAATACTTTGATCCCGACACATCATTTATCTCATTGCCTCTATAAAACAAAAGTATAGCTGCACTACATTTCATGAGAGCAAGGTAATCCATGCAAGGGGTGAAACAAATAATGCAAAATGAGTTGTACCATTAATTTCCATTCCAGTTCATGACTGTATAAATCTTTAATGATTTAACTCCCTATCCTGATTAAGTTTATAATTAGTTTGTGAATTGGTATCTCCAATAGTTGTATATCAGAATATTTTACTACCACAAGCTGTATTGCAGAGATGCAGAGAGCCAAGAGAGATAGCAGCAAAAAAAGCATACCTTAATAAAACTCAGTACTAAAGCATCACAGGATGCAAAATTCAAACAGCCACCCTTCAAGTAATTATTTGGCAATATTAAACATGAAGTCTGGACAGTGTAGAAGAGGATTCAAGCATCCTAAGAATATGCAAGATGTGAAAAAAGGTTACACTCTGGGACTGCTCATATGCTAAAAAAATATTGGCATTCCATAGAAAATTATTCAGAATTTTAATTTCACCTGGAATACAAATAGAGTCTAAACCAAATGATATTTTGATATCAAGAAAAGACTGCAGAATACAAATACTGGATATCAGGAAAATTCAGATAGTAGGCCACTAATAATAAAGAAGTAAACTGACATATAGATAGATTGAGACTCATCTGTATGCTAGGTATACATGGATAAATTAAGAAAGATGATTGAATACATGAAATCCCTCCTTTGATCACAATATGAAACAGATCTTTTGGTGTCAGGGACACTGACCTGGCAGAGCAGCCTGGGCCCAGTGCGGTCAGAGACTCAGCAGGCAGGCCAGCCTGAGCCAAGTACCGCAGATGCCAGACCTGCAGTAAACCCCAGATAATGAGCTTTACCCCAGTTTAGGAGCAGCAAGCATCCTGATTGGCTGCTGGAAGTAGCACCTACTTATCTAGCACCAGTTGGAGCCCTGGGATTGCAGTACAGTCAACAGCTGTGCTGTGGCAAGCCAACTGGTTCCTAGCTAGTTTCTGGACGTCGGTTTTGGATTTCCCTGTGGTTTTGTTTCCTAGATCCTGACCCCAGTCTGGCTCTGTTTGTGGGCTTCACCCTGTGGATTGCCTCCCACTCCCAAATCCCTGTCTGCTGTTGTCACTCTTCCTACTGTCCTGGAGTTGAGGGGAGCTTCTGTCCCATTCCAACAGGGCTGCATGTGTGCTGGCCTTAGCCTAAGACAGCATCAGTGGTGGGTGCTCAGGCTCCCTCTCCCTTCCTGAACCCCAGCCTGAGAGCAAGCATGGGGAGGAAGAATCCATTCACCCACTGCCCATCACTGCTGCTATCCTGGGCTGAGCCTGGCCCCAACACAGCCCAGCTCCCATAGTTCTGGAGCTCTCCTTACCCCTTGAGACAATGGCAGTGGCAAGTGGCAGTGTAGCAAGGAAGGGGAGAGGAGAGGATATGTCTCTTAGCAGGGAGGGGAAGTGAGAGGCATTCTTACCTGATCTGGGGACTTCAAAAAGTTCCTGATGGATGCTTCCATGGCATATTTCCCTCACCTCCATGTTAAGATGAGGGGGAAGCTAGGAGCAAGGGGGCAAGCAACCCTTGCAACACAAGTCATTACCCCCACTTCGCAATATTTTGGATCTGCTTCTGGTGAAGACAAACATTTTGCCTCATGTTAAACATTTACACGATGGAATGACTGAAAGCAGTGCTAGCTGTCTATGCTCATTGACACTGAAAAAAAATCACATAATTGCAGATGTATAGCATCTTGCTAGGACAGCCACTAGTTCCCTGCTGTCACTGAATATGTCTAGACTCCAGTTAATGTGGGCTCTTACCCCAGTTTTAGTCCCTACCCTTCACTGTCCAGACATAAAAACAGCTTACCAAGGGTCACAAATGCTGGCAAACCCCATTCCTTGCTTACCCAGACATGAACGCCACATGCCCTGGAGACCAGGGGAGCACAGTGAGCTCCCACAGATGGTGGTGGTGCCGTTAGTGGCGGAAGTGTGATGGCGGTGAGCTCCTGCAGGCAGCCACAGCACTGTCGGCAGTGGGGAAGAGGAGTGGGGAGTGCTGACCAGCGGTCAGTGACCATCTGCAGATGCTGCTGGCAGTGTTGGCGGCAGCCAGTGGCAACAGGGGACTGCCTGCAGATGCTGCCAGCGGTGTTGGCAGCAAGCAAGCGGGTGGCAAGCAGCAACTGCTGGCAGTGTGAGCACAGCCTTTTTGCAGGGGGAGCACCACCAAGCTCAGGGGGTGCACATGCACACTCATGCACCCCCTACACAATCGCCAGTGTACCCAGCTATGGGTATATGTTAGAGCCTGGCTTCTATTTTTTCAAAAGAGCTGTAGCCCACCTACGCTGTAGTGTAAATGCAGTTTGAACTTTGTTTCTAGGAGTCAGGTGCTGATATTAATCTTACAATATCTCCCTCAAATCCACAAAGGGACCCTGCTTTTCTACCAACCTCCTTCTTCTGGCTTGGAAATCACCTTCTATGACACATGACACCTTCTAAGTTATAGACACTTCTGGATCAGTAGTGTGTGCAAACAGACATTCCCTATCCATTCTAGCTCTCTAAAATCACTGAGATAGAAAAGGTGCTGTGGCAATGTTCAGTTGCATTACAGCGGACATTCTTGTTCCTTTTTATGAACTTTTCCTGTTCTTTCTACAGAGTGGCATCTGGATTGTCTGTATTTTTTTTTAATGAAGGATTTGGGTGCACTGCTCATCACTGCATTAATATGTGGGAAACAATACAGGGTCAGGAGGCTTTAATCAAATCTTCTAATAAAGTCTCATAGCAACAACAGGTAAGTTGATACATACAGTACATGTTAGTCATGTTATTCCATATCATATTTCCACATTTATTTACCTGCTGTAACAGTAAGAATGTAACATCAAGGTTGTGCTTTACATTTCTTGCTTTATTGAACCAGTAGGTCAAAAGTGCACTTCCTGGTTGCCTTTAAAAAACAGAACCACATATGCAGCACCAGGTAAACTGCAGTGAGTTGGTCTTGGAAAAACAGGGTTAAGTGCAGTTTACACAGCAGTTCCTTTACCAGTTACTAGATCCAGTTCACATTAATAAGTAGGCAGACAAGGCTCCCTCTCCCACCTTCCCCATATCAACCAATATATCTGCTTTCTGACTTCCCCAATATGGATTTTCTCAAAGACCTGGACAATAGCAACAGCACATTTCCTCCCAAAGCGTGCCAGATCTCAAAGAGGCTGTCTCCTAGAAGTGCCACCTGAAATATGTCACCCGGAGACACAAACCCTTGCTTATCTACAGAATAGGGTCACCACGAGCAATAATATTTCAAACTTCCCTAGTGTTGCTCAATCCTGACCTGCATGAACCACTACTTCTAGGGGAGAGGATAGTTCAGACTCCAGGTCTATTTAACCAAGAAGTGTTTATTAGTTCTATTTTAACTGTGGTTTTTAAATATATATTTTATTTTGAATGTTTACAGTTGGTCTGACAAACTACTTCTGCAGTTTACTTGTTATACTCCAACAAGTGGCATAGGTAGCACTGATTTTTCATTCACTATCCATTTGGACTAAATTTAAGAAGGCTGAAAGGTCCCAGCTTAATCCTCTAAGATAGCCAATATTTCAGAGACAGAAGGATGAATTCCTCTTGTGAAACAGATCACAGGAAAGCATGGCTGGAAGAGACCTCACAAAGGTCATCTAATCTGTTCCCATGCTCAAGATGGAATCACCCCTGACTAAAACATCCCAGATGAATTTCTGTCCAACCTGTTCCTGAAATTTCTTAGGAATTAATATTGCACAACTTCTTTAGTCTGTTCTGATGCTTGACTACCTGCATAGTCAGAAAGCTCCCCCTAATCTCCAACCTAAATTTCTTCAGCTGCAGCTTGAGGCCACTGCTCCTAGTCCTGTTCTCTTCAACCACAGAGAAAAGCCCATCTTCAGCCTCTCCATAAGTGCTCTTCAAGTATTTGAAGACTGCTAACAAGTCTCTCTTCAGTCTTCTCTTCCCTAGACTATACAGCTCTAGCTGTTTGGGCCTTTCATCATAAAGCATGTTTCCCAGGCCCCTACTCATTTCTGTTTCTCTCTGCTGGACTCTTTCCAAACAATTCAAATCCTTCTTGAAGCATGGGCCCAAAACTAGACACAATATTCTAGTACTCACATCTGCTGAATAGAGTGGAGGAATTGCTTCTCTTGATTTGCATGTGACACTTCTATTAATACCTCCCAGTAGGGACTGTGCGAAGCTTCAGCCCCTGATTCAATTTGGCAGTGATTCGACCTGATTTGGTTGCCAAATCTCTGAATCAAATCAAATCAGAGGACCCCTTAATCTCTCTGAATCAAATTGGAACCCTCTGAATTGATTCAGAGATTCAGACATGGAGACATCTGTAAACGTTTTTTCTATGTACCTCTAGGTAGCAAGGGCTTGTGAATGCTGTGGGGCTGGGGCACGTGGACTGTCCCACAGAAGCATGGGGGGCTCCCCAGTGTGCTCAACAGCAGACCCAGAAGTGGACCAGAAGAACTTCTGGTCCATTTCTAGGTCTGCTGGGGAGCACACGGGGCGGGGGGGGGGGGGCCTCCCATGCCCCCCTGGCTCAGTGACTGTTGCCTCTTGGGTCTGGGGTCCTGGGCACCCAGGGTCCCCCTGTGGCTGATCACCAAGCCGGGAGGCATGGGGGGGCAGCTCACTCCCCAGCAGACCCAGAAGTGGACTAAAAGTACTTTCGGTCCACTTCTGGGTTCGCCACCGAGCACATAGAGGCCCCTGCCCTACACACTTCTATGGGACACTCCATGCACTCCAGCATTGCAGTGATCACAAGCCGTGCCTGCTACCTCAAGGTATGTAGAAAAAACTTTTCAAGCTGTGTCTATGTCCAAATCAGCATCAAATCTTCAGGTCTGGATTTGCCTGAATTGAATCAGGGACAGTGATGTGAATCAACAAATCAAATCACTGTCCCTGATTTGGGCCAAATCCAAATCGAATAGGGCCCTCTTCCCACACCCCTATCTCCCATTATACTGTTGGCCTTCTTTTGGTGTAAGAGCACACTTTTGGTGTGGCCATACCATCATTGTGGTCAAGGGGTTATTTTACTTCACAATGGTAGCAATTACCAAGCTGACTGCTCACCAATTGCTCCTATGTGCTAGCCCTTCCAGTCTCTCTCCATTTTCTTGTGAAACTTAAAGGCTGTATGAGCATTCTTATTTTGGCTATAGAATGCCTGTATTTCTAGTTACCGTAAGGGTAAAATTATTGTGGGCTAGCATAAGGGTAAATTTAACAGGGCATAACAGAACTGTCTATATTTGGAGGGTCTGAGTTTGGAGAACTTGCCATGATTCCTGGCAAAGAACTAGCATGTCACACTCTAGCTTAAGACTGGTTTTAAAGTATACCAACCCCCACATCCCCCCATACCAAGAGTAATTGCTTAGAGAAGGAGAGGGAAACATCCTAGAAAAATGCATTGCCCATCACAGTGAAAGTGCCCTTTATTCAAAGGATGATCAGAACCAGCATCTTGCGCTATCACCCTCATACATGCACAGGGTCATTGCAAGGATCCTCCTTCACAGACAGTATTCCCATCCCTCCCATAAGTCTGGAGTGAGTTCAGGAGCCTAAATTCATCCTGAGTTTCACTGCATGGAACCACATTCTCCACTCCCTCACATGGCTGTAAATCAGCAGCAAATCTATGGTCACCAGTGAGATGCAGAACCAGTGCTTAGGACTACACTGCTGTGGGGAGTACTTGCCCTTTCAAATAGGTCAAAGTTTTCATGACTGTTTTTTTTCCCCAAGTTTTTCATCTTCCTCTTCTCATGCTTGTGCGGGCCGGGAGCGACCCAAGCCCTTTTCCGCGCTGCACGCGGGCTGTGGCCAGCAGCCCGGGCACACCGGGTCGGAGAGGGAAGGCTGTCGAGCTGGAATTAGGCACAAACGCGTAGCAGTAGTTTTAAAGATTGTTTACTTATACCGAGATGGCAGTGGTGTAGGCTGGAAAACTTGCTTGAGTTGCGGTTACAGACAGGAAAGAAGAGAAGCGGACAAGAGTTCTAAACTCGTGAACTCTAGCCCAATCTGGCTGAAGGCTCTGAACACGCGAGCCCGTCATCTCAACCGAAGAAAATACTCGTCCAAAAGAGCTCTGAATAAACTCACATGAAGTTTGCTAGGCTCCGTGGGTCCTTCTGCTCACTCATTCACACGAAGTTTGCTAGGCTCCGTGGGTCCGGTTCTTTTGCGCGTGGGAAGGGATACGTCTGGACTGCGATCGGCGACAGGGAGAGGCTAGAGGTTGATCAGACCTCTGTTGCCTGCTTTAAATGCACTGGGTCCATAAGGATCCGCAGCGCTTAGAGATCTTCACACAGCGTGAAGTCTCCTCCTCCCTTGTTTGTGGAGTCCTCCAACTTGGGCGGAAACGGAACTCTTTGCAACGAGCATTTCTGTGCTGCAACAAAGAAATGCACCCTGCAAAGAAAGCTTCAAATTGGCGGGAAATTCTCCCTTGCACCGGGGTTCTCTTTTGCAGCAGAAAACTCCACCGTGCAAAGAAGCTGTAATTTAGCGGGAACAATTTAGCAGTGCCGAAGCACACAAAAACAAAAATCACACCCTTTGGGTTGTGACAATGCAGCTGGTGTCTGTGCAAATATGTGCACCTTGGAAGAGAAAACTATGTATTTATTGTGTTTCTGTGTGTTGGTCTTTTATTAGACCAGCTGAATAGTTGGAAAAAAGTTCTTTGCAAGCTTTCAGGCATGAACATCCTCCTTCAGGCATAGGGAGACTGTGCTGCTGTTTTGAGTTCTCCAAGGTAGAAAAGAAGCTAAAGTGATAATTGAGTACTTTGCATTTCCAGCAAAACCAGGAGAACCTGTTTTATCCATTTAACCTCACTTGCACCCATTCCACAACAAGGAAGTGTGGAGATAAGAAATTAGAGGCTCTGGAGCTATACCTGGTAGATGAACTATATAACTCTCAGTGCAGACAGAGCCATACATGACAGATGTTACAAAAACCAGTCGAAGAACCTGGTTCAACTACATCTGGTTCACATAGGTGGAAGAAGAAAAAATAATTGGGGGGAAAAAAAAAAAAAAAATTTGGGGGGGGGGGGCTGGGAGGGCACATGCCCTTGCCCTCCCCCCCCCCCCCACAAAGAAAATTCTGAAGGAGGAGGGAAAAGGGTGGAGGGGAAGAGTGGCATTGCCTGGCACCACGCCACCCCAGCCCTGGCTACCTCCCAGCCCCAGACACTGCACGGCCACAACTGCCTCCCAGCTCTGGCCGCACTGGCCCCAGCCCTGTCTGCTTCCCAGCCCTGGCTGCCACACCTGCCCTGGCAGCCTCCCAGCCACACCAGCCCTAACCCCAGCTGCCTCCTGGCCCAAGCTGCACCGGCTTTGGCTGCCTCCCCACCCCCGGCCCTGTCTGCACACCAGCCAGGGGAAGCCCAGAGCAGGGCCAACTGTAGCTGCACTGCTGGACTGGACAGGATGGAGCCCCTGGAACCCCCATGCCTGCCTTGTCCCACCCTGCACTGTCCCCAGGAAGAACCCGGAGGCTCCTTAAGAGGCACAGTACTGGGCAGCCAAGGGCAGGAAAGGCATGTGGCCTCCTGATCTTTGCACAGGTGAGGGCACGCTATGGTTGTGACCCAGACTTAGCCTGTACTCCATGCCTTGCTGCTGCTGCTTTGAAAGCAGCGGGTGCCGCCTTGTGTGTCCCTCCACTGGGCGGGCTAGGCAGTGAGGCACATGGTGGCACCCATGCTTTCAAAGTGGTGGAGTTGATGCATGGAGACATGAAGCAGAGGCTGAGCCCAGGTTACAGCTGTGGCCCACCCTCCCCTGTGGAAAGATCAGGGGGCCACATGCTGCACCTCTGGAGGATGCACCAGGCTCTGATTGTCTCATGACCTGGGGGGGCCCATTCACGGTGGCTTAAAGACTATTCATTGAGCACAATGATCCAATAAGTTATATATCCAGATCACAATATTTTCATTTAATCTTTATTTCCTTAGCTTTTTAATGAGAATGTTGCTGGAGATGTTGTCAAAAGCCTTACTGAAGTCAAGGTGCATCGCATCTACTCTTGCAAAATAATTCCTGTTCCATTTGTATAAATATATTGTAAAATTTTCCAAAGTCATAGCAACTTACAAAAGGAAGAAAGCTCCGAAAAAACCTAAAAATATATAATGTATCAGAAAGAATTCATTCAAACTTTTTGCTTTAAAATGAATAATTGAGGTTATTTTATTTTGAACACTGAAAAACTAGGTATTAATGTAAACCTTCAGATTTAAAATGTGTTCTTTGTTGTTAATTTTGTTCAATCCATTAGTTTTATTCATCCTTTAAGGCTGTTTCCTCTAATTATGCTATGCACCATCCTCTGAAGGAATGATATTGGATTTTTATTCTATCGATATATTTATTACTTCCATTATAAAGCACAGTAATAGCTGAACATATAAAATCTGTCTTGAACATTATTTAAATGTTCTCATGCTCACACAGTTGTCTTTAATGCATCTAACTCCAATAATGTCTCAAAGTAACATTTATTAAATGACAAAGACTATATTGGATGTTATGAAATTGAGAAATGTGGTTTTGGAATAATATTTTACTATTAAAATGTGCTTTAAACTCTATCAACCAAATTAAGAACAGTTTTCCAATTCCTTGAAAATAAATTTAGGATCCAGGGGCCAAATTTCACAGAAGATGTACCCTTTTTGCCATTGCAAATTATAATATAGTATCATTGTCCTAAATGGACAATTTTCTCCTTTCCTGCTATAATTCTTTTCTATGCCAAGCAGCATATTACCAGATACAACAGCCTGCATTCACAGCTAGATTCTGAAAAAGCAATTTCATATTTTTCTTCATTACAGGCTTGTTCTTACCCAACACAATGGCTCAGTCTTGCAAAGACCAAGGCCACATGCTTACAATTCAGTAAATGAGATGGCCCACTGGTATTGTATGCTAGATTATGATACATCAAAGTCAATGGGACTATTCCTGTACTTGATGGGTGTGCTTGGTCACTTCCTAAATTGGAACTAATTTGCAGGATAAACCCCTTTGTCTTTATACTTAAAATTAGTCTTTATATTTAAAATTTTGCTCCCTGAAAGTATGTAGTATGATTTCTTTTTAGCAGTGTGGTCTCATGCTAAAAGCCAAAGAATGATGAACAGAAGACTGAGATTCTTCTCCTTTCTCTGCAAAAGAGATCTTGTGTAACATCAGTTAACTAACTCAACTTCGTATTTTAAATGGCCATATAGGGCCCTCAAGGGCTTGGTGTTCAACTATCACGAAATTTCAATGCAATTCAGGTACTTAACTTTCTCTGCAAGAGTGCCATACTGTGCTACTTTAAGTTTTGTTTTTGGGGTTTTTTTTTTTTTTGTTTTGTTTTTTTTTACACATACTAGGACTCAAATCAAAGGCTTTCCTAATTACCATAGTCTAGGAACGACATTGTACAAATGTAATTCTACTGCATCCAGTATGGAAAGCTATGTACCATATACCATGTAAGCATATATAGATTCCTTCAGAAACCACAGCCTTCATTTGAATTGAATACATTGCTGATCTGTGATTCCTTCCATTCAAAGACTTCAAACAATGTATTATTATTATTATTAATTCATGAAAGTTTTGACAAAGGAGCAAAGAAGTAAGGTTCATTTGTTCTAAATCAGACTTTAATTTAAGACTTAAAATTTTTGTTTACTAAATATGGTTTCCTTTTCTCAGTACATATTCCCTCACTATTCTTTTTGTAATTCAGTTTTCCTTTACCTGTGAGTTTTTAAAAAAACGCACTTTA
This sequence comes from Alligator sinensis, assembly GCF_000455745.1. Lineage (NCBI taxonomy): Eukaryota > Metazoa > Chordata > Crocodylia > Alligatoridae > Alligator > Alligator sinensis. The sequence goes on along the minus strand of NW_005842019.1, from coordinate 2,539,760 downwards.
AATATTAAGCAATCAGATCCAACTAAATTATTTCAGGTAGGTGTTATCAAAGAGATTTTCCAGAAGTACTACATTACAAAATTACAAATATATCCAATTCCACCATCCATGTTTGTTTTCCTCTTAAATCTACATTAATGGTATCTCTATCTTAAATTACTACTTATTACTAAGTGAAAGCAGGTAAACAACTCTGTTAAAGTCAGATTTTTATTCCATGTTGAATTATTCCACAAGATGCATATTGAAATCCAAAGGATAACTTGAGGAAAAATGGTATTTATAGTACCTTAAATCCAACCCCACTCCAGTCCTGCTCAAATTCAGGATTTGTTTTTCCTAAACCAGATTCCTATCCAGTGTCATTCTGAAAACCTCCAGTGAATGGCATCCCACAACTTCTCTGCAGCTTTTTTCATTATCCTAGTGTCCTTTTGATTAGAATGCTTCTTCATGAAGTTAAATGTAAATCTGCTTTCCTTCAGTTTAAAACCATTACTTTGTGCTTTGCTCTCTGTGGCAAATGGTTTTTCTCCATCTTTTTTCAAGCAGACTTCCAAGTATTTGGAAACTTCTCTTACGCTCCTCTTAATTTATTTTCTTCAAACCAAACACATGTAATTCTTTCAGATCCAATCTTATGACTACCATTTCAACATCTCTAAGCTTTGTCACTTGCCTCTGAATCTTCTTTCGTATCCCTGCAACCTTAGTAAAGGAAACAATATTCCATTTAGGGCTTCCAGAGCCAAGTGGGTGGTACTATCATCTCCTGGCCTTTTTTAACAGAACCATATTGCTGAGTTGTGTTAAATCATTGATCCACCACAGCACCTTGATTTCCAAAGTCTTATTGACTTTGCTACTGCAAGCCCACTTAGCCCCAATCTGTATTTGGGCATTTGGTTGCCTTTCCCTATGTGCAGCACCGTATAATAATCATCTTTGTTGGACTATTAGCAACAAAAACAAATTCAGTTTGCTAATTTATAAATAACCTTTTGAATTTTAATCATATTCTCTGAAGTGCTTGCAACTTCTCCTAGTTTTATAATCATCTGTGCATTGGACCAGTATACTTTATTTCCGTGTCCACGTCCTTAATAAAAAATGTACAACAATGAAGCCAAAACAGAACCCTGTGGATCCTTATTTGAGATGACTTGCCAGTCTGACATCGAGACACTATTATTTATTCTTCGCTTGAGGTTATTCAATCAATTCTTTAGTAACTTAATTGTAATTCTCTCTAGTCCACATTTTTCACCTCACTTATAATAGTGTAATATTGTGTCAAGACTCTTACTCAAGCCCAGGGGTTTTATGACCACGTCATTTCACTTGCCCAGCAAGCCTGTTACCCTGTCAAAAAAGGAAATCAAGTTGTTTTCGCTTGATTTTATCTTAACAAATCCCTGGTGGCCACTGCTGATCATCCCTTCGTCCTCTGGATGTTTACAAATGTTGTAATTTATAATCAAGGACAATGACTGCAAATAATTAAGTATGATCCAAAATAAAGCATTCTAAATATTTGCATGGATAGAGACTATATTTTACCAAGTACATTGTACATGACTATTGAACCAGTAAAGTTGACTGTATTACAGCAGAGTCTACACAATTGTTGATTGTAATCTTAGATCAGGTAGACTGTACATCACTGCCCAACTGTCATTGGATAGACGGTATGTCTCTGCCACCCGTAATCACTCAGGTATACTGATCATGACTGCTGACTGAATAAGTATTGTACGTTATATATCAGCATTGATTATAATCTGTAATCAGGTAGATGTTACATCACTGCCAGCTAGAAT
>NW_005842019.1:2536554-2537909 GCF_000455745.1 Alligator sinensis | reverse complement strand
TTCCCTACAGTAACCTGTTGGACAAAAGAATCAATTGCTCATCTATTGGCTGGAAAAAAAGACCACCGTAATTGTTTCCTAGCTGCTTTTGAGCTTTGTATTTTGTACTGAAAACTTTGCTAAGCACATTTTTCACACTCCTTTAAACTGCGGGTTTACCTTTGACTACAACAAATGAATAATAATTATTATTCATATTTAAATAAACACACCTAGAATAGTTAGGAAGTTTTTATGAATCAGTTTTTCACAGCTGTCTAAATTTCATCAAATAGTCAATTTCAAATTAAAATATAGTCACCAATGCCTGAAAGTAACCAAACCCCTCATAAAGCATGTTTATATAAAAAGTATTTCACTTTTATTCACAAGTTATTCTGAGCCCCCACTTTTTAGAAGACCTGCTATGAAAAGCTACAAAAATGTGATTGATTTTCTTATAAAACTTATTTTAGGATCAAACCCTGAAGGTAAAGTCCCATTTCATGGAGTCTTATCCGAGTAAGCTCTATACATTCTCCTATAGCCATTTAAGAGCGGCTCACATAATTTGCTAACATACAAAGTATATATAAAATGATGCAAATCCTTAAGAATGTACGTAAATAAAGTACTTAGGCACCTGATTCTCACTGATGCCACACATGCTTACATCTTTGCAAAATCATGGCCTAATTGTTACAGGTGACTGTAATAGACTACTATATAGAAGAACAGTAATCCAGGAAACAACAATGAAAAAATGACACACATACAACTGGATGACTAGCCAAGCAGATGGCATATCATTTGGTATGCTATTACCCATAGTCATAAATAACTCTTTAATAATCTTTCAGTTAATAATTAGAATAATAGAATCATAGACAATTAGGGTTGGAAGGGACCTCAGGAGATCATCTGGTCCAATGCCCTGCTCAAAGCAGGACCATCCCCAACTACATCATAGTGGGCATGTCAGGGGTAGATGTCTGGGACTGGGTATTCCCCTGACCTAAACTGGCCTATAGGTGTCCACCACCTCTTGCCTTTCTCACCCACCATAATGTGTTGTTAAAGTTATATCACACAAAGGAGGCAGTTCATCTTTGCGTTATATAATCCACCAAAAGAAAAGGCTTGACACGCATTGTAGTCTCAGTCCAAATTTAGGGCCTGTACCTTTACAGACTGGCTGTGCAGGGTTTGGTTGCCATGTGCATTTAAAGCAGGGAGTCATTGGCTGGGAGCTCCACCACCCCTACACATCCACCAGACCAACAGAAATAGAAGGTAACAGAAGAGACAGGAGCCAATTGCTCCTCTTGCCCGCATCTAGGATTGCTGTAGCCGGGAGCTGGAGCTCCCTCTTTCCC
>NW_005842019.1:2522839-2536534 GCF_000455745.1 Alligator sinensis | reverse complement strand
TGAAAGAAGCTGCCTTTCATTCATCCACCAGTGCTCACAGTGGCCAATTCACTGGCCTCTCTGCCTGCTGCCACTCAGCTGCCCCGCAAGTAAGTTCCTCCTCACGGGACTTCCTGGGCTTTTTCGGAATTCATTCTAGGCTGGGTTTTCTCCACAACCTGGCAACCGGAGGTCTCCCTGTTCCCTGCCATGCCACAGGGAGTGAACAGGGCCATCTGTCACTCTGCTACAATCATCCCAGACAAGTCTGTGTCTACCTGGGTCTTAAAAACTTCTAATGATGGAGATTCCACTTCTCTGGGTAGCCTGTACCAGTGCTTCACTACCTTCAACTTGTTCCAGAGTTTCACCACCCTCCTAGTGAAAAAGTTTTTTTTCTTAATATCTAACCTAAATGTCTCTTGCTGCAACTTGAGACCATTCTCCTTGTTCTGTTATCTGCCACCACTGACAACTGTCTATCTCCATTCTCTTTGTAAGCACCCTTCAGTTAGTTGAAGGCTACTATTAAATCCCCTCTCAATCTTCTCTTCTCCAGACTAAATAAGTTCAGGCCCCCAGCCTCTCCACATAAGTCATGTGCCCCACCCCCCTCACCATTTTGGTTGCCCTCCACTGGATTTTCCAATTTGTCTACATCCTTTCTGTAGTGGGGGGCCCAAAACTGGACACAGCATTCCAGATGTGGCCTCACCAGTGCTGAACCAAGGAAAATAATCACCTCCCTCTCTCTGCTGACAACACTTCTACTAATGCAGCCCAGTAAGCTGTTAGCCTTTTCTTCAACAAGGGTAAATTGTTGGCTCAAATTCAGCTTTTTGTTCACTGTAATTCTCAGGTCCTTTGCTGTGGAACTGTTGCTTAGCCAGCCAGCCCCATGCCTGTACTGGAGTATGGGATTGTTCCATGCTAAGACCAGGACTTTGCACTTGTCCTTACCGAACCTCATGAGATTTATTTTGGCCCCGTCCTCCAATGTGTCGTGGTCTCTCTGAATCCTAGCCCTACCCTCCAGAATATCTACTATTCTCCCCAGCTTGGTGTTGTCTGCAAACTTGTTGAGACAGCACTTCATCCCATCTTCCAGCTCACTGATGAAGATATTGAACAAAACCGGCTCCAGGACTGACCCCTGAGGCACTCCACTTGATACTGGCTGCCAACTAGATGTCAAGCCATTGATTACTACCCTTGGATCCTGACAATTCAGCTGGTTTTCATCAGGTTCAAAGGGTAGCGCAATTTGTACATTACAAAACCATTTTAGGGAGATTATTGTAATATAAAATGATATTTTCTTTAGTCATTAGAAGATGAACACTTAAGCTTTAATGAGGCACAAATTATTTCAAACTTATATTGCAGATGTAGGATTCCCATGTTTTACGGCTACATGGTAGAGAAAATTAAATAGGCTGAAGAAAAAAAGTTTGTTCCATACCCATAAATAGATCTTCGAATTCATAAGCATTCTAGTAAGTTACTGAGAATGGAAAATTACTATTAAAATAAAAGGTACTCATATCACTAAGGGCAGGACAGCAATAACCTATGTTTTGCAATACTTCCTTGTGCAAATAAACCTTCTAAGGTTTTGGAATACTTGTTCTATGTCCTATTAAGAACTTGGTATTTAACTTGATCATTTAAAAATATTTGTTCATCCACTAGAAATGCAAAGGCACTTTTTGCCAGTTAAGCAAGGGGAGTTAATCACTGAAAACATTATTCAGAGAACTGTTAAAAACACTCTAATGCAGACTTTTGTCTCAAAATTTCAAGATAAAACAAATCAAATTGAAGCAGGTGATTTATTATGATGTTACTTGTTGGGAACACAACATTTTCTACTATATATTTTAAAAATATAATGCATTTAAAATCTGTGCTCTGTAGTAGCTCCAGTATATTTATTCCTTTCTTTCAAGAGCATCTTCATTAACAATTTTTTCCAATGGAAAAATGTTACTGTATCTACCCAAATCCAAGAGGACCCTGAATTTAAGGCAACTTCCCAATGATTAGATTCTGTATATGGAAAAATGTATAATTTGGTATAATTACTGGAATATCATCTTAAATGTGTCCCCACCCCACCCCCAAACCACTGCAGTGGGGAAAGCAGTGGCAGGGAAGAGGCAGAAGCGGGGCAGTAGGTAAGGCAGTAGAAAGACAAACAGTAGAGGCAAGGAGATGGGTAGGCAGTAAGGAGGCATCAGGCAGCATGTTAGCCAGTGGCATGTCAGGTGTTGGGGAGGGTGAGAATGGAGGTGGTAAAGAAGGCAGTGTGGGGGCAGGTGTGTGGGGCTTGACCCCACCTCTTCACACTGTGCTCCTGTCACCTGTTTAACCCCACTACTTCCCCCCATGCATGCCCCCTCCTGCTGCCTGCTCACTGCATGTGACTGCCCCAGCCACAGCCTGGCTATGCAGCAGTGGCAGTAGTATGACAGCTTGGGCCCCAGCTCAAGACCCTGCCTGAGCTGCTGCTGCTGCCACTATGGGGGCAGCCTGGGGTGGGAGCAAATGCATGCTCTCCAGTCTGGGGCACAGCAGGGACAAAGCCTGTTAGAAGAGGAGCAAGGGTAAGTGGCAGGTGGTGGCAGAGGCTATGGGATGGGGGGCAAATGGAAAAAATGGCAGGGGGTGGGGGGCAGAGGTAATGGTGAGGCAGGCAGTAGCTCTGACTCTGACCCCAAGTCAGGGCTGGAGCTGCAGCCAGAGCTATAGGAAAATTTTCAGCAGTTGCCTGCCCCTCACTCCCCTAGCCACCATACTAAATGCGGGAAGAAAATCTTGATTTGGATTTGATTATAGACAGTTCTTTTCATTACCATCAAATACATTATGAAACTCTTTGCAGCCTTATGTACATACTTTGTTTACAGAACAGACAAGTTCTATATCTTGTTAGAAACCTTATCTTTGGTCACAGAGCCTCCTGGTGGATAATACAATGGCTCTTGAGTAACTCTTAATCCAAAATTTTATCTAGTAAGAAAAAATATCCATTCTACTTGGATATGCAAGACATCTGTCATACCAAGCACTGCTTAATTTGGATCAAAGAAACTTATTTTCACTGTCATAGTTTCAAATACATTTCCTCAATTATCCAAACAAGTTTAAAAAAAAAAATGCTATAATCAAGTCAGAGAAGCCAACTAGTTCTTCAATTATACCAACATTTTTATTCACAACTTTAACAAAGGGAGCCAGCTATGCAATGCCAATAATATTGAAATGTTCATTGCATACAAATAAAAAATGCCTACAATGAGAAGCTGAAAATTTAATTTGTGCAGGCACATCATTGGCCATCCCAGTCCTTCTCGCTGTTGTCATGTCAAAAGGAAACCTAGTCACCATTTATTGGTTATCATTAGGTGCAGCATAACTGACAGAACTTCCTTCACTGCTTTCTGACCATTTGAAAACTAGCTTTTTATTCTCATTAGTGGAAGGGATATTTCATATCAAGTCATCACCTTTTATTTCATTTCCTCAATTAAAACAAACAGACAAACAAAAATCTGACATTGTGCCAAGAGGCACACGGTTTCTTCTTGCTGCAATACCAGATTACTGAAGCACATCGACTGAAATAGTTGGTGTTAGATTCGGCATGGGTTTGTGTAAATGCCTCTATGAATTACAAGGGGCAAGGATTTATTTTGGGATGATATCTTTTATTGAACCAAATGCACAGTTGGAAAAAAAATAGACAATCTTTTCAATACAAGTCATTCTTCATCAGATCTGAGGAGGGAAGCAAGCATGGCTACATCACTAACACTGCTATAAACATTTTCCTTATGGTTGCACAGTTGCATTCCCAAAGTGCTGTCTTAGAATCTTACCTTCCTGTATACAGGAAGTGGTTTTCCCAAGACTGAATACATTTTCTCCTTGCAATGTTAGCTTTATGGTGCTAATACTAATAATAGAGCTGTCTATTAAAAAAAAAAAGAAAGAAAGTATGTGTGTTTGAAGTGACTCATGAAGTTATTGACAAAAAATAAATGAAATAAAATAGATGAGGTCCTAGCCAAACCCCACTGGGGCTCTTTCTCCACATTGTCATCCGTCTTTGGAGAGAGAGAGAGAGAGAGAGAGAGAGAGAGAGAGAGAGTGAGTTAGTTAGTTGGTAATCTCTGATATCTTGAATGTCTCCCTACCAGACCTCCTAGGAATCGGAAGGAACTGCACAGCAGAGTTGGCCAGGTGGCAGTATACCCTAGGAAAAATTGCATTTCCCTTTTTGTCCCTAAATGATAGTTTTCTTACTATATAGATAGCATTTTTGCCACTTATGTCTAGGAAGTGATTCTCTAGATGCATAAGTGCATGCCCAGTAGGCTACACAATGGCTGATCAGATGCACGCCCATTTTGGATGTATGAGAGCATGTAAGGTGACAAAAATAGTAGTGAGTAAAGGGAGAATCCCCAGCTGCATGAAGAGCATTGTGATCAGCTATGCCATTTAACCCTGTCAGAGATGAAGATCCTATGGGGCTACAATTGCTTCTATAAACAGCATACAAATCTACATTCACAAGGCCATAGCAAGAGAGTGGGGGATGGAGAGGGAAACTGGAATACAAACTAGATTCTGAAGAGAGAAAGATGCCTGCAACAAAAATACAGAGCTATTCTAATTTCTAGGCTTTTCTAACTATACTCAGAATTTACACTAAGCAGGGCAACTTTTGACGAAACACAGATGTGGCATTCAAAGTGTGTGCTTTTTTGTTTTGGTTTGGGTTTTTTTAGTGTACAAAATCAACAAATGTATTAATTTGTTATAAACTTTGAATAAGCCAAAAAATTAGAAAATTACAAAAAATAGATTTATTTATTTATTTATTTATTTTTTACAAACATGCACACAAACAAAACAGACACATAATTCTAAACATTGCTTTCCTGTTAGGAAGTATATCTTCATATCGACCAGTTAAACTTTCAACCGATATAACCCTTTTCTAGCTCAACAGCTTCACCTTGAACTTCTCTCTTATCCGATTGCTTGTTTTTCCTCATGCTCTGTAGTCCACCAAATCTTATCTCTTATCTACACTGTAGCCATAACATCTAAGCATACATGTCTTTCCTTTGCCTAATTTCAAACATAAACAAATGTTATGGGTGCAAGAGTTTGATGCAAACGATGAGTTCAACATTTTATTTTGGAGAAATTATCAAATAAGTGAAGTAACACAGACAAATATTCTAATGGGGCATAAAGTCCACTAGGTCAGTTTCCATTCTTAGTATACCATGGTAGATGCACAATAAACAGGGTGCATCTACATATGCATATTAGTATGCAGCAATAAACTCTGGTGCCATTTGTGTCAGAGTTTATTACTCCCCGGCACCACATCTACACGTATGCCCAAGACCACAGCCCATTGAGCTGGGTTGGAGCAGCCCCAACTTGCAAGGGACCCAGGGAGTCAGCCTCCCAACCTGGGGCTGCTCCAAACTGGGTCAACTTGTTGTGGAGGGACTGGCTGGGACACAAGGCAGCCCCTACAATGAAGCACCCTTGTGCCCTTAACCAGCCAGGTCAGCATCCACATGTAAATCCCTGCGCATGAAAAAGCTCCACTTTTTCATAGTTCTTATATTTACAAGTACTAGCCTGCTTTGTGGTTTATTAGTTTCTTGCAGTCTAATAGGACTGCACATGTAAATGCTGAGATGTTTACTGCAGAGCTAATTAGGCAACTCCACAGTAAACATCTTGTGTACTCATGCCCATTGATATTTATAGCTCACATATTAAACGGATGTAGTAGCTGAGAACAGGAAATAAAATATTCCTTTGGCACAGGAAATAAAATATTCTTCTAAAAAAGTGCATACAAGGTTAAGTCAAGACACAGGAATTATTGTTTCTTGTTTTAGATAATATCATTGATACTAACAGCTCCTGTGCCATTCTTCAAAAATCTTTGCCATCTTTCTTTATGCCTAAATTATAAACTGCCCCTGGTCATATTATCTTAATCATCAGAGACTAATAACCGCACTAATACAAAAGGGTAGTTACATGTGTTGAACAAAGCTTCTAAAATAAAACTATGAAACATATTTTTGTGAACTAGCTTAAGATTTGAGTTGCAGTGACGAGTGTGATAAAACATCTCTCATTATGAAGACAGAGGCATGAGTATTTCATCAATAACTGGCCCCAGCTGAGCTGTTTTTTCAGGGTAAGGAAGTCAGAGGCAGCCATATGTGGTGCTAGCCACATCACTTTTTTGCATGCAGTTTACTGCAGGAACTGGTGCGTTTCACACATGCCAGCCAGCTGCACCATCTGGTTTGGGACAGATCTTTGACCTAGTCCAAACGTGAGTTTTAAGCTACCAAACACTTCTCTTGACTGAGGCATCATTAAGCAGGATTTCAGCAAAACATGTTTCATATTTGAGTTTAAGATATGTATTTTAATTTGCATTCCCTTCCATGAATATTCCCTTGTTTAAGTGAAACCTCATTTATCATTTATGTGGATAAATTGTATGAATGAAATTCTGAATTTAATGCGAGTTTTGCCATCGACTTAAATAAGGTCAGAATTTCACCTGATGTCTCCCTTCCATTTGAATAAACAAGGTTTACTCTTTTAAAGCAATTTAACATGGGTACATGATGGTTGATTATGCCTGCAGTACTGCAAACTATTAAAAAAAAAAAAAAAAAAAAAATCACTTGTTCTGGTCTACAGCATTTTATCTTTATCTCTTCTTTAATGCACATCAAAGGCCTGATTCCTCGTATCTGCATGCATAAGAAATGAGTAAACAATATTAATACATTGTACACATGGAAAATCAGACAGAATTATAGTATCTTCAACATCAACAGTAACATCTAAATGGATGATCAAAACTGAGCTCAATAATTGATGCTTCATAGCTACCCTTAAGATCATTGACTGTGAAAACTTTACTGTGATAAAGGAAATCCAGCATGCTGCATATTTCTCATTCTTGATATTCTTTAAATAGCAACCAGGCAAATGAATTATTTAAACATGAGTGGAAAGAGATCATAAGTATCTCCTTCATCTTTGGAACATGAGGTGGAAGCACCATCAGATTTAAGCAGCCTCATTACTTCAGATTGTATTCCCAATGGCAAATCTGCTTTTATAAAAAAATATTACATCTACATATGAGATCAATTAATTCAGTGAGTAGGATCTATTGCACCATCCTTCTTGAAAGCATTACATATTACTGTATTAGATTTTATAGTCACTATGTGTAATTCCAAGATGCTAGCCTCATTACCAAGAGAGCTTCTATCTTTCCCAAGCAAATGTAAAGTGTTTACATAAGTTTTATTTACTTATATACCACACAGAGGATTATATTAGAAGGCTTAAAAACACGAACAGACAATGAATTCTGTACAATCTTTTGCCTGTAAGAAATGGTAATACAGTAATAGCTTCAAATTAACAAGAACATTTCTGCTTTTAACTACCCAGAGCCTAACGTTCTCCTTCCATTCTATGGGGGAACTCAGGAAGGAAATTAGAGAAAAGGAGGGAGCAGCACCGTTGCATAACTATGGATGGGCAAGGCAGGCATGAGTCCCAGGCACTGCCTAATGGAGAAGCACTGAAATGGAGGTAGGCAGGCCTGTCCCCCTTCCTCCCCAAATCTGCTCTGCATCTTCACCACAGTGGTTCTGACAGCCGAGGCAAAGTTGCAGTCATAGGACTGGTGTCAGCAAGAGCCTCACTTCCAAAGGAAATCAGTGATGCAGGGTGGAGGGTCAACTCCCTCATGTTGGCTTTTTTGCCACCAAATTTCAATTCTTAAATTGCCCCTTCACATACATTCTGGTGGTGTTAATGCTAGCAGGAGCAGTTAACCCTGGGCACAAATTGTACTAGTTATGTCCCTGGATCAGAAACTCTACAGGCTTATTCCTTATTTTCAGGAGTTTACAAAAGCTGACTTCAGATATTCTTTTGGACTGGGACTTGACAGTATGGGGATTTGTATCAAGGGCTCTAATGGAGGAAAGATCCAAGAAGCAGCCATGGTCTATGACAGCAAGTTTTAGATAGAGGTGGAATCCAAATGAAGTATCCCCAAGATTTCTACTGAGAAATGGAATAATATCTACAAGTGTGGGTCATACGCAGATTCTAAAAAATGAAGTTCACGCCCTATGATAAAGGTTCAAATTGGACTTAGTGGTACATAGGTCTTGTGAGGACACTAAATACAAGGGAAAAGACATAAAATGTAATCTTATGTAGAGCCCACATAAAACCAAACTCTGCACAGGTGGTTTACCTTCTTTCCTTTTTTTTTTTTTAAAACAGGCTTGAATAGCACTGAATTCTATTGGTCTTTCAGATTATATGATATACATTACATGTGAATAAGTACATTAGCAGCTGTTAGAACTATTTGTTGCTGTACAGAAAGGTCTGACACGACAATATTGATAGATATCAAATGGAACTATACCTACCTGACTCCGAAGTGGGAAGAAATCAGGCCTTTGGGCTAACAAATTTTAAGCAGTCTGCTGATTGTAGACAGCTACATTCTATTAATGTTAATTAAGAAAATGTCTCTCTATCCTGTGTCCTGTTTTGAAAATTACAACTACTGCATCTATATCTCCACTAATTCAAGTTTTATGTATAGTACTATTTCTGTTGCATATTATGCCCTTAACCATTTTTTGAAACATTAAATTTCCTATACATACACTGATAGAAAGTATAGTTTTATGTAAACAAGAACTTCTATTTTTTCATCCTTTATTAAATAATTTCCCTGTTTAGTAACTCAGAGACAGTTTCAGATTTTGTAACACATTTTTACGTGCTTTTCAATGGCTTGGAATAATTTGATTTTTTTGTACAATACAAAATTCAGACATTAAAAACAGCTCAATAGTGTATTTACTGATCTATTTTAAATGTCATGGATTTGAAGGGACAAAATGTATTGGGTAGGTGTATTTATTGACAGGATAGGTCTCTAAAAATTCTGCATTCCTATTTCTTACATAAATGTATTTTTTTACAATACTTTATGTAACAGGAGGGATGTCAGGCTCACCGTGCTCTCCCCTGCCACCTCCTTTACTGTGCCAAGCTGCCATCTTGCACCCTCCGATTCTCTCCCGCCACGTCTTTGATTTTATATATTTTATAGGGAGGCTGCCTTCTGTCCTCTTGGCCACGGTTCTCCTGTCATGGGTGTACTGTGCACCCAAGCCTTATGGGCTATGTGTGGCTCCTACCACCCCAATACCATGCCCCAAGCCTCGCAGACATAATGGACGTTGTTCTGTCCCTCTCTCTGTCTTCACGCCCTCTCTGGCACTCAGGCCCTCCGCAGCCCTCTCTCCCCCCGCCCCCGTGCCCTCTCTGGCACCTGGGCTCTCTGCAGTCCCATCTCTCTCTCTTTCCACACCCTTCTCTCTGGGCCTTCTCAGTAATGCTGCCCTTCTCTCCGGGCCTCACCTCACCCGCACTGGGGCTTCTCAACAACGCCCCCCTTCACTGGGACATCTCAACTGCCCCTCTCTGGGGCTGGGGTCTATGTACCCTGAATGCTGCACCCTCACTGGCGCTGGGGTCCCCACTCTACTGTGAGTCCCCTATGAGGCCTCCTCCAACCTCTAATAGCCTCTCCCAAACCACCGGTATAACAAATAGTAACATAAACACAAGCCCCTGAGCTATAACACAAACAGAAGCCACCCAGCTATAACCATACTCAAGCCTACCGGGGGCTTCTCTATCCCGCCGTGGTGACCAACACTGCTCTGGCTTTCAGGCTTCTCTTCTCTTTCCTTGCAGGGAGCTCCTTTCTCTCTGGCAGCTGGTAGGGAACTGCCTCCTGGCCTCCTGCCTGTGGTTTATATAGAAGCCAGGCCCTGCCCCTTCTTGTTAGCTGGCTAGGCAGGTGTGATTCATTATTTCCCTTTGGTTGCCTCAGCAACCGGCACCTGAGGGGTTATCCCAGCTCACCAAGTAGCAGGCACCCTAGCGCCCTGCTACACTTTATATAAAAGTATTCTAATACAAAAACTATTTTCAATGTCTAAGCCACAATACTATCAAAACATGTAAATCAAACTTTTCCTTCTAAATGTCGACCCTTGCAATACTTCATGCAGTACATAATACCTACCTGCATAATTAGTCCTTATAAAACACAGGCTATTATAGGATTTCAGATATAACATAGGCATGATCATTAACATTTGCATCTAAGCAGAATAATGTCTCTTATCAGGTGTTACTTTTCACAGATGGAAGCTATAACAGCAAAAGAAATGAAACTTCTTCCACATTAATATGAACAGAGAACTTAAGAGTGGGCAGAAGCACATGATTTGCTATATGAAGCAATTAATTTATATTCATCTTGGTACCCTAATTATTTTTGCTAAGATTTCATCTGGCAATATGCATATTAAAGGACCTACTGTAATGAAGATGTGGCAAATATCCACTGTTTGAGCAACAAGTAAATATATTTCAAGTGGGCTGCTTTATACAAGATGATTTTACATCTTTTATGGGAGCGAAAATATTAGGCATGACTATTGTCTACCGCCCTGTGACACTAAAAACAATTGCAGTGGTTGACTCCAAACTACTTGGGAGTTCCAATAACTAATGGATATTTGATATCTCTACCCACATCACCTGGGATGGTGGCACAATCAGAATTTTATTATAGGCAGCCTTATGTGACTGCATTGGATTCTTGCCAATGCAAGCTACTGATCCTCCAGGGGGTGTTTGACTTATGCTGCAATGCTGCTATTAAGGTTTCCTCCTTGCAGATTTTCCTTATGTTGAGGAATCCTAGGCATTCTAAAAAAATGTTTTTACTGTGTGGACTGTACAGATGCAGACACACAGTCCTGTTTATCCATACCAAATCATTAGGACAGAGATTAAGCATTAAAAAAATATTAAACCAACTGAGATCATAATGACGCCCTTCATTCTAGCATGGTCGGTACTGTCAGCCCACTTAGAAAGTAGTTAGCTGGTGCATAACAAGAAAGCCCTGTGAAAATTCAACGTTCAGTACTATTTTATTTTCAGGAGGAATGGCAGATTAGTGATAATTGCAATCTGAGTAAAAAGTAGTTCAGCGGAGCTCATTAAATATTATTCAATATGCAGCAGGGAACATTTTCCATGCAACAGCCTCTAATTTTGTACATATTCAAGGACTTGTACATAGAAGCCTTGATTTTGCCACGCATGGTTATCTCTACATGCTGCGAGTAGGCCCACTAGTATAGAGTTAAACATGTGCTTAAGGGGATGTCCGCACTGCAGTCACAGATAAATTTCCCTTCTTTTTGGGTGTATTTTGATGTTGCTTTCATTTCCAACAGCTATTCTACTACTGGTACTGTGGCCTAACATATTTAAAGCCAACTGGGGTATGTCCACATGAGTCACTGCAGGGCAGGATTATAGCCTGATATAGCACCTGGGATGGGTTCTGAGACATTCTGGGGGGTTGTCTCCTTGCCTGTCTCTCCCCCTTTCTGCTTCTTTTCATGTTCCCCTCTCCTCATCTGTTTCTACTTTTTTATTCTGGTTGGGTTTTTTTTTAATTTTTATCTTATTTTTCCCTTGCCTCTCTTGACCAGTTTTTTTAGAGCTTCTGTACATTCCCCATCCCTGCTTGTGGATACTCATCCCCATAATCCTTCTCCTAAATCAGTGATGATCAACCTATGGCTTTCAGGCTGTATCCAGACCAGTCAGGGCTTCCCACAGGTCTAGATATTTGGTAGCAGGGAGCAGTGGCAGAAAATTTCCATGGGGAGTCCTGTGGGCCAGTCAAAATCCAGACTGCTACATAAGGTTGGTCCATGGATGGATCTGGCATATGGGGCCAGGCAAAATTCCCCCACTGCGCCACACTTCAGACCCATCCCAGAGGGGTTGGGAGTCCCAGAGAGTCCAGAGGAGGGCCATGCACATGATCAGAAGGCAAGAGACCAGGCCTTATGAAGAGAGGTTGAGAGCCATGGGACTCTTCAGCCTGGAGAAGCGCAGGCTCAGGGGTGATCTGGTGGAAGTATTTAAGTATATAAGGGGTGTGCATCAGGATCTAGGGGAATGCCTGTTCACCAGAGCGCCCCAAGGGATGACAAGGTCCAATGGTCACAAGCTCCTCCAAGGACATTTTAGGCTGGACATAAGGAAAAACTACTTTACTGTCCAAGCCCCCAAGGCCTCGAATAGACTTCCTCCAAAAGTGGTGCAAGCACCTACTTTGGACTCTTTCAAGAAATGTCCATATACTTATCTTGCTGGGATCCTTTGATCCTAGCTGACTTACTGTCCCTGGGGCCAGGGAGCTGTACTCAATGATCTTCCAAGGTCCCTTCCAGCCCACGTGTTTATGAAATCTAGGAAATCCCATGCTGAATCATGGACCAACCCCTGAAACAAGGGGAAACATATATACGAAGGAACTGTATTCTGTAGAATGGTCTGGTTCTTTCTAAAGCTGTACATACTATGATCTCAGAAACAAGAAAGGCAGGGAATCTGGATTTACAGCTCTGTCAGCTTGTCCTCGGAAAACTTGATGTTTGATTGTTTAAGTGAATGTTCTGGACTGATGTATTAAAAAAGAAACCCAAACAAAACACCCCACAGGCTGCTGGATAAAAAACAAACCCCAAAACTTTTCTGTGCCACAGTGAAATAATTAACTCTGGCAAAGAAGTTGTCAGATTTTCCCACCTTCTATCAGAAAGAGTGAAAAGTCAAGTTCTGGGAAGCTTTGCAGCAGATGTAGTTTTTCACAGACTTCACACAGATTAGTATGATAGGTGGCAACATTGTAACAAGGTGATGGCTACCGATAATCATATTGTTGTCAGGATTTTGTGCCGCAGGTGCCCACAAAAGTTCAACACACCAAGGACTACAGAATTCAGATCCTTCTGCCTCAAAACATGGACTCCTACTCCTGAAGCAAAATAGCAATCTCTATTGGCCTCTATTTATTTTCTTTAGATTGTCATTTTTAAGAAAAGAAAAAGAAGACAATCTATACAAAGCCATGAGCACCCTAAGAAGAATCTGGTTTACAATAACCTCTCAGCAGCATAAACAGAAATAAATTAACAATAGCAGCCAGTAGCCTTCAATCATCAAAAGAGATAGTTCACCTTTAGTGGTGGGAATGCCCTGAATCACCCCAGAAAAATCCACCACAAACCAAATCAAGCCTAGGAACATATCATCCCCTCATCTCTCAAAACTCAGCCACATTGTTTTTTCAATGTGCTATCGGTCATCAAATGTTTTTTTAAAAAGGAAAATAAAATAATACAAACAAAACTACAATTTAATATTTCTA
This sequence comes from Alligator sinensis, assembly GCF_000455745.1. Lineage (NCBI taxonomy): Eukaryota > Metazoa > Chordata > Crocodylia > Alligatoridae > Alligator > Alligator sinensis. The sequence continues at coordinate 2,523,126 of NW_005842019.1, read as the reverse complement.
CAAATATGCAATCAATTCAATCTGGTAACCATCTGGCCAAGCAATTGTATCTCCCAGAAAACAGTTTTACATGTACAAGCCAGTCATTTTAGTACAAGTTTGCATCAGAGTCAGAGAAATTACTGAAGCTATGAGAGTTATGGGAAAGGTAAATGTCTTCTCCATGGTGCTGTTTTCCCTTGTGCAGAGGGGCAACACAATGCTTAACAAGTTTAGTCTTACTATCAACATGGTAGTAAAATCACTGACTTCCTGACAACATGTTAGTAGATCACTGACTTCCTGCT
>NW_005842019.1:2510085-2522788 GCF_000455745.1 Alligator sinensis | reverse complement strand
TGCTGATCTTTGACAGATGTTCAATAGATCAGAATAACCCATTCCCAATCTAAATTAGTTCAGCTCCTCAGGTGATAGCCCAGTTTAACTTCCCTGAATGAACAGGCATTTAGATTGACCTAACCCTAGTTAGGTTGATCTAAATGTACCTTCTCTACATACCCTTAAAAACTACCTCATTCAGAAAGGCATACGCTTTCATAGCACATCTTACTTCATTAGATGCTCTCTCTCTCTTTTTGTTTTTTTATAAAGACATGTAGAGAAAGGTAGTTAGCTGTGTTAATCTTAAATCAAGCAGAGGATACCACCCTGCTCTTTCTTGTCTGCCTTTTTAGTTGGTATTAAAATTCTATTTCTTTTATTCCTTCAAATTTCTGTGCGATTTGTAGTGTTCATTTTAAAATGAGAGGCTAATAGAAACTAGGTTTAAAGTTCTGTTTTCTAGACGTAGATTTTATCTCCTATGTTCCTTATTGCTATAATCAAACTTGGGTTTCCCTAGCCCCATCCTCCCACTATTTATTCAATTTAATCTGCTTCATCTGTAGGTTTAAGATGTGGGAAAGTTCTTTAGGCCCATTTGGTTAAATGCTGTATTACAATGATGTCTAACGGGCCTCAAATTAAGCAAATGAAAATTTGGCAGATCCGTGAAATGCCCATTTTCTTTATTCATTAATTTAAGAAACACAGTTGCAGACAGAAATGGAGCCTTTTGCTTTAGAGGCATTTGTAAAATGGAAAACAAGATTTCTGGTATTATCCAATGTTTATTTTACAATTATCTCAGTCTACTCTATATAAAGAACTGCATTTTTTTTGTTATATCAATATACATAATGGGGCAGATCCTGGTCCTTCCTTTGTCTCCTTTTGCACGTCTATAGTTATATAAAATGGACCTTAAAGCTTCCCTAAAGAGTATGTGGGGGGTTGACCCAATTGGCAAAACTGGACCTACCCAGTTAGGGAAAACATAATAGATCCAGCATAGCTAGATCTATTCCACACTATTTTTTTTTGGATCCCTACCTTGATACATCACTGAACCAGTTAGTCTCTAAGGTGCCTCCCTGCCCTGCCTCCTTTCTAAATACAGAGTACATTGGCTATATACAGTTTAGAAGCTGTTATTTCTAGGCATAAATTGGAACAAGGTCGAGTGCTTCAAGAATTGAGGGAACAAAGAAATGGAATATCCATTTACATTATTGAAAATATGCTGAGCACATTTCTTCTGGTGGCGAATGTTTTGCAGAATTTGAGAAAAGAAATTGAATAACAAATAATTATTATACTCCTTTGACATTTTTCTCCTGGCCAAGGAAATGGAATTTACAAAAAAAATAAAATAAAAATTGAATTATTCTGAAATATAATTATTAGATTTTTCCTCCACTTCTGTATCTTCCAACTCCCCCCCAAAACCCCAACAAACAAATAATAGCGTATGAGTGGGAAAATGTTCCCAGATATGCTTTAGAGAGATTGTTCACTGTTTGTTAACCTTGAAATGGCCATTCTGGCTGTGGTAAACAAAAAGTCATTTCCCCTCCTTCTCTTCCCCCCCCCCCCCCCCCCCTTACAGTCTCCTTTACTTATTCCCCACATTTTTTCTTTTTATTTGTAGCAATGTGTTATCTCTTTTGGTGGACTTCTAGCTTCAAAAAAGTAGAGAGCAGCACTTCAGGGGGATTTGAAAAGAACTACAAAGCAATCATAACTCAGTGGTTCTGTGTTTCTTTGCTATATGTGCCTTGCAGTACTATGTCAGTTCAAGTAGTGACACCACATTGTTCCAAGGTAACACAGGGCTGATCCAATACATACCCTCCCTCCTGTGATTATCTTGTGGCTCTTTTTAACTCCTCTACACAATCTTTCCTCCCCTTTTCCTCCCTTGCTTTTAGTTCATTTGGCTTGCAATCTCTCCTGCCCTTCAACTATTCCTGGTTCATGGGATAAAGGATTATTTTTTTCTCATTCATGCCACCTCAACTTCTGACTGAGCAGTATCTAACTGAAGAGCAAAATGTGAAAACGATTGCTCAAAATTAGGTTCCAAGGACAACGAATTAGTTAATTACTATTTTTATTGTTAATTAGAAAGTTCTAAAAGTTTCATGCAGCTTAACAGATGAAAAACAAATTTAATCCAACATTCTTACTTTCTACATTATTAATTGTATCACCTTCCAAGATGGCATGGGCCCTTGATATATGAAGTAAGGGGCTTTAGGTATATTAAGGCTAGGTATGATTGTAGGGATTTTGATAACTTCCAACAAAGTTGCATGTTTGTCCAGTGATGCCATTGATTTACAAGGAAATACTGAAATATATTTATATTCAGTGTGAATCACTGTGGCAGAACTTGACCCTTATAAGATGTGGGTTTCTCCAATGTTGAAAAGATTTATTTTAAAGGAAATTTATCGTGTGTTTAGAAATGCATCAAAAGTGTTTAGAATCATCACGTCAAAACAATGTTTGCAATTATCTGCCTCATTCATCAGAAGACAATGAAGATATGTATGCAAACAACAGAATAAAAAATATGAACATTTCTCAAGGCTTTTAGAAGCTCTGTTTTGGATTTTCAAGTTCTGATATCTTCAATTCATATAACACAAAAAAATTAAGGGAAGAGAAGATTTAACAAAAACATCCCTATGCTAATACTAACTGACAAAAAAATTGTACAAAGACAACAGCAAGTGGCTAAAAAGCATTTTTATGAAAATGTCCATTCCATTAAATGTCAAACTGTATTGCTGCTCCACAGTCATCATGCTAAAGGCTTTCATTACTTCTTTTGGTTTTAAATTGAATGTCAAATACAATTTGGACAAGAGGAGAGGAAAAAAAAAAAAGAGAAGAGCATCCAAGAAGAGTACTTAACAGCTTTGTTTTTGTATTGTACATTAACATTTACTGAATGTAAAATTTGACGTGCCTGATTAGGCATTATTTGCAACACTTCTTAGATTTAAAAAAGAAAAACCAAACCTATAAATATTTCTTTTCCAACATAAAAACTGCAAACATTTTTCTCCCCAGCACTTCTGTGAGGCCCTTTAAAATATTTGCAGTTGCAAGAGTGCAGTGCCAATATTTAAAGCATAAAATGGTGTCAGAAGTCCTGAACTGCAGCAAGAGACCCCCACCCCCCCACCAGTCCATAATTTCAGGGCCAACTCAAGGCTCCTTATACACATGCAGGGAGCCTGCTCCGACATGCTGGAAATCTAGCGTATAAGAGCAGACTCAATTAATGAAGTCTTTTGGAACACATAAATTGATGCTCTCTGGCAGCCTTGCATATTATGCATCAGTGGCGCAGTGCATCTCTGCACTGAGAAAATGCTGGTGGTATGTTCTGAAATAAAACATGTTCAGTGTGCTTTAGTTCAAAGCACCCCACCACCACTTTCTCAATGCAGGGATGTGCTGCACTACTGATATGCATGGCACATGGGTGCTTCTAATTAATGTGGCTCGCTAATTAAAAGTACCCAGCCCGTGTCAGGAGTACATGTAAAAATGCCCCTTGTGCCTGACCCTCAGAGGCAGCAAATAGCACAATTATCAAACTAACTGCATTCTTGAGTCCTTCTGGTGTCTTCCTATTTTAGCCATTCTCAAATCCCATGTTGTCACTTGGCTCAGGATGGAATGGCAGGGTTTTCCTGCTGCTTACTGTTCCATGCATATCAACTATAGTTATCTAAATGTGTTATGTGTATGTCTTAATGCTACAATTCTGTTCTCTCCAGGAGCAATGCAGGTTAAACCCAATGACCATATAACCATTTTTAAAGCATAATATTATTTATTAGAACAAAGGGATTTTAGGCAAAAGAAAAGATTTTGAAAACAGTGGGACAACATGCCTATTTATCTTACAATATATTGTAACCAATTCATATGTGGAGACCTTGTCAGGTCCAGGCTTCCCTCTGACACCCTAACCTTCATAGTTTGGTTGGCATAATCTAATCTCTCACAAGCCATTTTATTCTCCCAGTCTCAGATGTCTTGTTAAAAGCTATTAAGGATTTTTGATCTCCAAATTCCTAAAATGGCATAACAAAGCCTGTATCTTCTTTGAAGAAACATATCAGTTCAAACATAACATCTCCACACACTGTATTGCAACTGCCCTGCATGTGTTTGTTTGGAGATTGATTATCTAGTTCCAAAGTATTGCTTCCTACAATCCACTATTCAGCTAGACCAATACATTCATACCCTAAAGTCATTTAACCTAATATATAATTATTCACCTCACTGACCAGGTCACATGCAGCATTTATAAAATTATTGCATCTCAGTATTCTTAGATTAATGCGCTGCAATTACTCAACCACTATAGTGTGCAAGGCTCCAGTCAAAGTCAGTCAGAGTTGCCATTATTCACCACCTCTGGAAAGATGGGAATTTCAAAGTTGAAAACCTAAAACTCAAGAATTAACAATCAATTTTAGAAAATATAACCCCTTATCAAATTTATATTTCTATTTACCCATGTGAGAAAACAGGGATGATAATTATATTTTCTGACCTTGCAAGTGTAATACAAAGCTTAATTAATATCTGTATTCTCCTATGAGATATTTAGGATGAAAATTCATTACACAACTGTCAAGAATTAAGGCCAAAATGAACCAGAGACCCTGACTCACATGGTTGCTGGAAATCAGCACTTCCTAAGATGGACTTCATAAAGGAAGTCCTTCAAACTTTGTGGTGTGGCTGTACCCAGAGTATGTGAACAGTGCAGCATCAAACGCATATGATATCCCTTTACCTTTCTGTACCTTTTGGGAACACATGGGTAGTGAGGCCCATGGATTCAGAAATCCCTTTGTCTTTTTTGAGTGCAGAAACAATGACTAGATCTTGCCCTTGCACAAGCTGAAGCAAAAGACCCTGTTGGTTGTATTTCTCCATTTACTTCTTTCCTATCTAGCCCAGTAGCAGTATAAAGTGCACAATACTGGGCATGTCTATATGTGAAATTCATTTGACTGAATTAAGGTTGGCATAGTTTGTGCCAGAGTTTATTGCTCCTGGATGCCATGTTCACATGTGTGCCTGAGACCATAGCACATTGAGCTGGATTGAAGCAGCCTCACCTGGCAGGGAGCTGGAGGGGTCAGACTGCCAGCTCAGGGCTGCTCTGACCCAGCTCAACATGCTGCAGAGAGACTGGCTGGGGAATGAGGGTGCCCTACTACAGGGCTTGCTGGCAAGCAGCCACCTCACTGAAGCACCCTCATGTCCCAGCCAGCTCCATCAGTGTTTAAACATGCATTGTGCTGAAGTAAATAACACCACCATAGGATAGTATTTGTGTTGACAAGTACCAACCTACGGTGGTGTTTATAGTTTATTGCAGTCTAAATAGGGCTGCACGTGCAGACACTAAGTCTTTACTGTGGGGCTAATTAGGCAACTCCATAGCAAACCTGTCATGTAGATGCACCCACAGATACATTAAGAAAGCAATTTTTTGTCAGCATATATACCATTTTAGGACATCATAAACAACAACTAAGAAGTCAATGAAACAACCTATTCAGCTCAAGAGTTTGGAGATCAGACTCTGTGTGAGCATTTGAAGGTGGAAAAAGAAATCACTATGTATGCTTTCCTTCTCAGACCTGAAGAAGAATGCCTTGCATTCAAAAGCTTGCCTAACTTTCTCCCAGCTATCCTGTTGATCAAAAGAAGATATCACCCAAAAAAACCATCCAGGAAATTTAAGTTCCTAAGTCCTACTGACTTTCAATTGGACTGGGGTTCCTAGGTTACTTAGGCATTTTTGAAAATTACATTTGTAGTGACTGCTAGCATTTCAAAACGATGCTGAACTCATGTAAGAAACTAAAGCTTGTTTCTTACTGAAAATAGATTCTGCTGAATTTTCAATTTCATAACTGACTGTTAATTTTTATGTACCATTTTAAAAAGAAAGTGCCTAATATATAGGATTATAATTCTAAAGGTTTCATTCTCTCCCCAAATTTCAGTGTTATTGTCAACTACATTCTAGATGGTTGGCAAATATCAGACTAAGGACATTGTTAATAATCCCAGCCCTATGAGTGGCAAGTCAAAGAATGGTATTAGTCTTCCTTAGTGGAGTCATTTTGTTCATTATTAATACTTCAAAGAAGTATATTTAAAGAATAACTTGGAGAATGTTAATGTTCCAGATGGAAAGCACTGAATCTTGAGTGATTTTAAAGCACTGCTAGAGTTTCAAAGCCAAAGTTTAAGGAAAGGTAACAAAACTACTCTGACCTGGGCATCAACTAGGTAATCCATTAAAGGAAGTAATGTCAAAGGGCATTTTACTAAGTTTCCAGGATTGAAAACAGATTGAATTTACACAGTTTAATTATTTGAAATTGAAATGATAATTTATTTAGGGGGGAAACAACTGGGCCCAAGTTTGCTTTCCATTCTTCCTATTTTCTTGCATGCAATGCCCCACAAAAGGTTGTACACCTTGCTTTTGAAAGGCAGAATGAAGAAAAAACTATTTTTCCCAGAGTTGTGGCTACATAGATGAGGGATAGAGCTTAATCATCTTCTTGCTCACCCTCTCTTTCCTGCTTAATTAAAAGCTGAAACCCTAGCTGCTGCTAAAGACTGCTCTACATGGGTGGACCTATGATTTTAAAAAGACCTAAAGAGCTTCTAGGGCTGGGAATAGGAGAAGAGAGACCAGGAGGTGCTAGCAGACAGCTAAATTGCCCAAAGAAATAATTGTTAGAACCTGTGAAGAACAGTGAGCCTTTCAGTCAATTGATTTCTTCAACTACTTGAATAGTAATCCTGCAGGAGTGAAGGTGAGGTGCTTCTTTTTCAGATGGAAAATCAGCTTCCCTGCTTAACACATGCACCCAAATTTAGGAGAACTGATTTTTGCGGAAAGGGGGTGTGTAATATGAAACTATATATGGTAATCCCCTTGAAGACCAAAGTGAAAGATATGATAATGAAATCCAACAACCTTATCAGTTTAGGTTTTTTTAAAGCATTAAACTGTAATTGGAGCCATATTTTTAGACACTGATATATTATAGGAGGAATTGGCACATGCATGAAGCACCAATTGAGTACAGGTAGTCCTCAGACTTTCGACAATTGGTTCCTGAAAACCGTGTCTTAAGTTGAAACGTTATAACTCAGAACCAATTTTCTCATAAGAAACAATGTTATAAATGGGGAATTGGCTCCCGAACCAAGGCCCAATACCCTATCACCACCAAAAATACCCCAGAATGTTGTACTTAATCAATTATAGATGAGTAATATAGCTACATTAATGTATTTATATTGTACATAGCAATCATAATGATTTGGAAGGACTTCTTTGAGGTGACATTTTGAAGGGTTCTTGGCTGGAGTCTTTTCAGGAGTCTTGGCTGCAGGTTTTTCTGAAGTTTTGTCTGCTTTCTTAAAGAAAGTGTCTAAGGAAGTTTGGAAAGGTTTTCTCCAGGGAGATGAGTGATGCAGTGAACTTGGTCGCTGGTGTGGTATTATATCGGATCAAGCGTTGTAAAGTCAAAACTGACATCATAAAGTTGAAAGAGGGGGTAAATTTATAAACGTTGTAAGTGTGAAATGTTGTATCTTGAAACATTAAGTCGAGGACCGCCTGTATTCTTGGTTTCATTGCCAATAGCGAAACATTTTATATCGATTTAAAAAAAAATGTATGGTTTTTAAGTTTTGGGTTTTTTTTAACATAAGAACTTAAGATGTGCCACATTGGGTCAGACCAATGGTCCATCTAGCCCAGAGTTCTGGTCTCCAACAGTGGCAGCAGTAAATGCTTTAGAGCAGGTGTGTCAAACTCATCCTACCCTGTGCACCATATGAATGGCATGGGGCCACTTCATGCGTCAAACTAGGCCCCACAGGCTGGCCCTGTATGCCACATCAAGTGTTCAGGGTTAGCCCGACACAGGAGAGTGTACAGAAGGTATCTCATACCAACCAGAATAGGTTGTATGTGTAGCATGTGTCCCAGACTAGTCCCATGAAGGTGCCACATGCAGTGTTTGTCCTGGATCAGCTGAAGCAGGCACTGCATGCAGGCTGACCCACCCTAGCACCATGGGTGCCATGTACAGTGTGTATCCTGGACTGACCACAGTGGGTACCACATGCAGCATGTGTCCCAAAGAGGCTGGAGTGGGTGCCATGTGCAGCATACATCCCAGAGTGTTCACATGCACTATGTACAGTTCATGGAGCCAATCCAGCATGCACTACATGTGGAATTTGAGGCTACTCTGAGACCCACTAGCAGCATCACGGGCCAGTTGATACGGCTTTGTGGGATGGATCTGGCGCATGGGCTAAATCTTTGAGATCCCTACTTTAGAGAGAGAGCACTGAACCAGGTATATTTTGAGTGATCTATCCCATTTATTACCCTCCTGGGAATCCACCATCATTAGTTTAGAGATGCAGAGTAGTTTACAAGATACTTGTCTTACTGTTCTGCTTAATAGCTATTAACATCCATGGATATATCTAGTAGTTTTTTGAACCTGGTATACTATATGCCTCTACAAGTTAACTACATGCTGCAGAGAAAATTACTGTGTCTCTTGTTAGTTTTAAATGTCTCCTATTAACATCAGTGGATGACCCCTGATTCTAATATTCTGGGATTTGGTAAATAATAGTTCCCTATTCCCTCTATAATATTCCCCACTCATCCTTTTTCTTTCTAAACTGAAGTCCTCCGCTTTTTAGGCTCTGCCAGTAAGGCAATAGCTCCAGTTCCTGATCTTTGTAGTTGTCCTTTTCTGTACCCTTCTATTTCTGCTACATCATGTTTGAGATGGATGAGACCAGAACTGGACACAGTGGGAAGATGGAAATAATGTAAAGATATGGGTGTACCATAGATTTTTGTAGTTGCAGGATGATGTTTTCCATTTCATTTTCAATTCCCTTCATAATGATGTCCAGCATTTTATTAGCTTTTTTTGTTCACTGCTGCATGCTGAGAATTGAGATGTTTCTACAGATCTTCAATGAATCCAAGGTCTCTTTCCTAGTTCAGCATTGTATACATATAACTAAGGTTATTCATCCCAAAGTGTTACTTTTACTATTCCTCTCCAAGTATTCCTTTACTCTTGTTGACACCTACATTCATTTGCCTTTTTTTGCCTACTCATTTAACTTGGTGAGATCTGTCTGTAGCTCTTCTCTCTTAGTTTGGGAACTGACTATCCAGAATAATTTGATATGATGTGCAAACTTGAAGATTTCACTGTGCACATCCATTTCTAGATCATTGATGAAAACGTTGAACAAAATTGGACTCAGCACAGATTCCTTTGGGACTTGTCCACTTTTGACTTCCCTCCATCCTAACCATATGTTCAGATACAGGGCAGGAGTAAGGATGACATTTTACCCCTCAACAAGTGCAATTAATTTCAAAGGAAATCTATAATAATGGCCTTTGGAACAGGAATTTGGAGTTCTAAATCTAAATGGGAAGAATAGAGCTACAGATGTGCTTTATAGTTGTTCAAATTTGTTCTATTATTTTTGTAAAAATAATATATATTGTAGTTTTGTTGCAGAAACAAAATAATAAAGGAGGAGTCATTATGGATGAAATTGAAGCAAAACATTTTTCAGATTTGTTTCTTTTTATCAAAACGAAAAGGCGATTTCATGGCAAAATAAAACATTTAATTCAAAAGGAAACAACTCATTTTATTTCTAGATTATTGTACTTGAAGTTTTAAAATTTAGGTCAATTTTGAAACAAAATCTGCCAGTTCAAAATAAAAAGTTTAAATGGGTCCACGTATTCTAGAATTTCCCTTTTTTGCCCACAAATACTTGAGCTAAGGACAAAAATTACACTTTAAACCAGTATAAGCGATTGGGAACTGGTTCAAATCTGTAACACAACAGAAGTTCATTGCACATAAACCATTGCTTCCAAAATGACTGAAACTAGTTTAAGATAAGCTTGAGTGGATATACTATCAGACTTAACTGATTTAGGTTAAATCAGCTTATTGAATGTCTGTCCTAGATCCTGTCCAGATTCAAGTTAACTCATAGTTCCCCCACATCCCAGTGGGCTTTGCACCTCCCCCATAAGCTCCTCCTTGCAGGCTAGCTTTGGCCCAAGCTGTCTGCTCCAGGCAAGCAGGAAGGCATGCTCTAGTGCCCCCCAGCCTCTGGACTGGGTCACTGTAGGCATGTGATTGTATTTCTAGAATCAAAAGTGAATGTCTGTTCACTTGCTTATCAGTTCAATCTATGCAACTTAGACTAACCTGTGAAACTTGAATCAATTCACCCTTGAGCTTTTTGATCATCTGTACTTGGCATTGCTGAATTCATAGGTTTCATAGACATTAAAGCTGGAAGTGGCCTTGCAGGATCATCAAGTCCAGTCCCCTGTCCAAAGGGGAGGAAGTCAGCTGGCATCAGATGACCCTAGCAAGATAAGCATCTAACCATTTCTTGAATGTGTCCAGAGTAAGTGCTTGCACCATTTCTGGGGGGAGTCTATTCCAGACTCTGGGGACTTGGATGGTAAAGAAGTTTTTCCTTATGGCCAGTCCAAAATGGTCTTCCAGCAGTTTTTTACCATTGGATCTCATCTTCCAATGGTAAAAAGGCATTGGGGGCTGGACTCGATGAGGGGGCTGGACTCGATGATCTTCCGAGGTCCCTTCCAGCCCTGATGTCTATGAAATCTTCCCTTGGGGTGCTCTGGTGAACAGATATTCTCTCAGATCCTGATGCACACCCCTGATATACTTATAGGTTGCCATCAAGTCCCTCCTGAGCCTATGCTTTTCCAAGCTGAAGAGTCCCATGCCTCACATCCTGTCCTCATAAGGCCTGCTCTCTTGACCTCTGATCATGTGCATGGCTCTCCTCTGGACTCTCTCAAGCTTTTCCATGTCCTTCCTAAGGTGTGGAGCCCAGAACTGGATGCAGTACTCCATCTGTGGCCTCACCAAGGCTGAATAAAGTGGGAGGATATCATCCTGAGTCTTGCTTGAGATGCATTAGTAGATGCAACACAGGGTTTTCATTTGCTTTGCTGGCTGTGGCATTGCATTGGTGGTTCAGATTCATTTTGCAGTCAATCATGACCTCCAAGTCTCTTTTGGTCATGGTGCTAGTGTAGCACTGCCAAGTCTATAGGTATGATGTGGTTTCTTTCTCCTGAGGTGGAGCATCTTGCATTTCTCTGTGTTGAAAGTCATCAGGTTTTCATCCACCCACTTTGTAGGCCTGTCCCAGCCTATCCTCTAGTCTGACTGTACTTGGCCATAACTTGGTGTCTTCTGCAAACTTAGCCAATCTGCTTCTGACATATGAATTCATGTTGTTTATGAATATGTTAAAGAGTACTGGTCCATGTACTAAACCCAGAGGGACATCACTGGTCACAATATGCCATGTTGACTTGGTTTCATTGACTATCATTCTCTGGGTCTGACCACGAAGCCAGTTGCCCAGCCATTGGACTGTAAGGTTGTTGAGGCCACAGTTCCCCAATTTTGTCATGAGGACAAGCATGGGATACCAAATCAAAGGTTTTTTTTAAAATCCAACTAAATTACATCAGTCTCTTGTCCCCTGTCCAGGAGATGTGTCACCTGGTCATAGAAAGAGATGAGGTGGGTCAGGCATGACTACCTGTAATGAAGCCATGTTGGCCGTCTCCCAGGATGACACCTTCTGTTAGTCTATCATTGATGGATTCTTTAATAATTTTTTCCATTATCTTTCCAGGGAATGAGGTCAAACTGATTGTCCTGTAGTTCCCTGCATCTTCCTTCCTTCCTTTCTTGAAGATAGGCACTACATTAGCCCTCTTCCAATCTTCAGAAACCTCTCCCAAGCACCACAAGTTCTCAAATATCGTCACCATTGGTTGTGCTATGATGTCAGCCAGCTCTCTTAGCACTCTTGGGTGCATTTCATAGATTTGTAGATGTAGGGTCAGAAGGGACCTTGCAGATCTTCTAGTCTGATCCCCTGCCCTGGGCAGGAGAGAAACCTGGGCTCAAGTGATCCCAGCTAGGTAATCGTCAAACCTCCTCTCAAAGACCCCCAAGGTAGGAGCCAGCACTACTTCCCTTGGAAGTTGGTTCCAGATCCTAGCCACCCTGACTGTGAAGTCGTGCCTTCTATCTGAACCTACTCTCTAACAACTTATGGCTGTTATTGCTAGTTACTCCGGGAGGCACTCGGGGGAACAAGGTCTCTCCCATTCCCTGCTGGTCTGCCCCTAGTAAGTTTATAGACAGCCACCAGGTCCCCTCTCAGCCTTCTCTTGTGATGGTTAAACAGGTTAAGGTCCCATAGCCTCTCCTCATACGGTCTGCCCTGCTGTCCCTGGATCATGTGAGTGGCCCTCCTTTGGACCCTCTCAATGCTGTCCATATCCCTCCTGAAGTGCAGCACCCAGAACTGGTGCATTTCATCAGGGCCTGCTGACTTATGGATATCCAGCCTCCCAAGGTGTTCCCTCACAAGGTCTTCACCAAATGTAGGCATGTGGTCACCTGTACCCTTATAATCCTGTTTCCTGTCAGGCAGGGTGATCCCCTTGGGCTGGTGAAAAACTGAAGTAAAGTAATCATTAAGGAAATTAGCTTTTTCCTGGGTATCAGAT
>NW_005842019.1:2483261-2510052 GCF_000455745.1 Alligator sinensis | reverse complement strand
CAGCAGGGGTCTGATGTTGCCCTGATTTCTCTTTTGATTTCCCACATATCTAAAGAAGGACTTTATTGTCCTCGATTCCCATAGCCAGTTCTAGCTCAGTTTCGGCCTTGGCTTTTTTGCCCCACTCCCTACAGGTGCGGGCCAGTAATGCATAGACCTCCTTAAAGTTATTTCCCATCTTCCAACCCTTAAAGTCTTCTCTTTTAAGATTCAGGAGGTCCATGAGTTCCCTATTGAGCTAACGGGGTCTTCCAGCCCTTTTACTATCTTTCCTATGGACCGGAATGGACTCCCCTTGTGCTTTTTGAATCGAGTTCTTCAGGAGCAACCACTCTTCTTGGACTCCCTTCCCTGTCAGATCACGACCCTTCAGGGCCACAACAACCAACCTCCTGAGCTTATGAAAGTCAGCTTTCCTAAAGTAGAGGATTTCTGCATTGCTGACAGATTTGTCAGCTTTGTGGTGGATAGAGAAGGTGATCAACCTGTGATCACTGCCCACCAAGCTTCCCTTCAATCCTTAGGTCACTCACTATATCATCCCCTTTGGCCAGAACCAGATCTAGCAGTGCCTCATCCCTTGTCAGCCCATGGACTTCTTGAGTCAGATAGGGCTTGCCTATGCAGGTGAGGAAGCTGCCTGACCAATCAGATTTAGCTGAATGCTCTTCCCATGAGATGTCAAGGTGGTTGAAATCACCCATGGCAACCATGATCAAAGAGTGTGCGGCCTCTGTTAATTCCCTAGAGAATTCACGGTTGAGCTCTTCCTCTTGGTTAGGAGGTCTGCAGTAGACACCCACAGTAATATCCCCTACACCACCTTCTCCTCATATTCTAACCCAGAGGGTTTTGAGTTGCCCTCCTTGGGTGCCAATGTCAATTAGTAGGGAAGTGTAAAGCTCCTTGACATAGAGAGCTACACCCCCACCTCTCCTCCCAACATGGTCCCTCCTGTAGAAGGTATAGCCAACTATATCTGTGGTCCAGTCATAGGTGGAGTCCCACCAAGTCTCTGTTATCCCTATGAGATCATATTAGTTATTGCTTAGCAGATGGGTTTGTTCCCCATGCTCCTAGCATTTGTGTACAGGCAGCTAAGCCTGTCACCAGAAGCCGTAGGCTTGTTTGTGTGTTTAGGAGAGTCCCATCCTTGGGCTGGGGTCAGAGTACTTTCAATTGTATTTTCTGACCTGCTGATTACATGTTTGTTACTTCCTGGGCTTGCTCTAATGGTTGTCTGCCTGTCCCCCAGCAATCTTTGTTTAAAGCTCTGTCAAGCAGGTCAGCCAATCCAGTCAAAAAAAAGCTTCTTTCCCATTGGGGTGAGGTGAAGCCCATCTCTTCCCAACAGACTGCTGCCTCTCTCTCTGACATGCAGACTGTGATTGAAGAAGCCAAAGCCTTCGCATTGACACCAATGCCTCAGTCTTCTGTTTACTTTATTGATACATCTCTCCTTCCTGCTCCCATGACCCATTACTGGGAGGATCAAGGAGAAAACCACCTGTGCCCCCGACCCTCTGATCCCAGCCCCCAGAGCCCTGTAGTCACTCGTGACATAGCTGGGATTTCTCCGAGCTATGTCATTTGTTCCCACAAGGATAAGGGGCATGGGGTAGTGGTCAGAAGGATGGACAAGTTTCAAACCAAATTTATAATGTTTTAAATACCATGGAAAAGCACAAGCAAAAATAAATTGCACATTATAGCCTAAATAGTATAGCTTAGTGACTTTGCAATATTTCAGTCAACTCAATGTTTTATTGTCATAACAAAGGGATTGAAACAAGTGTAACACACCAAATAACCTTTCCCCACTTTTAGTGACTTTGATATTAAGCAAATGGAAAGTAACATAAAAACACAAGTTTTTCTGTCTTTGTGACCAAGATCACAGATTTAACCTGGGGTCTAAGGACACAAGCATTATCAAGAACAGAATATTTTCCAAGCCAAATTTTATTATATTTTGTTATACCTCTTAAACACATATGTTCTAATTCTGCTTTATGGTACTATACCAATTAGTAGTTGTTTTGCTCTCATTTTGGACTGAACAATGGTCTTTGGATCATTCCTCAACTTCAATGACCCAAGTAACCCGCACTTTCAAGATAGCTTCCCACCATTTGAATCATATACAAGTAGCCAGATTATCTGGATATTTCTGTGCTGCCTAGTAAGGAGAATAGTAGCAATAACTGCTTAAAATACAACAGCTGCTGCTACTATCATAAATAATGCTTTACAGATCAATATCATATTTCAGCTAAGAAGCTCAAAGGACCCGAGAAACATTAATCAATTACTCTTCAAGGCACACTTGTAGGTATGTATTATTCCCATTTTGTAGAGAAGAAAACCAAGGACATAGAATTCTTCTTATGCTCAGTGCTAGAGTGGAAAACACTTGTTACACAAAGTGTGATAATAAACAGGAATATATAACCCCAGGCCTTGGTAATCAAGCAAAGCACAGAATGAATGTGTAGGATAACTGAGCTTCAATACATACACCATTTCACTTGCCATTACATTTCACTGTCCTCTTTAGAAACTAAATGTACAAATGGATCACACAGGAATTTAAGAATATAAAGTCCACAGAGAAACAAAGGATTATTTAAAATCTCAGCAAGGCTATGGTGAGTTGAACAATACTGCTTGATCATATATTCTGTCAAAATACACAGTTAATTCATGGTAGTCAGCTAAGTTAAACAGTCCCTATTATTTAAACACTTGTTTTGATCTACTGCTTGATATTCCTACATGTTCTACTAAATCTATAATCATAAACAAAATTCTATTTTATCTATGAAACCTAATGCACTCTGTTCAGAAAGTGCTATCAGTGCCAAAATACTAAACTTTTTTCCATAAGAAAAAGAGGAAATGTTGACATACTCTTACTAAAACACGAAAGCAAGAAAACTAGCTATTAAAGACGTTTGTGTAGTAGAAATGTTGTGTGTGCAGGTTTTAAAATAATAGGTGTTATTCTTTAGTCAGATGAAGAGTCCTAACACAAATAGTTTCACTGATATCAAAGCATTTATGAGGTCATGAGAAGTCCGATATTAAAAGCTGCGTTCTCATGGTGACTGAGTTTTAGAGGTCACCCAAAGAAATGTCTCCACAAAATAGTATTTCAAGGAGAGTTGGTTAGAAACTTCCCTTAGAAAATGTCAAAACCAAAACATTTACTGTAATGTCCTGAGGTTTGGGCAAAACTTTCCATGGGAAAGGATTCTTGGGCCCAAGCAGTAATTTCTGGTTATCACTTCAAGAGTGAGACATACCAGCACATACCCTAGAAGGGCCATTATTCTGATAATTAAACCATTCACCCGAGATATGGGAATCACAAAGCAGAGATGTGATTTTTTTACTCCCAGGGTAAGACCTGGAATGAGCATCCTGACCACTAAGCTACTGGTTAGTCTGTGGGTCACTCTGAAGTGACCTGGGACTCACAAAAGCTTTATGCTTCTCTGAGTTAGTCAATAAGGTGTATTGCTACTCAACTTCCTGTCAAACTGACTGGTCTTATTGTAGCATGAACTGAACTAATGTAGCTGAAGTTAACATAGAGTGTAATAGTAATGAAATGTAACCATGTTAGTTGTCCTGTAAGTACTCTTTTGCTTGACATAAGTGAATGTACTTTGTATGCCATTTTTGAATGAGTGGATGTGAAAGGGTGAATGGTGAGAGAATGGCATAGAGACAGGAGAAAAAGATTTAACTGTTTATGTAAGCAACAAGGCGCCAAATGTAAGTTACCAGTCAGTAAGCTAATTAATGGATGGCTGAAGAATCCCTTTGAGGCCTAAGACACAACAGGAGAGAACGAGGAGGAGAGAGGCACACATCCTGCCAGACAGGCAGCAAGAACACTCCAAGGCCAAAATACCAACTTCAACAACCAAACTGACTTTGGGCTGAGATAAGCTGAAGACAAATGAAGAACAACCACAATAACAGAAGCCAGGTATGGAAAAACCCCAAAGTGCTGAAACAAAGGACACCAATCCCTATAAAAGAGGACTTCAAAAATGCCAAGTTGAGTGAGTCCCTCTCTCAACTGCTGTTTTGTTGGAGCATACATGCGTCTGTTCACCCCACTCCAAGCTGCTATCTCCAGGATCTCTCTCTCTCATAATAACCACTCAACCTGCTATCTACATCTTCCCTCTATATGGTCTGGGTCAGCCACCCAGTCCTATTATTGAACAACTGCTGCTGGTAACTATAATGTCTGAATGGAATGGTTGTTTTGTGTTTGTGTGTGCAAGTTTTGTGCATGATAATTTGTGTGTGTCTATATGAGTGGTGAGTCTGAACCTCTACGTCTAATTTATGTAATCAATAAATGTGGCATTTTGCCTTATCCCCCTTTCAAAGGTCTTGCTCGTGATTGAGCAATTGGCATTTTAAAGTAACATCATTATTTTCTGATGCAGAACAGGGACATTTTTGATATCTCAAAAATGTTTGCAGAATAAGATCATTGCTTCCTGTTCAGTTCTTACTGCAAGTAGCCTGATTTGATTAGATGCTTTTTATGTCAGTGTATAAAGTTAAGATAATATTTAACTGCAGACAATGCCAGGGCATTTATCTAGGATCAAGGAATTCAAATCATACTTAGAGTTATGAGGCAATTATTGCAGAAAATGCTGACTGTGAAAAAGACTTAGAGATTTTGATAGATAATCTACCCACAACATGCCTCTGCAATGCTGTTGCAAAGTGGACCATCACTGTCTTTCAGTGTTGTAACAGAGGCTTGTAAGAAAGTGGTATTGTCTCTTTATACGTCATTAGCTGAGGCCTTTATTAGGATACCATCTACTCTTGTGCTTAAACTTCCAAAAATAAGTTGAAAAACTGAAAATGATCAGAAGACTGGGAAACCAGAAATACAATAAATAAAAACACTTAGAAGTTCAATCTATTTATTTTTATCAAAGAGAAGATGAAGGGCGACTTAGTCATGGTCTCTGAGAATACATGGTGTATGAGAAATCATGAGGACAAATTTCTGATAGTAGAGGGCTAAAAGAATAACAGCAAGATATGATAGCTGAAAACGGAAGGTATAGCAATTTAGACTAGGAATTCAGTTTTTTAAATTGTGAAGATAATTAACCCACCAACTTGCCAAGGCATGCAACAGATGCATCACATGGAATCTTTAAATAAAATCTAGACAGCAATATTTAAAAATATGCTGCAACTCAGCTACGGTATGATCTTATGGTAATAATTGGGAGGAAATCTAAATCCTGTGGTAGAGTAGATTAACATAATGGTCTATTGTACTTGAACTGTATGAATCTGTTTCAAAGATTTAGGTAATGCTTCACTGCAGGACTTTTTAGGTTTATTTATATTGCAGAAACAAAGAACATCTGAGATCTTAATCACATGCATTATGAAGACCAGTCATCTAAGAAACTTCATTAATAAGAAGTGAGATCTAACAGATTGTAGAGATAATGTAAAAAAGCAGATTTCTGTGTGTACAAGTCTACTCACTGTGAGAACACATCTCACCTGTGTGTCTGATTGCTTTTATAAAATGACAATATGCGGACAATATACAATGCTGCATTTCTGATTAGGTATGCATTTTGATTAAAGTGTCAACAAAGGGCTTACGGATATTCAAATAAAAACAATCTTCTGCTAAAGAAATGTACAGTTATAAGAATAAATAATGCCATATAAACATAATGACTCAAATTCTCAGCCACATTGTCCCATACAGCTTCCAGATTTTTGTCCTAAATCATAAGTAGCTAACCACAGCACTATCAACCCAGCCTAGAGTTTTCTCAGAAATAAGGAGCAGTTGATTACTCCAACATCCTCACCGTTCTGCTGCTGATATTGAGAAGATAGCAAAGGAAAGGAAGAGTGGCAAGACACTTAATATACCCCATCAATGCTTGGATACATATTGCACCCCAAACTGGGCATCATACTCTTGTCAAATAGCAAGGAAATTCAATTAACATATACTCATGTCTTTGGCTATCAAAATATGTTCAGTTGTATCATTTGTAGGGTGACCATCCATTCCATTTTTCCTGGGACAGTCCTGAATTTTGGAGCCCAGCCCCAGGTGTAGGGTACAGATTAAAATGCATCCCAGGCATGGGGTTCAGTCTGGTGGGGAAGGGAAGCAGTTCAGTGTCCCAGGAAGGCAGCCAGGCAGGCTTCCTCTTGCAGCATGCTGCTCCACCTCTCCCTGAAGCGCACCACTGACTTGGAATGGAAGGAGAGGAGGAGGAGAGGGGGGACAGGAAGGGGAAGCAGTGTCCCACATGTCCCATATCCCCAACTGGGATACATGGTCACCCTAAGCATTGGCAAAATAGTGAGAAAATGGAAGTGTTGTGAACACAGATCAAGGATGGCATAGAAATGTTCCACCCCCTGGCTGGACCACTAGAAACTTGCCTGAAAAACAAGCTCTCTGGTTTAAAACAACAATCAAAACCAAAGGGGGGCTGCTTCTTTGGGCTCTCTTTTCCAGAGGAGCCTGACAGCTTACAGGTTGCCCTCTCTCTTAATGGGAAGGTGATAGACTCTCAGTGATCAGCTGCCAAGGACAGCCTCTGGCCCATAACTCTACAGGAGTGAGAGGAGTGAGGAAAACTGCTCTTCTTGACCCTGACGCCCTTGGTAATGCCACAGCCAACACTCCAGATCTTGCTAGGGCTCTTGCATTGACAACAGGAATTCCCTAACATTAGGGCCCTCCACCCCACGTCTCTTTACCTGTTATTCCAACTGGTCCACTGATCAGCAAAGCAGGAAGGTGGTGGTGGGGAAGTGGTTGGGATTAGGGTGAAGGAATTCCTGCCACAACTTGAGCAGTTCAGCGAAGTCCCAGGTGGCAGCAAGGAGTGGGTAGGATGAGGTGGGGTAGGAGAAGAGAGAGAACAGGCTAGCATCTTAGAGACCCCTATCATGCCAGGTACAAGCGTACAAATATTATACATGGCACTAGAAAACTTCTTGCCCTGAAGAAGCTGCTGTTTGAAAGAACTAACAATTCATGCTGTTATCACCACATTTTTCTTCCCACAAACAACCTGAATGCCTGTGCACTTTGGTCATGTACAGGCATTCATTTCTAATGGTGGACATTTCTGACAAACCTTTCCAGAACAGGGAGCAGGGCAGGTATTCAGATGCAGTTCAGCCTCTCCCCTGCTTTCCATGCCTTCACCAGACTGGGGTGATCCCGGTCTGGGGAAGTGGGGAAGGCATGGGGAGGAGCTGCTCCACTCCCCTCCCAGGCTGTAAAAAAACAAACAAACCAAAAAAACCCACTCTGTTTCTAGGGAAAACAAATTAGAAAACTAGGAAGACTGACAGGTGACTTCTTAAAACCCAAAGCAGTTTGTCTAGTGTTGTTGTTTTAAACTTGGGAACACTTCAGCTCCCGCTCCATGAAGTGGTTAATATTTAACAGTGCTCAGTACCATTTCAGAAACTCTCGGGAGCTCACAGGATTGGCTTATTTGTCTTGCATTGTACTATAGGAATTCATTATGTTATGGGCGAGTGCCATGCAGGGAGATTCCAAATGTTTCAGTTGCTCTTCTGAATTATTACTTTGGCTTTCTTGTTTTCCAGATGGATAGTATGGTGATCTCCCAGCAGTAAGTATTCTGAACCAGGTTCCCATAGAGGTCTTGGCTATTGGGCTGATTTATCACAGTCACTTCAAGTGCTGTTCAAATGTTGGCAGTGAAAATGAAAGCAATTACAAGAGTGCCGGTACTGCTTACAAAACAGGATTCAGTTTTCCTAAGATGCTACAAACCCCCCACTCCCAAAAAAACTTTAATCACCTCCAGGTTTTCTTCCTTCACACATGAGGTGACAGAACTGACCCAAACTATTATAGCCATGGGCTTAATTATAGCTACTAAGCCACATTCACGTATTTTATGCATGTGCATGCAGGGCTGCACAGCAACAGGTATTCTGAAACAATTCCCACACATCTGGAATTCCTTTGGAGAGTCTAATTATTTATTTGTTAGTTTATTTATTAGGCATATATCTCACTCTATCCAAAAAGCTCAGAAAGTCTTTGATCATGGGAGATACCATACCCTTGAAAGCTTTTTGGATAGTTACTCTGAAATTCATCATGGCATCCAAGGCACCATCATGTTTGAGAGAAGGAGTCTGACAGTCTGAAGAAGTAGTAAAGAATAAGTATGACCCAACAGGAATTCCCATGGATCATGGGCTATGCATAAGGACCAGCTGCTACACATTGCAGGGAAAAACAGTGCAATACTAACTTTTTCACATTTACACTCAGATATTTGGTATATTTTTGCTAGTAAATTTCAATATGTAAAATGAGTATTCCTAAGCTACAACTCTTTTGACTTATGTTTGAAAGGATGAGCCTTTGTCATTTTGGTTTGGAGGAAGGAACTGTCAGTATATCTATTTACTGACCTTTCCCTTTTCCTCCCTTTGCTGTCAGTTTACAACTTCTTCTCTCTCAAAAAACAACAACAAAAAAACACAAAAAACTCAAACAAAAAAATCCCAACCTCACTAAAAAGATGGGATCTCTGACTATAGCTGGGAGAATCTAGCATGGAACCTGACAATAGGAGAAGGCTAGGGTTGGGACCATTGATAGGAAAAACTGAATCAAGTGAAACTATACTAATCCACTGGAGGTGGAGGAGTTATATTTAGGAATTCAAAAACTCTGGTCTGAAGTGGAGAGAAGACACTGAGACGCTGACTCAACTGAATTAACAGAACACAAGCACAAGTTGGAAACTGTCTTGATTTCTTCACACAGCAACTATCAATTTGGAAAATACTTTGTTCTAAAGAATAATACAAAATTATTTTCAGTTCAGATTTCTTTTATCTTTTATAGGAGCTAGAAACCAATTAAAAAGCAAAGCTACTTGTAAAAACTCCACAAAGATAAATACAAGATCTGAGCTTCAACCAGTTAAAAGAACACAACATTGGGACAGATCCAATTGTCTAAGCATCTGCCAATATTTTATGTTATGTTGGGTGTGTCCATGTGCACCGAACTGTGCAATTGTTACTGCACAGTTACTTAGTACTTGCTTAAGCATTACTGGCATTGCTGCGTAGTCCTGATGCCGCACAAGTTTTTTCCCATGCAACTGCACGGTTGCGTTGGCATCACTTTGTGTCTGCCAACGCTATTTTGACGTAGATCATTGCTTAGGTGATGTAGCATCTCATGTGGATAGACCCCCTATATATTAAGCAGCTTTTACTTGAAACATATCTTTAACCTTCAAGCTTCCACTTGAAACATATCTTTATCCTTGTCACTCCCTGTATTTATTAAAATATTACCTTGCACATCTATTAAGTTTTTCATCTGGAGATCTTGAAGTTCTTCATGAATGTTAAGTAACTCACAATACCTATATATATTATATCTAATTTGTTGGTGGTTAAACTAAAGGTAAAGCCACTTTCTCTCCAAGGTCACACATTCATTTTACAGTGTGTAAATGACGAATGTATATATGACATCATGAAATTCTATCACTACAATTATATTTCATATTGTATGTACTTACTCAAATTTCTTATGAAATGCCTATTCTAAGGCTGTAAGCACTTGTGCAAATATTTATAATATACGGAACTAATTCACTTTTTGAATATCAACTCATCCAAAATGAATCATGAGATACATCAGACAAATAATAGAAGTCTTTTATTCTGCAAGCTCATGTCTCTCACTTTACCAGGAAACTGAAAAAATGAGGAGTATCCAGTCATACTTTCACCTTCAATGAAGCTAGGTTCTGTTCTACCAAGCTTCAGAATATTACACCAGTAACATGACCCTTCTGGTATATAGGAAAGGTAATCTATAGTAAATATTTAAAAAACCCCAAACAAAAAAAAAAGCACAATTCTATAAATTATCAAAGATGATAATCCCTTCCCCTTCCCCTGACCCTGACTTCATTTTTTTTTCTTTACTGAGAGGCAAGAGTTTCCATGTGTGATATCTTTTATTGGATGGTTGGGATAAAAGGCTCTGAAGTGCTGAGCTGCAGGAGGGGGTGAAATCTACCCCCTGTGGCAGTTCAAAAGCAGTGCCTATAGTGCCTATAACTCACATATGGGGCTGCAGGCACAGGACCACCTCCCCACCCCAAAGAGTACAGCTTCTGCTGGGAATGAAACATGCTGCCCTCCCCTGCCACCAGCCTGGATCAGCTCTTCACAGGCTGAGATTCTGGAGGTCAGCGCAGCAGCTCCTATCAATTGGGGATGTGTATAAAAGTGTTTATTCAGCTGCTTGAACCTCGATTGAACAGGACTTAAACCTTGCGTGATGAGGTTGAGATTTTCACATTGATCATAGTACTTGAAGTGCTATGAACACCTACACCCTGAGCATTTCAACCAAACTGTGATACCACCAGTTGAAATATAATGCTCGTACGTGTCCCTGGAGAGGCTCTTTGTTCTTTCCTGCTGCATTTGATAAAAGCTTGACTCTGTGTGCGTGTTGATTTTTTTCTCTCGCCTCAACTGCCTCTGAAATATTGTGCATTTCTGTCAGACTCCTTCATAATTTCATCTTTGTAAAACACTTCGGGCTTTGTTTCCCTAACTCATTCCAATATCTGGGAGACCGTGTGTCATTGCAATTGTCATCTACTGTGCGCTCTCTGTACTTACACCAACTTTTCATTTAATCACCAGGTAATAAGAATACCCCTTGAGAATCCTGAATGTAAGTTCCTTCTACCATGTAACTGCTCCTTGTCCTGCCCAGCAGGATTATAGCATGCATGAACAGGAGATTTAGCAAGCCATCTGAAATGTTTCCATATAGAAAAACCCTTCTCAAATCAAGGAGATGGGGTTATCTGGCTTTGTAGAGTTTCTGTAATTTTTTTCCTGTTTTATTTTCTATTACTCATTTCTCATAGTTTATTTTAAAATATAACTGTGATTTAATTGGAATAAGCAGTTCTTTCCACACAGACATATCAAACTTTAAATGAATTAAAACTCACAAGTAGATTTAAAAATATTGCAATTTCCATTTGATGGGATGTTCCAAATTTTAACAAACATCTGAAACAGAAAAAAGGATTAAAATACCTCATAATGTAGCATTTCCAATAAATGTTTTTAAAATGGTGAAAGTTGTTTCATTTTGACCTTTCAAAATGTTTCTATAAAGCCATTTGTAGATGACACTTTTTAGTGGGCTTAAAGGGGGTTAAATGCCTTTTGCACTGATTTAAGGATGGCACTACATTCTGCGGCATACTGTGCATTAATTCCAGCTGCTAATAGCATGATTTAGTGGCTTCTTAAACAACTCTGGGACACAGCAAATGACTTTGGGGCACTGAAAAGTAAAATACCTCTGAGGAGTTTTATTTTCTTACCCTACAGCTGCAGAGGGAAGCACCAGGCTGTGTGCGGCTCAGGAGCTGAGCAGGCAGACCATGCAGGCAGCTGGGCAGCAGCCTCGGAAGGCAGGCTCCAGAGAAAAGGGGTGGGGGGGGAAAGCAGTGAACCTGATCTTCCCCACTCCCCAAGCCTGCCTGCCTGCTTTCCTGCCTGAGCTGCACGGTGGCCCAGTGCTTCCCTCCATGGCTGCAGTGCCCCTCAGGACTGGCCGAGCCAGGTGCCTATGGGCAGGTGCTACCTGGGGGCGGGGGCAGGGGGGGGTGCTGCCACAGCCACAGCCACAGCCACAGCGGGAAGCACTGGCTCCCACCCTGCAGCTCAGGGACTGCTGTGCCCACCAGCAGCTTGCTCTCCCCTCTCCAGCACTGGACAGGCAGGTAATACCTGTGTCAGAGTCCAATCCTTACATGACATGGGGTTTACTTTGCACTAAAACGAAGCAGTGTTTTTAAAACAACAATGTTACAATTTAGGAGAAATTAAAACTCTGTCTCGCATACAAATGCCCTAAGTTTGCAAGTTTTCCAGAAGAAGATGGGGAGACAGTAGTCAGGTTTTCCATACCATAGAAGACTCGAACTGGAAACTTTGGAGCACTGGTGTCGTTGCAGTATACTAGGCAGGCTGCTAAAGAGCATAGAAGCTCTGTTTGCCATTCATAAGGTAAATTTCAAAAAGTTAGAGTAGTTATGAAGTTGGGGGGAGCAGGGGGAAGGGGGAGATCTATTCTAAGAAAATTTCAATTTTGAAAAGCAATAAAAGACATGTTTCTCCTTTCTCAACTCAAAAAGGCATTCATATGGGTTGCAGAAGGGCATCATAGTTCATAAAACATTCATTTGTATATGTTTGGGTACTGTATTCAGAAAAGTTGGGGCTGAAGGATGCTGTAGGGACCTGCTGTTACCACCTTCTTTTCAATCCAGCTACTGTATCTAGAGATAATTTTTAATTTCATTTACCCTACTCTGTAGTCTCCAGAGGTACATAAAGGCATTCAGGGAGGTTAGGGGGAGGTTAGATCATGTTAAGTATGGCCACCCAATCTAAACTAGTTTGCCCATGTGTGGACCTTACACTTAGATCCCCAGTTAGGCTGATCTAGACGTGAACTGTACAGAAGTTCCAGGAAGGTTAGATTGATGGAAAAAATGACCCAACCTAGTCAGCTGTACCTTGGAGGTGCCCTTAGTTAGATCAGGTGCAGTTATATTGATCTAACTGCACTTCTGTACATGTTCCGAGTGCAGCTCTGGGGTTGGGAAAGCCCAGCTGCTGGCCCCAACCCCAGGCTTGTGCTTTTCCTACCCTGCCCCTGGCAACAAGCTTTTTTAAGCCTCCTATCCCAACCTCACCTTCCCCAGATGGACAGCCCTCCAAACCAAACCTGCGAAACCCCTTAATCTCACAAGTTACCCCTTGTGCCTGTTTTTCTGGCATTTGTCAGTGAAGGGAGCAAATTAAAGTAAATCAGGGAAGGGGAAAGTGTGGGTGTGGGATTGGGGTGGGATTGGTTCATCTGCAGTGGCGGAGATCAAGGGACTAAAAATAGCCACTGGCCAGGAAGAGAAAAGAGCCCCCCTGGATTTCACCAACACCTCCAAATCCACCAGACCCCCTGACCTGCCAACCCCTCCTTCCATCCCAACTTATTTCAATTGGACTCTCAGGACTGCTGGACACTAGTAAAGCCAGGCCCAGGAGCTGTGTGTGGTATTGGGGACAGTTTGGCAGCATTGTGAGCACTGGAAATGTCTCTTGGGGGAGGGGTGGAGCGGGGGTTGGTGGGAACAGAGAGTCTCTCCAATTCTGCTAACCCCCCCTAATCACCCCAACCCCCCTTGTAGACTCCACTAACCCTCAATCTCCCAGCCTCCCCCAGAGACTGTTAGTCCCATCCCCCCAGGATTCTTGTTCCATATGTACAAGGCCTTGATGTCATAATGGGTTGTGGGTGGTGAGGTCTGGGGCCACTCAGAGATCAAGACATCTGCAGAGCAAACATAAACCAGGGACAAGCTGGGTCAGGAAGCCAGCCAGTGACAGGGAGTTGACAGAGGGTTAGGCCCTACTGGAGTGTTTGAGCCAGCCCTGACAAGCTTAGATGGACATCTATGAGGTGGGATGCTGAGAGGAGCAGCAATACTGCCAGGCCAAGGCCCCAGGTTTAAGGATGCAGCCTGTCATTTGGTGAAAAATGGTTTACAGGTAAGTGTTTCCATTGTGTTCAGTACAGTCGGGCTCTGATTCCAATTCAAGCTGCCATGCGATCTGTCATTGCAGATCCTAGCTTTCCATTCACCATGAATAACCATGGGAAAATGCAGAATCTACATTTTTCCATGACCTACTGAAAGTGCGGTGATCCTACAAGTGGTACCAGGTCTGCACTCCCTCATTTTTTCGGTGGTTTCGCCTCACAGCCAATCATAAGCAGGTGGAGAGGGGCTCTGCTGTTTGACCAAAAGCAGAAATGGTGCCTGTTCCAGCAGCCACACTTTCAGTAGGTCATGAAAAAATGTGGACATGCTGGAGACAGTCTAGAGGAGAACAATGAAAATGGTCTGGGGGCCGAGACATATGACTTACAAGGAGAGGCTGAGGGAACTGGGTTTATTTAGTCTGCAGAAGAGAAGATTGAGAGGAGATGTGATAGCAGCAAACTACCTGAAGGGAGGTTCCAAAGAGGATGGAACTAGACTGGTGGTGTTGAACCAAGAGTTTCTCTTTACAGTTTATAGTACCTTCACCCACACCACACAAAACATACAACCTATATAACCCAGCAATCACTATAACTAATATTTAAACCTCCCTCTAACACTGCATAAAGATCTGTATAGTATTTCATACCAAAATAGAGGTTTTAAATCTGCATTCCAGGTGCAAGCTGAAATTGAGCCTGGAAGTGATAAGTGTAGTTGTAGTAGCAAAGGGCATGAACAAGTGTTTGCTGCACCTGGCCTAGGTGTAGGTGGCTTGCTTTATTTAACCAATTTAAGCTGCCTACAATTAGATTGGGAGTGGGTGCATGCATTGTTCACTGCTCCAGGAGCAATGCATGCAGGCATTAACTTCTAGGAGCCACACAGGGGAACTGGACCAAGTAACTTGGGGTGGAGGGAGGGGTGGGCAGGACTGGGAAGGTTGGCAGGTCCACAGGAGGATTAGGGACTAAAAATAGCCTAGTCAAGGTTCAAGGGGGTGAAATTAGCATAGCACTGGTGCTGGGGTGAGTGGCTAGGTTTTCCCAGCCCCAGGGCTGCAATGCAGCACTTTGCTTGATAAGGTTAACCGGTTCCAATACATTGTTACTCTGATCTCAACATAAATTAGTGACCCTACTCAGATGAACTAACTTAGATTGAGTGTACCATTATTGCCCAATTTAACAGCTCTGAATGTTTGCACATCTGAGCATTTAAATCAACCTAATTCTGGTTAGGATGATCTAAATATAATAGTTGTATGTACCCAAAGAGAAAGTATTTACCTTGAAGTGTTTTGTGCCTATCACCCATCTTTAGTGAAAGGGTTCTGCTCGACCCCACCCCCACCTCCATATACTAGTTCTATTCTCTGGGCCTGCCATAGCAAAGAGTCCCAGTGGTATGGGGGTGCTATTTTGATGCCCCATTATGCAGCTAGCATGTGGCTAGCTTGCTCCCCAGCTGTATCTAGGGAACATAAGGACCACCTGCTCCCCAGCTTTCTTAGTGGTTGGCATTTTCTCCTGGGTGCTGCAGGAGCAAACTATGCCCCTATCTTGTAGCTTGTGTACTTTATTTACAGATGTTCCAGCTCCATATTACATGCTACATGCAATATGAGCAAGTGGAAAATTCCCAGTTGGCAGTGTTTTATGCAAACGACAGGGACACAGATCACTGTACAAGATGGAAGGCAATGGGTGATTAGGGCCCCAAAATATATGAATTCCCCCCTGCAACCTTCACAAACGTGATAGCTATACTACCTCCAGAACACAGGAGAGGTGTTTAATCAGGGTAATTTATTGCATAATCTTAAACCATTCCCACCTTAAATATAATAAAAATTATGCTCATGCTTATTTATAGTGCTGTGCACCGGTGAAGGTGAAAGCTTTTGGGATAAACCTGTAAAAGCTTACAGCAGTTTTCCTAGAATAGTTATTTCTCAGGCAAGTTACCTTTTTCACATTCTTTCTGGCTACAGAATGAAATATAGCAGTAATCTTTGTGCAATGCCAGTTGTAAGCTAAATTTATGGTGCAGATTTGCATGTTAAGTGCTTTACTGGTAAGAGCAGCTCTCAAAGACAGCATGTTTATGTATCCATTTGTGTTTAAATTTGAATGTTAAAACAAAGCCATGTTTAAAGAAAAAACATGATTTTTGATTTTTGTGTCTCAAGTTAAATGGGGATTACTATTTTAATTGTTGACTTGTGTCATCTTTGCCTGCGAGAAAAAAAGACAGTTATTAGCACCATTATGTTTCTATTATTATGTTATTTGTCATTTGTGGTGCCTGCTCCACAGTTCCTAATCTATGTTACATATACTCATCAAGATTATAATATTTAATGTAGTGATTACTTTCCCAAAAACACCTCTGGTCATGCCAAACAGAGAGAGCGCCTAACAGAGGGAATTTATCAGTCTTATGCTTCAGTTACTCATAAATTCATAGATTGTAGAGTCGGAAGGGACTGCAATGGATCACTGTGTCTGACCCCCTACCCCTGACAGGAAAGAGGACTGAGGTCAGATGACCCCAGCCACGTGACTATCAAGCCTACTCTTGAAGACCTCCAAGTTGGGTGATAGTACCACCTCTCTTGGAAACCCTTTCCAGATTCTGGCCACCCTTACCATAAAAAAAAGTCTTCCTAATGTCTAACCTAAATCTACTCTCCACTAGTTTGCACCCATTATTCCTAGTTACTCCCTGGGCACTCTGGTAAATAGCACATCACCAATTCCCTGTTGTCCTCCCTAGATAAGCTTATAGGCAGCTACAAGTTCTCCCCTCAGACGTCTCTTGTGAAGGCTGAAGAAAGCCAAATCTCTCAGCCTCCCCTCGTATGGTCTTTCACGGAGGCCACTAATCATGTGAGTGGCCCTCCTCTAAACCCTCTCCAGATTCTCCGTGTCCCTCTTGAAGTGCGGCATCCAAAACTGGACACAGTACTCCAACTGCAACCTGACCAGTGCCGCATAGAGGGGGAGCATCACCTCCCTTGATCTGTTGGTCATGCATCTACTAATACACAACAAGGTGCAATTGACTTTGTTGATGGCCTCGTTACACTGCCGACTCATGTTCATCTTGGAGTCAACTATGACTCCAAAATCTTTCTCAGCCTCTGAGCTGCTGAGGAGGTCATCCCCCAACCTATAGGTGTGCTGGGGATTCCTCCTTCCTAGGTGGAGTACCTTACATTTACCTTTGCTGAATTGCATCCTATTTCATTCCACCCAATGATCCAACCTGTCCAGGTCAGCCTGTATCTGCTCCCTGCCCTCCGATGTGTTAACTTTGCCCCATAACTTGGCATCATCTGCAAACTTGGAGAGGGTGCTCTCCACACCCTCATCCAAATTGCTGATGAAGAAGATATTAAATAACACCGGTCCAAGGACCGAACCCTGCAGGACCCCACTGTCCACCTCCTTCCAGGATGAGAATGACCTGTCTACCACCACTATCTGGGTGTGGTCCCTAAGCCAGGTGGCCACCCACCTGACCGTGTAGGCATCCACTCCATAGTCTGCTAGCTTCCCTATGAGAATAGGATGCGAAACTGTCTCAAAAGCCTTCCTAAAATCCAGATAGATGACAATCAGCCTCAGCTCCTGTGTCAAGACAGTGTGTGACCTGGTCATAAAAAGCTCAAGCTATAAGTTTTGTCAGGCAGGATCTACCTGTGACAAACCCGTGCTGGTTTCCGTTCAGCATCATTTCCCCTGAAAGGAAACCAGCACGGGTTTGTCACAGGTAGATCCTGCCTGACAAAACTTATAGCTTTTTATGACCAGGTCACACACTGCCTTGACTCAGGAGGGGATTTATCCAAACTGTAAACACAATGAAACATGCATGTGTAGGTATGTGAGAGAGAGATGCTTGTGAAAAATTCATTAGTAATATTACAGATTTAGTTAGCTAAATTAAAAAAAAGATTCTGATATTCATCACTGGCTTACTTTCCCTCTAAAAAAATAAAACAAAACAACTCTTAGTTACTCTCCTGTCCGTTGTTATATTAATACCCAGCAGGCACCACATTTATGGTTGTGAGACTCTTGGGTAGCATTCTCTTTCAAGCCTCATTTGCCGAAGTCCTGTTATCGTGTCTGAAACTCAGCTTTCTGAAATAAGTCAAGCCTTTTTGGCATCAGAAATAAGCTTGAAAACATGAACTTAAGAACCTAAATGAAAAGACCCCCACCCTACCACCTCAAAATTACTTTTTTAATGTAATGACTTTGATGGTTTTGAATGATTCAGCTCAGAAATATGGAGGCTTCAGGCAGGAATCAGGGTTCCACTGAGCAAAGCGCTGTACAACCTTTAGCTAAAAAAGCCCATCAAAAACTCTATTTCAACTACTGTAGTTACCCTGATGTACTAAGGGTAGGTGAAAAAAATTGGCCACATAATCCAGTGGCTGTGCAAGGCAGGAGATTTCACTAAGGATGCAGTCAGTTTCACTGCCATTCATTTCCACCACAACATTTCACAATACATTATATCAGCATTCCAAATAAATCATCTATGATTTATGTTGCATCCTATACCTGTGCCCAAAGGGTCACTGTGGTTTAATGTGTTACCAGTATAAAGAAATCTGAGCTGTTTTAGTGGCAGCTCATAGTATTCTTATTATGTTATAGTGATATTTTCTATTGAAAATATGAAAGAGTGGGTAATTGTAATGAAATTAACAAACAGGAAAGAAACTTGTAGAAATTCAACATGGTTAAATAATCCCACCATTCCTTGAAGGCTTGGGCAGGGTTTTTTCTGTGGAAAAACTTCAAAACATTTGCCTAATCTGGTACTTCCTGTCCTGGTGTGTATGCTGTAATCCTGCTGAGTAGAAGCAGTAGCAGGTGGCATGGTAGATAAAACCCATGTTCAGAATGCTCGATGGGCATTCTGGCTACCTTATGATTGAATGAAAAGTTTGTGTAAGTACAGAGAGTACACAGCAATGACAACCACAATGACACAGAGATTCCTGGATCTTACTATAGGTTAGAGAAACAAGGTCTGAAGTCTCTCGGAAAAGGACCAGATAAAAGTGCACAATATTCCAATGGCTGTAGAGAGGAAGGGGATGGTGGGGAAAAATCAACATGTACATGTAGTTGAACTTGTGTTAATGTACTAGGAAGGAACAAGTTTTCTCAAGAAGTTACTGCATCTATTTTGGAATGATGAATAGCTCTAATTTTGGTTTACTTCCTTTTGATCTTCCCCAGTCCTCAAAGCTCTATTACTTTTTACAGAAATGGCTACTTATACTCTT
Source organism: Alligator sinensis (assembly GCF_000455745.1). Taxonomy (NCBI): domain Eukaryota; kingdom Metazoa; phylum Chordata; order Crocodylia; family Alligatoridae; genus Alligator; species Alligator sinensis. Next base: position 2,491,035 of record NW_005842019.1, on the reverse strand, counting down.
GGCTGTCTGTTTGAAATGCCATCTACTTTATGCCAGAAAAAGTCATAGCTTCTAGGCCTCTATGAAGCTGCAGATATTCAATTCAGATTCAAATATAGTCAATTTGGAGGGACAGCAATTCAATTTAGTGATTGGAATCACTGTCCTAATTCAACTCGCATCCGAAGATTCAGTGCTGATTCAGAGATTTGACCATAGATTAAACAGGCAGCAGTCCTTGAGGACACTGGACAACACAGCTGCCTCCAGATGTTAAGTCGGTTGTGGTAGGTGGAGCAGGGAGGGAAGGGGTGTAGGGGTGGGGGGGACAGATCCACACTTCCATAGCGAGGGAGGGACTAGGGCTACAGCTGGGACAAGCTGCACAGCTGGGGTAGGGAAGTACGGGACTCGGGGAGGGGGGCTCCTGCCACTGCATGCCACCATGCGCTGCCGGACCAGGAGGGCATGGGAACAGGTGTGTGACCCCAGATCTGCGTTGGGTAGGCTGGGCCAGGCTGTGCTGCCTGCCACTAAGCTGCGCTCTTCAGGGCAGGGGGAGCCAGGGCTGCGCTCCGGGCAGCTAGCCCCATCCGCAGCCCGGACCATGGCCCAGAGCGCAGCCCTGGCTCCACCCACCCTGTACAGCACAGTGGAGCAGGGGTCCTGGGGGGGGGGGTTCAGCCCCCCTAAAATTTCCTATAGCCCTTACCGCTGCCCCTCCCCAATCCAGGTGCACTCTTCCTCCACCATGCCCTGCTGCTGCTTGTCCAGGAGGTGCGGGGAGGCTGGACTAGCTTCTGCTGCTGCACGCTACTTGTCTGAGGCAGCACAGTGGCACTATCCCATGCCTCCCCATGGCAGCTGGGCAAATGGTGGGAGGGCATAGGCCCCGCTCCTAGCACCTTTCACCCAGAGTGAGCCATGCCTGTATCATGCTCTCCCCCATGCCTCTTCCCTCTCCCCTCCCCTCAGCACAACAGACCTTCTAGCTGGAGGCAACTGTGTTCAGCATCCTCGAGAACTGCTGCCTGTTTAGTCTATGGCCAAATCTTCAAATCGGCACCAAATCTCTCCGAATCAATTTGGAGCTTTTAGTGGGTCTCAATTTGATTTGGATTTGGAGATTCAGCTGCCAAATCTCAAAATCAAATAGACTACCAAAGCTTTGCACAGCCCTAATAGCTTATAGGACAAGTCTTTACAATGTACATAAGTTCTTTGGGTTTTGGTTCTGATAGATTGAGTATGATTTGGTTTAGTCACACCTTACAGGTAATACCTTGTGCCATGAATAAACAAATAACAAAGAAACAAAATCCTCAATATGAGCGGGTGAACTAACAGCAATAAAATAAATGGTACTATGGCATTTTATCCACTGGCGCACAAACTGACTGCTGGGTGCCTCCAAAATTTTTCATCTTGTATCCTCTGTTCCTTCCTCCAAGTCCCATACAGACTGCTCTGATACCCAAAGTCCCATGATAGTCAGGGATAAAGACAACTCCTAATGTCATGCAAGAACAGAGGTACACCACTGGTACCGCTATCTTAATTTTCTCCTTTTGTTTCCCTTCTTCTCTCCCTTCTGTATTTTCCCTGTGTTATCACGAAGTTCACTGATCACTGGTGAAGGCAGTAAACAGAAGGGAATAAGCCAACATATATACGTTTGGTGACAAGAACATATGGAAGATCCTTCTTGCTAGGTGATCCTGAGCTCTACTATTCCCTCCCTTCTACCCTACCCCCATTAAAATGTAAACCTGGACATCCAGAGGCGAATGTAAACCCTTTTATTAGGGCAGACTTAACTGGAGGGGTTGAGCTCTGAGACACTGTTGGGGTAGTTTGTTTTTAAATTACTTGCTATTCTTTTTTATTGTGTATGCTTTTATAATTTTTCCTGGTTCTTAGTTTTCTGGTTTCTACTTCTGATTCCTATTTTCCCCACTCATAGTTTCATAGATGTTAGGGTTGGAAGGGACCTATTAGATCACTGAGTCCAACTCCTTGCCCTGGGCAGAAACGAGTGCTGGGGCCAGATGACCTCAGCCACGTGTCTGCCCAATCTCCTTTCAAACACCTCCAAGGAAGGGGACAGCACCACCTCCCTTGGAAGCTTATTCCATATTTTGGCAGCCCTCACTGTAAATAATTTTTTTCCTGATGTTCAATCTGAATTTGCTCTCCTCCAATTTGGAAGGCCATTATTTCTAGTTACCCTGACAGGCTCCTTGGTAAACATTGTATCCCCTATTTCTTGCTGCCCTGCACCATGATGAGTTTGTAGGTGGCCACGAGATCACCTCTCAGCCTCCTCTTGTGGATGCTGAAGAAGTTCAGGTCTCCCAATTGGTTGACATTGTTTTTTTGTTCTGTAGGCCTTTAACCAGATGAATGGCCCTCCTCTGAACCCTCTCCAGGCCATCTACATCTCTCCTAAAGTGTGACACCCAAAACTGGATGCAGTATTCCATCTGTGACCTAACAAATGCTACGTAGAGGGGAAGCATCACCTCCCTAGACCTGTTTGTGATGCACCTATTTATGCAAGAAAGGGTGCAGTTAGCTTTACTTATTACCTCATTACATCGGTGATTCATGTTCATTTTAGAGTCTACTATGACTCCGAGATCCCATTCCACAGTTGTGCTACTTAGAGTGGTACCTCCCAGGCTGTAGGAGTGTTGATTCTTCCTCCCCAGGTGCAACACATGACACTCACTGCATCTTGCCTGTTTGCTCCTAGTGCCTTAGGTCCTGCTTATTTATTCTTGATGTCCTGTTCTATGGATGCTGCTTATTGGCTTCCTGGCTTCATCCTACTCCTGGTTTTTGCCTGCTGACTCCTTGTTCTGGAATCCAGCCTTGACCCCTAGGCTCCAAATTCCAGTCCAGACTCCTGTCCTTTGATGGCCATCTCCTGACTTGTGGCTTATCTTAGTGATTACCTACATCCTAGTTCTGTACCACTATGCCCGTGTGCACTGGCTACCCAGCCTGGTGACTTTTGTTTGGATCCTTGCCTCTTGTTCTTGATTCCTTGTAAATGCCTGTGTCCTTGCCCCTTACAGAATTCAGCCTCTTCACCTACCTGCTTGATACCCTGGTTCTAATTTGGACCCTTATTTCCCTGACCTTGTCTGTTCTTGATCTCCTGAGTTGTGATCCTCTAGGGTCAAACCCCAAGTGCCTATGTCCCAGTCATGCCCATGCCAAAAGAGCATTTGAGCTAATAACACCCATTGATGTTTACAGGACAAGTCATATCTCTAAACATTTTGGGGGGTTCTTTGCAAGCAGAAACAGACAGCGCTTCATTACACTGAGGTTGTGGGGATTTACTACAGCATCTTCACAACAGAATAGCTACTTTAAAGGGAAAAGAGAAGAATGAAAAAAATGCTAATGTCAAGAAAAAAGAATCAAACAGAGTATCTAGATCCTGCTGCACCTCTCTGAACTAGTCTTATCTGCTCCTTGTTGGCACTGGATTTATGATCCAGATACCTTGTTCCAGGTGGACCCAAACCCTCAGACTGGCCATGACCTCTCCATTCGATAACAGGCAAATTGTACTGATACACAATGATAGCAGATAAGAATAATGCAAACAATTCTACGTCTACCAGTCCCAAGGCTCACAGAATCAAGGTACATCTGACCAGTACGTGAGCTTCTCTTTGAGGTTCTCTCCTGAATGTCAGATGTCAGCAGCCTGGAGGTCAAAAGCCAAGGCCTACCCCCCATCCCACCCTGCCATGGGGTCAGAGAGACAGGTTGGTGGTGTGCACTTTGTCCATAATGGCATTGTGTTCCTTTCTTGGCTACCCTTCGCTGCTCTGAAATCCCTTCCTTTGTATCCTTTCTGCCTCTCTGATGACTCTTCATCTCTGGGCATCGTTGATTGGCTTTTCTGTGGTCATCATACTATCCACATTCTGTCCTGTCAGCATATTCCTTTCTTTCATAAACCCATCACATTCACATATCCTAATTTGGGCATTTACCATTCTCCTCCTAATTTGGTTCATTCACCAAAAATGGAAATCCCAAGGGTTGTGCAGTTGGGCGCTGACCTAGTGCTAATGCTGCAGAGTCCCTTACCTCTGTTATGGAATAGTGTGTACCAACATGTCTTCAATTTTCCAGCTGGTATGTGTGCTTCCTGCTCGCTTGTGTCATACACAGTGGACCTTGAAGAAACTTTGTCACAAACAGGCTTTTGGAAATCAATTAACCCTTGCTGTTTCCATGGACCATTGTTCTAATGCATATCTACTTTACCTATAAGCCAATTTCCAAAAGCAAACCTCCAAATACCATTTTCTAGCCATCACTCCTCAGTGTCATGTTATTCTACACTTGGAATAAAAATACTTATAGCTGTGGTCCATGCTAGAGACAGTACGTTTAGCCAGAACTTAGTTTGCTATTCTGTAAACATAGATTCCTTCAAAAAAAAAGTCTCTTTTAGGAATGTGTCGATTTGTTTTTGGGTAAACATTAATGCCCAGCTTGCATTTCATGGGCATAATTTGAATGAACTGTGTTCTATCACTGCAAGATGATTTTTCAGTTTGTCTCTCATCCTTATTTCTCCAAGTGATTATGGCATATGACTAATGAACTTCAAAAAGAAGTCACATTGAATCCTTCATAAGTAGAAGACTGGAAAATGAAAAAAATCAATCCCAATACCAGTGCGATTAAAATAGAGTCTGAACAATGAATGGATTGATACATCAGGTAGAAGGCCTTTGTCGGGCAATAACCAATACTTATCACTATCCTTGATATTAGGGAAACTACTTCAGTTGTCCTTGAAAATTCCCATGAGAAAAGTTTTCAAACAGACATTCTTGTTTTTGGAAATGCTCATTTCAGCAACATACAAATTTTCCATTCATACTTTAAATGTTATTTCTATTTTGTTTTCTGACTGTACTTATTTTTACAATATTTTATGATATGTAAACAAACCACAAGGAAACTATTTGCTTTAAATGAACCAATGTTTCAGTTAGAACTATAAAGCAGTTACCTTTATTCTAAAATTTAAATAAAATAGAATATTTCTGCTATTCTATTAGGTTATATTGTATTATGTCAGCAGTAGTTGCACATATTATGCATTACTCTTACAGATATGTTATGATAATGAAAACTCAGAGTGAAAAACTTGTAGATTAAGGAAATTTAAACTCAAATAATGTTTTCCCAAAAGAAAATGTTCCAAAACGTTTTCCAGAAAAATGAAATGATTAAAGAAATTATACTAAATCATTCTTATATGAAATAGATTATTGAATATAAACATTTTCCATAAAAAGTAAATTTTAAATTTGGTCAAGATCTCAAGATAAAAAAAGAGGTTCCAGGTTGGATTATATTTGACTGCTCTATTAACTTTATAATTACAACATTATAAACATCAAAGTGACCCTTTGACTCAATATAAAGTAGAAGTGCATACATTATCTTGGTCATTACTAAGTATAGTTCAATGACGAATAATAAGTAAACTCTGTAATGACAGCTGAATGGAAGTGACATTGCTGCAAATTAGAATGGTTGTTTCAGATTGCTACTGATAGTTAGTAATGTATTTTTCAACAATTCTACCACAAAGAAAAACAAATATAGTGTAAAAAACCAAAACAAACCCAAACAAATGTTGGTTGGCACCTACAATATCAAAAAGAAAAATAAAAGAGTTCCCTGAATTTTTATCATGGATTTGGCTGCCAGACTGGAAGTGATTGCGGACTGGCAAACCGTGGCCCTGTATAGCTGGGTGGAGAGGCCGCAACTCCTCCCGCAAGGCCCATGGTTGAGTTTTGGCCCCCCTCCTTACCTGGGGGTTGGAAGCACTTTTACCTGGGGCTCTGTACAGTGGTCCACAGTTTGCCTGGCCATGGCAAAAAGATTGGGAGACCCTAGTTTAGGGCCCCATCCCGTCATAATCTGGCCCCTATTTGGGGGGGGGGAGGCACTCTTCCTACTCCCCCAACCCCAGCTGAACTAGTTTTAGTTCCCTGAGCTCTACCCACCCATGGACAGACAACCCCACCGCGGACCCACCAATTCACCACAGACCCACCAGCCCCTGATCTCAAGTCTTCCTGCCCACCACACCCACCAACCTCCCCCTCATGTTGGACCTGGTAGTCCCAAAGATCCCACCTGCCCCTCCCCCCATCCCGAGCTACTTTCTTCAGTTTCCCTGTGCAACTCCCAAGACCAGCAAATGCCTGTACATGCTGCTTCTGATCTATGTGCAGGTGGCTTAAAGTCAGCTCTGTCAACATAGACCAGATGCGGTGAATGACTATACACACCATTTATTACATAGAAGTTAGAATAGGTATCACTTGAGTTTTGTTTTCTTGATAAAGTTTGGCCATTAAGATACAGTCTGCTGCCCAACTGAAGGTCTCATCTGCAATTCATTGTGCTTCCCTTTTCAATCATCTCCATATGAGCAGTTTAAAATATTTCAAATGAAACTTTTCCACCAAAAACGTATATTCAAATTAACAAAAATAATTGAGTTCTCCATATTTCCTGGTCAAATAGCAAATTTAAATTGTATAACACTTGATTATATGATATATTATAAATATATTATATGTATATATTTTAATATATATGAATAGATTTTTTAAAAATCAGACACACAAGCACTACCAAGCTTCATGGAGCTGCTTTGTGTTCTCAACTTTTTCTCTTTGTAAACAATATCCTGTGTTGTTATTCAAACAAATTATAGCTCTGGAATATCCCAAGATTTTTGTTAAATACTTTTAATGATCAACCAGTGATCATAAGGATTTTTAAGGCAAGTATGAAAAGATAAGGAGTTTGTTATATACAGCAAGATAATGATTTCACTGATGGCAGAACTGCTATTAGAACCATACTTAAAGTATTTCAATGGCACTATTACTGTTCCTGTCCTTTTAGAGACTTCAAGTCAATGCATCTTAGTGGACATTCTTATTTGAATAAAGTAGAGAAGTAATCAGAATAAACAATGCAAATGATCCAAGTTTCAGCTGCCTTAATTACTGTTAATAAATAAAAATAAATTATTTTAATTCTATAAATCATTACTGTTAATAAATAAAAATAAATTATTTTACTTTTATAAATCCCAGCCAGTAAACTTAAAATTTAGACTACATATCTATCCAAATCCACTTCCCTCAAGGCAAGACATACCTGAAACAACCAACTTTATTAAGCGATTATTTCATCCCTCAAGTGAGAGTGAAATATTAACATTTCTAATGACTATACTAGATTCCAGCTATCAAGGGTGAGATTTCACCGTTTTCATGGTAAAGAACTTTATTATAAAACTGCCTCTTCCAATCATAAATTTAATGATAAGCTATCATACCTAACAACTCAAACACTGTTTCATCTTTGTTCCAGGGACAACAGGACTAGAGGGAGACCCCGGCCCAGAGCCAGAGGAAATACCCACTTATGCTTCACAGGAGGTGGGAGCAGTGGCGGCGTGCAGGCCGGGGAACCACCCACGCGGCTTGTTAGCCGTGCTTTCATACAGCTGGGGCGGAGTGCCGTCAGAGAGAGGTGCCGCTCAGTGGAAATAAAACGCGGCCCCGAAGGAAGAGGGGGCACGCTGCAAGAGGACGTGAAGCCCGGGGGGAAGCCCGGGAGTGGAACTGGGCACCCACAAGGGGCCTTGGCCGTGGGCCAAATAGGCTTCAGCAGTGCCGGGAGTGACGGAGGTTGGGAGAGCCGCAGTGCTGAGGAAGAG
>NW_005842019.1:2482622-2483161 GCF_000455745.1 Alligator sinensis | reverse complement strand
GGGGGGCCGACGGGACCTCCGGTGAGGGAACCGGACTAGAGCCGGCAGAAACTCCGGTGAGGGAACCGGGATAGAGCCGTCAGGAACTCCGGTGAGAGAACCGGGATAGAGCCGGCAGAATCCAGGTGAGGGAACCAGGGGAGCCCAGGCAGAGACGCCGGTGGGGCGTCGGGAAAGAAGGCCGCAAGGGCAAAGAGGGCCCTTGACGCCCAGTCCTCGTCCGGGGACAAGGAACAGAAGGTCCGCGAGTGCTGTTACAACAGTTGCGCGACTTGCTGGATAAGTGGGTGAGCCCAGTGGGGCATGACCGAGTGGCATTAGCCGACCAGATCGACCTGGAGCAGTTCCAGAACGACTTAGAGGAGCGGACGCAACGATGGGTCCGGCAGCATACCCCACAGAATTGCGAGGAAGCTCTGAGGTTGGCCGAAGCTTTCACTGCCTCGGAGGCATACTACCCCAGGGAGAGGAAGAACCAGGGACCCTCGGTGGCAGCCCCACGAGAACCGAAGCGCAGGCGGCCGGCCGACCCAGGGGCC
>NW_005842019.1:2480610-2482494 GCF_000455745.1 Alligator sinensis | reverse complement strand
TCAGTGAGCCTATGGACTGCAGTTATGTGGTCGGCGGAGGGAACGTGGCTTGGAAGCGCCCGGTTGTCACAGCGTGGATGGAAGGCTGCCCCGTGCGAGCTACCTTGGATTCGAGATGTGCTCAATCCCTCGTCAGGGAAGATTTGATACCACCGCACGATCATGGGACAGCTTCCCCCGTGAGAATAGCCTGCCTCCATGGGGACACGAAGCAGACCAAGCGCCAATGAGTCCGCCTACAGGTAATGGAGCATCAGGGAGAACTCCTGTTGGGTGCGGTGCCCCGGTTAGCCTGTGAAATGCTGCTGGGGCACAACTGGGCGCCGATATATGACGTCTTAGACAGGGTAAGGGACGCAGAAGTGGCCCGTAAAAGGATCCAGAGCCGAGAGGGCTGGTTGGGCGAGCTGGAAGAAGGCGAAGGGGCAACCGATGAGGCGAATATGTTGGACCTCGATAATCTCACGAGTAGTCTCCTGTTCCGCGATGCCCAAGGGAAGGATCCGGAGATTATCGGGACACTTCGAGAGCAGTCCCAAGGTACCCAGAGGGCCTCTACATCAACACCAGAAGGACGGGCCCACTCTGAGGTAAGGGACCGACTCCTGTACCACCTACAAGGGGACAGGGGGGAGGAGGTCGAGGGTCCGCAGCTAGTGGTGCCCGCCCAATTCCGCCAGGCTATTTGGCAGTTGGCGCATGCAAGCCCCGTAGGGGGGCATCTGGGCCGGGACAAAATCCTCGCGTAGGTAAACAGATGGTTTTTTTGGCCCGGGATGAGGGAGGAAGTAGCCCGCCGGTGTGCGGCCTGCCCCATTTGTCAAAAGACAAGAACCAAACACCCTCCTCGGGCCCCCCTCCAATCCATGCCTGTTATTACCACCCCGTTCTCGAGGATCGCCTTAGACGTCGTGGGCCCAGTGCCCCACAGTAGCTCAGGTCACCAATATATTCTAGTTATCGTGGACTATGCCACCCGATACCTGGAGGCAATCCCCCTGTGAACGGTAACGGCCCCGCGTATTGTGGAGGAACTAATAAATTGGATAGCCCGAGTGGGGATCCCACAAGAGATCCTGACAGACCAAGGGAAAAATTTCATGTCCGGGGTTCTAAGAGTGGTATGCCGGACCCTTCAGATAAAGCAGCTCCGCACCTCAGTCTACCATCCCCAGACCAATGGGCTGGTAGAACGCCTTAACGGAACCATAAAACGGGCATTGCGCTAGTGCATACAGGGGGATCCCCAGAAATGGGACCACCTCCTCCCCCTAATACTATTCACTCTCAGGGACACCCCCCAAGAATCCACAAAGTTCTCACCCTTTGAACTAGTATTGGGGCATCGCCGGCGGAGTCTATTACAGGTCCTAAGAGAAGAATGGGAGCGAGGAGAAGGACCCTCCCAGGAGCCGAAGACATACCAGCAGGCGTTCCAACGGAGGATCAGATTGGCCCGGGATCTGGCCCACGAGAACCTACGGGAAGCCCAAACCCGCCAAAAGGGCCAGTATGATCGCTGGGTCAAGGAGCGAGAATTCGAACCGGGGCAGAGAGTCCTGGTATTGCTCCCCACGTCCACTAGTAAGCTCCTAACGCAATGGCAGGGGCCGTTCGAGATCCTCCGCCGGGTGGGGCCCATAGATTATGAGGTTCACAGACACGGACACCTCCGGGAGAAGCAGATCTATCATGTAAACCTCCTACGGGAGTGGCAGGATCCTGAGGGATGGGCGGCCTTTTCCGAGGACAAAGAACTAGGACCCCAAGGGCCGGAAAGAGGGACGGAGCCCTCTTCAGAAAATACCCCAGTCAGGCTGGGGGAGGAACTAACTCTTGCACAACAGCGAGAGGCCCAAACCCTGATAAATGAATTCAGAGGGG
>NW_005842019.1:2478927-2480430 GCF_000455745.1 Alligator sinensis | reverse complement strand
CCATGTGGCAGAGCTGGTAGAAAGGATAGGGGATGCACGGTATATATCGACCCTTGACATGGCCAAGGGATATTGGCAGATTCCGGTAGCCAAGAGAGACCGGCTGAAGACGGCATTCGGCACCCCATGGGGGCTGTACGAATTTGTTAGGATGCCTTTTGGATTGCACGGCGCCACCGCAACATTCCAACATTTGATGGACCAGATCCTGGCGCCCCACACCGAATATGCAGCGGCATATATAGATGATATCATCATATACACCCGGACTTGGGAGCAACACAAGAGAGCCCTTCGGGCCATCCTCACAGAATTGAGGTGCGCCGGCCTAACCGCAAACCCTCGGAAGTGCGCTTTTGCGCAGAAAGAAACAAAATATTTGGAATTCTTGGTTGGCAGGGGCACAATTAAACCTTTGGCCGACAAAGTAGAAATCATCCGAAACTTTACGGCCCCGCAAGATTGTCGCCAGTTACAGTCCTTTCTAGGACTAACCAACTATTATAGGCGATTTGTACCCCATTTCGCAGAATTAGCAGCACCCCTGTCGGGTGCCCTCAAAGGGTGGAAAACGGGGGTAGTCAGGTGGTCTGAGGAAATGATACAAAGTTTTGAAAAGTTGAAGAGGGCATTATGCGAAGACGTCATAATTCATACCCCTGACTTCCGAAAACCCTTTATCTTGCAGACGGATGCCTCAGAGACTGCGGTGGGTGCAGTCCTCACCCAAGAAGAAGGTGGGGGCGAAAGACCTGTGGCACAAGCGAGCCGCAAGCTACTACCGGCAGAAAAAAGGTATGCCACTATTGAGCGCGAGTGCCTGGCAATTCGGTGGGTGGTGGACTACTTCATGTACTACCTGATGGGAAGGGAATTTACACTAGTGACAGACCATGCCCCACTGAAGTGGCTAAGTACAGCCAAGTCCGATAATGCTCGGATCACCCGGTGGGCATTAGCGCTCCAACCGTATAAATTCTGCATCACATACCGACCCGGGAAAACCAACACCGTGGCGGACTTCTTATCTAGGTGTGGAATTGAAGACCAGGCCGGGGACCAAAAGGATCCAGTGAAAGGATGGACTCTACAGGTATGACCTGCAGGGGAAACAAAGCAGCACCCCAAGGTATCTTGAGGGGGGGGTTATGTCCCAGGGACAATGGGACTAGAGGGAGACCCCGGCCCAGAGCCAGAGGAAATACTCACTTATGCTTCGCAGGAGGTGGGAGCAGTGGCGGCGTGCAGGCCGGGGAACCACCCACGCAGCTCATTAGCCGCGCTTTCGTACGGCTGGGGTGGAGTGACATCAGAGAGAGGCACCGCTCAGTGGAAATAAAACACGGCCCTGAAGGAAGAGGGGGCATGCTGGGAGAGGACGTGAAGCCCGGGGGGAAGCCCGGGAGTGGAACCGGGCACCCGCAAGGGGCCTTGGCCGTGGGCCGAATAGGCTGCAGCAGCGCCGGGAGCAACGGAGGCTGGGGGGGCCCCAGGGCCGGGAAA
>NW_005842019.1:2464546-2478917 GCF_000455745.1 Alligator sinensis | reverse complement strand
GCCGGCAGGAACTCCGGTGAGGGAACCGGACTAGAGCCGACGGAAACTCCGGTGAGGGAACCGGGATAAAGCCGGCAGAAACTCCGGTGAGGGAACCGGGATAGAGCCGGCGGGAATCCCGGTGAGGGAACCGGGATAGAGCCCAGGCAGAGACGCTGGCGGGGTGTCGGGAAAGAAGGCCGCAAGGGCAAAGAGGGCCCTTGACGCCCAGTCCTCATCCGGGGACAAGGAACAGAAGGTCCGCGACCAAAGGTGGCGTTGGCCGGGGTGTAGGGGAGGTCGGAGCCCCGTGAGAGCCCACCCAGGGGCACTTTGGCGCTGGAGGCAGCAGAGAGGGGGACCCCCCTGCTGTGGGCCCAGCCGCGACCGCGGTCGGCGAGTTCCGGGGACTCCCCAGTGAGAGCGGGGCAGATCCGGTTAGCCACCTGCACAAGAGTTGCCCGAGAGCGCCTTTTGGAGCAGAGGGGGGCACAATCTTATAAAAACTTAGAACTGGAAGCACGTTGTCTAAAAGCAAATGAGGAATTTGCATAGGAAATAGTGTCTGCTCCCTGGCAGTATTTATAATATTGCCCTTATTATAAGAGTATATGATAATTCCATTATGGACATATAATGTAGCCAAATAAAAAAAAATTATAACTTGCAAAAAATTGAAACCAACTGAATGATTCAAGCCTTTGCCCTTATCAGGGTTAGAGGCCAAAACATATCTGAGATTTTCAGAACCACTCAATAGCTCATGAAGGACCTTTCATATTGAGAATCCTGTTTCAAAGGAGCTCTATCACAAAGTATTTTCAGCACCACATCCTGCACAATAGAACTTCAACAGTTAGGCAGTGTTTTATCCCCAGGAGGGCAAGGAAAAAGAAAGATTTTACCTATAACTCTTTCAAAGGGCAAGTGCTAAGATACTCAATTCACTGTCTTGCTGAAACTTGGAGTTAAATCCATTTTAGGTCGTAGATTAATCCTTTTGATGGTAGCCACAAAAGCATCACACAATCCCTGAAAAAACACTCAGGATAGATTAAGGCTTGAGTTAGTTGAAGAGTTGTTGTCAAGGTGTGATGTTCACCTGTATAATACCAAAGGCAGGATCCCACATGGATATAAATCAGTATCTCCATTCATTTTCGGCAGACGCTACTGATTTATACCACTTAAACATTAGACCCTCAGTAAATAATATTGTCCTGACCCTTCATTAATCCATATTGTGAATATTAGAAAACACAACATTTTACGTACATGTGCAAAAGGCCTTCTGATTTGCCACTAATAGGAACATTTTTTAGAAAGGCTGCTCAACCTAAAATCTGTAATACACATTTAAAATGCTTTATTCATCCTTTATAGATTTATAGGGGAGGGGTTTAAATTATTGCCATACATCGTGTTGTTAATTGCATCATGGAGTAAAACTGGTACTCTGACGAATTATGGAGGAGACTGTGGTAGTTTTATTTATTCATTTATTTTTAAAATCTTGCATGGTTCATTATTGCACTACCTGCGCTCAGGCTTACCAGGACAGCACAAACTATCACAATGTTAAATAAATGTGTAAAATACACCAGTTAAATAATCCAGAACAGATGATAAAATGTATTATATGAAAAAATCACTGTGGGTGGCGTGACATGTTCAACTCTAAACTTACTAAGTACAGTTAAAAAGAGAATAAGCAGTTAAAGTGTTAAAGCAGTTTAGCACATGTTAAAGGTCCTTGTTGTGTTGCACATTTGTTCTCTTTCAGGCTAGGCTTATCTCTCAACACTTACTAACTTTAATAGGTCACTACAGTCTAATGATTTGTAGCTGTTTCAAGTAAACGTGTCATCATTCTAAACACATACTAACTAATCCATTGCAACATTCCAATGATTTGCAATTTCTGCAAGTAAATGTGTAACAAGTCCCTGAAATCATGCATGCAGCTGTACTGCAACAGACTCAATTCAGGTACTTTGTGGCTCAGGACAGAAATTATACATAACCTGATCTAAGTGATTAGAAACCAATTCAAATCTGTAACACAACAGAAGTTCAATGCACATAAACTGGTTTCAACATGGCCAAAAATGGTTTAAGATAAATGGGGATGGATGTAGTATCAGACTTAACTGATTTAAGTTAAATCAGTTTATTGAACTTCTGTCCCAGATTCCCTCCAGACTCAAGTTAACTCTCAGTACCCCAGCATCCCAGGATGCTTTGCACATCCCCTGAAAAACCTCCCATGCAGGGTAGGCAGGATAGTGTTGGCTTAAGCTGTCTGCTCCATCCAAGCAGAGGCATTTTCTAGTGCCTCTCTGGTTTCTGATCTGGGCCACTGCATTTTCAGAATCTAAAAGTGAGCATATTTCACTTTAATAGGCATAGGGTAATAAAATGGGCAGCCTCCCACTTTTGACATCTGGTTTATCCCAACAAGTCATGGCAGGAGAGACAGGGCAGACTGCCCTAGACAAAGTGGCAGGTCGGTATGGTGACTGACTACGAGTAGGCACCTTCATCCCATCCCATATAAACATGAGTCAAGATTAGTAAAATGCATGGAGTAAGTAGACAACTTTTTCCAGAGCTACCCACTGTTGATCCTGTCCCCCTGTGTCCTGCAGGTTTGAAAAGATTAGTGGAGCCTTCAGACAAGAACACTTACATAGGGGACACAGTCTTGTGAATGTTTTTTTAGTCATAAGTAATCAGGAAGAGTTTTCATTAATTATACAAGTTTTATGCATGCACACATCCCTACCTCAAGCTCATGATACTAGCCATAATTAAAAATGTAGGTATTACTACAAATATATATATTTTTAAATAAATACAACACTCCATTATTAAAAACATAAGTGACTATTTTAGTTGCCTGAATATGTAAAAGATATGTTTTTAAAAAGGGACCCTCCATTTCCAAAATCACATTATAACAATTGATAGTTTCCCAAGTGAAGAATGCTGTAAATTGCTCATGTAACATATTTTAATCTCATAAACTTTTTCCTTTTACACTACCTGTAAAAGGTTGAACTTACTTCCAAGTACCCATTGTTATTCTCTGCCAAAACAATTATATGGAACTGTTAAATTGTTACAGGAACAGGAGATTTGTTGGCAGTAATTATATGTGCAATTTGTTTACTTTAGAGAACAAAATAAAATGCAAATAAATTACAGTATCCTGCCAAAATGGCATTTTTCTAGATATTTTTTCCCAGAAGAAGAGGATTTCTTAAAAGTGCATTTGAAAAAAAAATTTATATAAGTGTTTTCCACTCAAATATTTACCTGCTTCCAAATATCTAGAATGCCAAAAACAAGAAAGACAAGAGACAGTGAGTTTCAAACAGTTTACAGAAACTTAACCAAAGGCAATGTCCCCACAAAAAAGCACAGAAAACACTTACTAAGGTAGTTTAAAGTTCAACAAAGAACACTGCTCAAAATGTAGCACCATTTGCTACATATTACCAGCATATGTCAACATAATTTACCACCCCGGGTTTCACTATAATGGAATAATAGAGCATATAAGCTGTATTTAAAAAATTGACAATACAAAAAATTGCATTAAAGTGACTATCTGGAGCCATTTCAAAATGCAGGATCAATGATTCAGTTCACAAGGGATAGGAAAGTCCCGACACTTGAGCCGTCCAAAATAGTTACAGTAAAAGCACTAGAGAACATACTTTGGTATACAGTACTTTGCTGGAAAGGAAATATATTAGATCAACAAAAAAAGTTTTAATTCCAGTAGTCTGAGAAGAAAAAGGAATTCAGTTCACCTCATTTGCACTATCACTGCAAGACCATATGAATATAGTTTAAATGCAGATTCTAGGCTGGGGTTTTCCAAAAGAATGCTTTTCAGTTGGAAAATGCCTGGGTGGTCAGGGGGGTGGATACCCACAACATAATTTGACTTTAGTTTACTAAAATGAACGTTGAGAGGGGATATTATTGTTCTTATCTTTGAAGTGAATATCAGGAAGGGAGATACGATTTTCCAGTTAAAGACTAATACTGCAGCAAATCATATGGATACAAAGCAGTCACACATTTAGAATGAAAATTAGTAGTTGGAAAAGTTAAATTTTAAAAATGGCTTTTAGAAAGAATTGGGACAAAAAACTGAGTTGCTTCAAAATGGAGCTCAACATGTTTATGAAAGAGAGAGTATGTTAATGGTGTTTTGCTAATCAGCTTGAAACTCTCAGGTGTGTGGCTAAAGGATTTTTGCTCAAATACTCAGAGGAAAATAGCAGCCTACTCTGATGCCAGCAGGGATTTTTCCCACAGTTTAAATTGCCTTAGGGAAGATTGCTATCTTCTGCAAGGCCATTATGTTAATTATTCAAGCATATTTTAACTTAACAAATTCCTGGCTATGACAATGGCCAATTCTTGACCATCGCAGTGGCCAATACCAACGATATCCATTAGGCTCGTGCAAAGCAGCTAGTATTCATTTTGGATTCAGCTGATTTGGGGGACAACAATTCGATTTGGTGATTCGAATCACTGTCCCAAATGAATTCAGCCGAATCTGATTCGGAGATTCTGCCACCGGCAAATCTCTGAATCAAACAGGTCCTATCTCCCGCCCACTCTCCAGCCCTGTCAATCACTGCCCCACCTGGCCCCAGCATCTCGGCATTTAAAAAAATAAATAAAAGCCCCATGCTCAACGGCTCCTGCCAGGTGGGTGGGCAATCCCCACTGCCTGCCCTGTGCTACATGGTGGGTCTCTGCCACGAGCCCTCAGAGGCCCTAATCACTGCTGCAGCAGCTGGTGAGCATGGGGCATTTCTTTTAAGCACCAGGACAGTGGGGGCTGGTGGGGCAGCAGATAGGGGTCAGGGGGCACTCAGGGAGGTTGGAGGAGCAGGCAGGGGATGGGGCCTGGTGGGGGTCCCCCCATGATCCCCTCCCTCCTCCTCCAGCCCCCCCACCCCCTACTTACCAGCACAGACTGATGGTCCAGTTCCCTGAGGCAGCAAGTGGGGACTGCTAGAATTGCCGAATCTCCTCCAAAGCTTTTCCACATTGATTCAGAGGCTTTGAATT
The DNA here is from genome assembly GCF_000455745.1 of Alligator sinensis. Taxonomy (NCBI): domain Eukaryota; kingdom Metazoa; phylum Chordata; order Crocodylia; family Alligatoridae; genus Alligator; species Alligator sinensis. The sequence continues at coordinate 2,473,838 of NW_005842019.1, read as the reverse complement.
GAATCAGCCTTTTTATTGGTCTCCCAGTTCAATCCAGATTCAGAGATTTGGCTGCCAAATCTCCTCCAAATTGAATCGGCAACTGAAGCTTTGCACAACCCTAGTGTTCATGTGTCTCCTGCTCTTTACTTCTGGCACACTGTAATTTTTTTTGGAATTGTTTGTACATCAGAGACCAACATTTGGCTTTACCACTTGATTTATTGATATTGATGGGAAAAGGGGGGCAGGGTGGGGAAGGTTTAAAAAAAAAAAATGAGATTCTGTTAATTCAGGATAGCTGATTGAAAGAGACCTATGATCAGAGTTTAGTCCTGAAATCATTTAGGTTTGGCAATTAGTTCAATGGGATACAGGTTTTATCCTTACTTTAAGCAGGTACCTTTAAACTTACTGGGTGAGTTCTACAAAGTGAGAAGATCTCTGGTCCCAGTACTGTAAAACACTTATGTACATGCTTAATTTTAAGGAAATGACTAGTCCTGTTATTTGCTTCAGCTACAATGGAATAAATCAGGAATTATTTGATTAATTATGCTTAGGAGGCAACATTTTATACTGCATTAGCTAGAAATAATTTTAAAACAGTTTTTAAAATAACCTTAGCAAATATAGTTCAGACCTGAAGAAGAATGTCTTGCATTCAAAACCTTGTCTAACTTTATTCCAACTACATAGTTGGTTGCATAAAAGCTATTGCCCTAAGAAATCCTTGCCTCCTGCATAGTTTCTGGACCATCAAGGCTACAAGAACATCACTTTTACACTACTCAAATATAGTTTTGCATTCTCCCCTGTCTACCAGAAATAGACCTAGAGTTTCTTATTTGGTAAAAATGCTCAGAAGTAATCATTCCCATTATAGGACATAACCAGTGCTATTAAAATAAAATATATTGAGTAAAAGCATATTTCATGTCATCTAAAATAATTTATGAAAGAAAAGGGAATCCTCAGATGTGATCCCCATATTTATAGCATGCCACCCAAATCTCAATTAGAGGCGATGGCAACACCATAAAAATATTATTGCTACAGTGTGTTTTTAAAGTTAGAAAAACCATTGTTCTACTTTTTCAAGCATTAAAAGCATTGAAAGACTCCAAGGAATTTGTAAACCTGTTCCAAATTAGAATTTTATCATCCATCAGTAATCTCTTGAACAAATAAAGTGCATTTGCTTGTTTCATATTCATAAATGCCATTAGTTTAATTGAAATGTTTGAAAAATACAAAGCACAGATTTTTCCCACAACTAAGCTTTAATTAAACATGCAAATGTCTTTCAGCCATGACTTGTGGTGAATAATTGACTTAAAGAGAAAAAAATGGCCAATAATTTATAGCTTATCTCTTTTTCCATATCAAAAAAATCAATAGAAGCCAGACTGAGAACAGAATGTTAAAAAGTTCCTAGTTCTGAGGATTTTCTAAGTTTGCATAATAAATGTGACAACCCTCCTGCAGCACTCCTTTTATCACATTAGTTCCACAAACCAGTTTATCCGAGTGCATTGTTCACACAGAAAAAATTCTCATTTATTTATAATTGCCTAATCAACTGAAATTTAATTGCGTTATGCTGTAAGGACCTTTGATGGAGCTTTAAAAATCTCCATAAACATTATTAATTTGGAAGCCTAATTAATAAGAATAAAAAAAATAAACTTCAAAAAAAAAGAAAAGAAAATGCTGCTTTTTATTTTGGTAGTGAGCTACTTATGGCCTATTATAAAATGCATTTTAATAATCTTTCTGCTTTCCTGTTGGTAAATTTTGCCACAAAAAGCTAGAAAAATAGATAAGTTATTAGAAGGAATTTGTTGGTTTTCATTATAGCTAGACATTTTCAGGAACATTTGAACAGTAAATGGAAAAGGAGCTAGCACTGAGCTGATTTTTCAGGAGGAAATCATTTTGTTGAAGGAAAAAAAGGAGACTCACAGAAGTGTCACTTTAGTATCTCCTTGTCTCCGAAATGTTGTAGAAGACCCTGCTATATATTTATCCCATAAAAGTGTTGCTAATACAGGTCTTGTTGTAAATACTTTGAAGTCAACGGAGTCATGACAGCATAAAACCAATGCAAGCAAGACAAGAATCAGTTTAAGACTTTGAGAGAGAAAAAGGAAAAAAAAAAAAGGACATGGCCAAGATTGGTACTTCATGTCCAATATAAACTAAGTTGAAGTGTTTTGAGAGTAGGTATATACCAGATAAAAATATGTTTTTCAAGTAAGAATAAACCAAAACCAATTTTATGAGTTGAAAAGCATCAGAGAAAAAAATATCCAACCCTGGTGTTTAAGTCCTGTGCAACAATTTGGAACCCACACCTGGATCTCCCTTAAATAAAAGCATATGCAAATGTCTCAGTTCTAGTATGCCAGTATACCAGTCTTTTTTCTTCAGCTCTGACTGACATGTAACAGCTTCCCATGACCTTCAAAATCATATACAACTGTCTTTCTTCTTTCCTTTATTTACCCGTGTAACCATATTGTTAGTGTTCAGCTGTAAGAGAAAAATACGGGAATACTAATTGCTGGCTATAAGGATTTTACACTCTCTATATATAGCCTGAACATGTGTGAAGAAAGGTTAATAATGAATTGCTAATTTAGAAGGAAGAAACCTCCTCAATTTCAAAAAAGGATAGATTTTTTTTTTTTTTTGGTAACACTTAGGAATTGAGGACTAGATGATGTATAAATGAAGAGTAATGAAACAGGTCCATCCTGCTTGCCCCTGCAAAAATCTTACAATCCAAATATAGGTCAGGAAACAAATGATAGATGTATACAGACAGAACACCTGTATGTGTTCAGAGCACATCCCTGGGACTAGTGCCATACCTAGACTCCTGGAGGCCTTGGCCAAACTTTTAGTATCAGCGCCCCCTTTGGTAGCGATAATGATAACAATAATCAGACAATGGGAAAAAAATACCATTTTCATGTCCCCTTTCTGTCTGGGCCCTGGGTGCCCACCCAGTTTGCCCATGCCCCTGTCCAGCCCTGCCTGGGGCTGGGAAAACCCAGCCACTCACCCCAGCCCTGGGACTGCACTCTTCCTACTGCATCCCCAACTCTGACCAAGCTACTTTCAGCCCCGCAACCTCCGTTTCCCAGATAGGCAAGCACCCACAGACCCACCACCCCTCAAAAACACTAGCCCCCTCCCTGGACCCATTACCCTGCAACAAGCCTGCCCACCCCTTCCCGCACCCTGAGTTGCACGGGGTTTCCAGTACAGCTCCTGGCATCAGCAAACATGTGCATTCACCACTCCTGATCTATGATCATGCAATTTAAAGCAACCTTTTTGTATTTTTTTGTGAAGTTCTTCCAAATAATGAAGAGAAAGCATAGATGCAAAAGCTCAGCATTGCCCAGTATGTTTGTGTACTCCAGACACCCCTCACAAAGGAGCCAGGTGCTAATTAGTCCCCCACTCATGACTAGAAATGGGTATTCTTGTCATGAGTCCTAAGATCGTCCAAAAATGTATGTGCAGATGGGTTGTAGGGCAACCTGGTTTGGCTTCACCTCATAGAAGGTGGGACCATGCTAATCATATGCAACAGGCTGAGTGAGGGACTGAAAGAGGGATTCTGCATCAACTGTTTGGGGTCTGGTTTGGTGATGGTTGCCAGGCATTTAAGACTGGTGAAGAAACAGGAATAATTGGAAATGGGGAAGAAAAATGCAGCTCAGGATGCAAGTGAAGAGGAAGGTGAAATGCATCCAATGTAGTGGCTCAAAATGACTTGACAAAGAGTCAGGGCTGAGTGGGACTGTGCTTAATGGGCACTACCATGTCTTTTATTCAGATGGCTTGCACTAACCTATCTTCACAGTAGGTTTTCATCAGCATGTTTGCCCCATATCAGCTATGTGCTTTAGAGCCATGTTCAGTATTAGTTGTATTTAATCAACTTCATAGTTGGTTTCTATTACTTAGTACATGCTACTTTTAGCAGCAATTCAAAGATAGGCAATGTATTATACAAGACTTCCTTGTATGCAAATGTAAGGTGAGGAGCCTCCCTTTCTCTGCCCCCCCCCCCCACATTTATTGAGGGGAGGGGGATAAACTTGTCTTAATTTTGAGTAAATACAATGTATTCTGGTTACCAAGGCCAGTTACAGGCTTTACACTTTTACCAGTATAAGCGATTGGAAGTCAGTCTATACCTATAACAAAACAGAAGACCGGCACACAGACTGGTTTAAAAATGGCAGAACCTGGTCTAAAATTTGCACCCCCCTTCCCCTCCCCCCCCACCAAAGGGTGAATATATGTACTGTTTGTTAATAATCTAAACTATGCCACTTACAGAAAACCATATTACTTGGACCTATTCTATTTTGGGCTTTTTGAATGTCTATACCTAACCAAAGAATTTCAGCACTCAACAGTGGGGAACAAAATATAAAGCAAGAGATTAACATATTTCTAAAGTTATTTACTAATATGGGAGGAAAGAGATTAGCTTCTTGGATTTTGCTGGCTTCCTCACTCTTTACAACACAGTTTTAATTTACTTTTTCAGAATTATAGTTTCCGTCTTGAAACCAGAAATAAAGCAAAAATAGAAATATGGCCAAACTACAAAATTAGGATCCAGATTTGAATTCTCTACAGATTCATGGATGGATATATCCAGTATTCAATTTGGGTACAATTCTAAATTGAATATAATTAAGATATTTTACACAGATTGTATTGAATGCTGGATTACACTTTCATAGTTTAAAACCTGGCTTTAAAATGGTCTTTCATCAACTTCATTACCACATTCTTGCCAATCTCCTGCCCAGTACTCAGCATTTAGGCTTCAAATATCATTTATATTTTGGCTCTTTTAAAGCCTATTATACTTTTGAAACAAATATCTGTATGTGTTCATCGTTTAATCCACTCCCTCTTAAAATTAAGTATACACCACATTTGGGATAGGAAATTGTTCTCTACTAAGTTGTTGTTCTTCTTCCGTAGGACAATAATTTGAACTCTACATTCACCACAAATTCAGAACTTAAACATTTGAGACACAGAAGCAGGCCATAGTTCAGGCTGATAAATAGGAAACTCCTTTGAATTCATGCATTTCATTCATTTTGTAGGTCACTATCCTTCTGTAAAAACTGTGTTTCCATTGATAATTTAGTGCTCATATTATTTTAAACACTGCTTGATTGAACTGGTAAGCTTTGTTTCTCTTGTTGTTTTTTTGTTCATTTAAGAAATAATTAATGCCTGGTTTATGCAACAATGCCCATATACAAATTAACCAAGCACTTCATTTTTAGGATTGAAGTTTCTTCAATACGGCAGAAGACAAGCTGTCGATCAACTTTCTGGACTTCAACTCCATATGCAGACTACAGAATCTGAAGTCAAAGAATACCATTAAAAAGATTATATCTACTTCAGATCCAAACTAAACCCCTCACACTCACCCACAACAATTCATATATTACTAGCTCATTCAGAACTATACTTAGGATAGGATTTTTACAAACTATACTGATAAAACCACAGGAAAGGAATGATCCACACTACTAAGGAAACCTAGTAGGCATGAGCTAATCGAAGTCTCTTTGCAATAATTATTTGTACACTGAGCACCTAAGAGCACTAGGTGTTTGAAATAAATAGAAAGGAATAGAGGTGCTCTGATATATTGGTTGCATACTGGATCATCATGAATAAAATGAAAGTTAACATTACTAGCTATTGGCTTTTCTTGGCCAGTGTAGTTGATAAGGGACTGATAAATATAATATGTCTTCTGGCTGGGGCCTCCAGATGCCATGTGCAGGTGGAGGGGAAGAGGCTTGGGGGTGCAGATCAAGGCCCCCATGGTGAAAGAGACAGCGGGGCAGGGGCGGGGAGCACTGCCCAGCCAGGGTAGTGTATGAAACCCATGGCCAGAGTAGGGAGCAGGACAGAGACATAGGCAGCTTGTCCAGGAGGCACAGGGCAGGATGGGGGGTGAGCAGGGAGGGCATCTCTCTGCTGCTGGGCACAACCCCCATAGAAGTCATGGGGGGCATGTGCTCCACCCCTCTATTTGTGTGTGGGATGGATGCGAGCTACTCACTGTGGATTCGGGGCTCTCCATTCTGCTGCCTTTCCCTTGGGAGCCTCATGCCAGCTGTGTATTCCCTGCCCACCTGATGGGCAGGGACCCCTGGGACAAAGGCAGCAGAGTGTAGAACCCCAAGCCCACAGTGGGCAGCCTGCATCTCCCCTTGCCCTGCTCAGTTCTGCTCCAGTAAAAAGCATTCCAGTGCTCAAAAGGTTGGTTGCAGCACTTGAACTAAAGCTCATTTAATGAGCTCATTTAATGAGTTTTAGTTCAAGTGCCCCCACTGCCCCCACTTTAGTTCAAGTGCCCCCACTGCCATTTTAAAGCACCAGGACACTGATCCCCTAGATGAGCCACCTGTGGCTATGTTTCACTCCCATTCACTTCCCTGGCTGGGCAGTGACCCCAATCCCAGACTTTGCCTCTGCCCCACTCCCTCCCTCACCATGGGAGCCTTCAACTGCCCCCTGCCCCCCATGACCCATTTCTCCCCCACACCCCTTCCCCTCCACAGACTTACTGCAGGAAGCTGCTCTCCATGCTGCCTGGATGCATTTGTGTGAATTGGTTATCAGATCGGTATCAGCTGATATGGCTGGTTAATAATCAGGTATCAGTGTTGGCCAAAAAAATCTTTTTTTGGTGCACCCCTAGAAATTAAGGCCTTGATGCCCAGCTCTTGAACACTATGGTTTTCTTCTACTATTAAACTCTGTGCAAGGAGACCCTGGGTTTTTATCAAAGTGGTCATATATTTAATTGCATACCGATTGTTCAGAAACCACAAAAAGATGTATTAAAGTGAATATTTATATGTGTACATGTCTGTGTGTATACATCTCCCCCCCCAAATAAACAGTGCACATCTGACTTTGAAAGTTATACATTACTATTTCTTTGTTTTCATATTTCATCAAACATTAGGTCACTAATATAATGCCTTCACAGGACTTTACCAGAAAGTGTTTTGTATATTTCATCAAAAATTTCATAAGAAAGATATGGCAAAGCCAGTAGGCCAAGGTACTTAAGGGAGCCCACCCATGCCCCAGTCCTGGAACAACCAGTAGGCAAGGCAAGGGCCCCCAAGGTGACACTTGCTTGCCTATACACAAATGCCAGGAGCTTGGGGAATAAACAGGAGGGACTTGTCCTCGTGCTTAACACAAAAAATTATGATGTCATAGGGATAACGGAGACCTGGTGGGACTCCACCCATGACTGGACCACAGGTATAAACAGCTATACCCTGTACAGGATAGATCGAGTAGGCAAAAGGGGCAGGGGCATAGCTCTCTATGTCAAGGAGAGCTCAAGCCGACATTGGCGACCAGGGTGGATGGCTGGAGACCCTCTGGGTTAAAATCCATGGGGAACATGGCACAGGGGACACAATGGTGGGAGTCTACTACAGACCTCCCACCCAAAGTCAAGAGCTTGACCAGGAGTTTGCCAGGGAATTGGCTGAGGCCACATGCTTCAGGTCCATGGTTGTCACGGGAGACTTCAACTACCCAGACATCTCGTGAGAAGAGCGCTCAGCTAAATCTGAGCAGTCACAAAGTTTCCTCTCCTGCGTGGATGACCTCTATCTGGCACAAGAGGTCTATGGGCCAATGAGAGGTAAAGCGCTGCTCGACCTGGTACTGGCAACTGGGGACAACCTAATCAGTGATCTAATGTTTGAAGGGAAGCTGGGTGACAGCAACCATGAGCCGATCACCTTCACCATCTGCCATAAAGCTGGCAAGTAAGTCAGCAATACAGAAGTCCTTGACTTCAGGAAAGCTGACTTTGACAAGCTCAGGAGGCTTGTTGGTGAGGCCAAGGGACAACAACCCCAAGGGGAGGAGAGCTCAGGAAAAGTGGTTGCTCCTCAAGGGAGCAATCCTTGATGCATAAGCTAATGCTATTCTGACTCAGAGAAAAGCCAGCAAAAGGGCACAGCAGCCCCCTTGGCTCTCCAGGGAACTAGCAGACCTCCTGTGGCTAAAAAGAAAGGCCTACAAAGGATGGAATCCACCTCCATGGAGAAATATTCCCCACTGGTCCAGTCTTGCAGGGAGTGAACCAGGAAAGCCAAGACTGTGACTGAACTCCAACTAGCTACAAGTATCAAGGACAACAAAAAAAGTCCTTTTTTAGATACATTGGGAGCTGGAGGAAAAGCAAGGGCAACATTGGACCCCTGCTAAACCAGATGGGACAACTGACAACCGAGGCCCAGGAAAAGCCATCCTATTAAATGGGTACTTTGCGTCGGTCTTTCATCAGTCCCATGGGATGCCCCTGCCCACTACGGGACAGGGAGGCCTGGGTGAGGGAAATTCCCTGCCCTCCATCAATGCTTACCTCATGAAGGAACAGCTTGAGAGGCTGGACACCTTCAAGTCAGCTGGCCCTGACAATCTACACCCCAGGGTACTCAAGAAGCTGGCTAGCATCATAGCCCAGCCTCTGGCACGGATCTTTGAGAACTCCTGGCACACTGGTGAAGTGCCTGAAGATTGGAAGAAGGCCAATGTGGTGTCTATCTTCAAGAAAGGGAGGAAAGTGGATCCGGCAAACTATAGGCCCATCATCCTGACCTCTATCCTGGGGAAGGTTTTAGAAAGGATTATTAAAGAGGCCATTCTCAACAAAATGGCTGACAGCAACATCCTGAGGGATAGCCAGCACAGGTTTGTTGTGGGTAGGTCTTGCTTGACCAATCTTATCTCCTTTTATGGCCAGGTGACCTATCAACTGGACAAGGGAGAGGAGATTGACGTCATATATCTTGACTTCAAAAAAGCCTTCGATCAGGTATCCCATGATCACCTCTTGGCAAAACTGGCCAACTCTGGCCTCAGGTTCACCACGATACGCTGACTGGGGAATGGGCTCCGTGGTCAGACCCAGAAGGTGATGGTCGACGGAAGTCAATAGTCATGGTGCCCTGTGACCAGTGGAGTCCCCCAAGGCTCTGTCCTTGGACCTATATTGTTCAACATCTTCATTAATGACGTGGACATTGGAGTCAGAAGTGGACTGGCCAAGTTCACTGATGATACCAAACTCTGGGGTAAAGCATCCACACCTGAGGACAGGAGGGAGATCCAGGCTGACCTTGACAGGCTCAAGAAATGGGTGGATGAGAACCTGATGGTGTTTAACACCAAAAAATGCAAGGTTCTCCACCTTGGGAGGAAAAAC
>NW_005842019.1:2463676-2464301 GCF_000455745.1 Alligator sinensis | reverse complement strand
TCCAGTTTTGGGCTCCACAATTCAAAAAGGATGTGGAGAAGCTTGAGAGAGTCGAGAAGAGCCACGCACATGATCAGCGGTTAGGGAAACAGACTTTACAACGACAGGCTGAGAGCTATGGGACTCTTTATCCTGGAAAAGCACAGGCCCAGGGGTGATCTGATGGCCACCTATAAGTTTATTAGGGGTGTTCACCAGGATCTGGGGGAACGATTGTTCAACAGAGCGCCCCAAGGGATGACAAGGTCGAATAGTTATAAACTCCAGCAAGACCATTTCAGTCTGGACGTAAGGAAGAATTTCTTCACTGTCCAAGCCCCCAAGGTCTGGAATAGCCTGCCATCAGAGGACGTTCATGCACCTACACCGAACGCCTTCAAGAGAAATTTGTCTGCTTATTTTGTTGGGATCCTATGACCCCAGCTGACTTCTTGCCCCTTGGGCAGGGGACTGGACTCGATGATCTTCCGAGGTCCCTTCCAGCCCTAATGCCTATGTCTATGAAATGTGTTACAGAGCTTTTCCCTCCCCCTTTTATTATAAACTGTCTCCTATTTTTCTTATTTTATTCAAGAAATAATTCCTACCTGATTTTTTTTCTAGAAAACGATTTCATGATTGTAGG
>NW_005842019.1:2457339-2463231 GCF_000455745.1 Alligator sinensis | reverse complement strand
AACCACACCTATATTCACAACTCACTTAAATTTTCTGCATTTAAAAAAACAAATCATTGGGAGGGAGGTGTGGAAGGATATAAAGTGAAAGAAAGCGTAGTTTTCATACTTAAATGAACTGAAGGAAAAAATGATTGGGGAAAGAAAAAGTGCACTGAAAATTTCCATCACAGAAAGGAAGTTTCAAACCAAATTATTTTTCATGCAATTTTTATTTTATTTTATGGGGGGGGAGATTGCATTTTTCAATTAAAATGAATCTAGAAAATTCAAAAAAGCAGTATTCATTGTAAAAAGCATAGAGAATCTTGTTCACACTTCTCTATAGGCAGACATTCACTCAAGTAGTCTTAACCCAAATTAAAATAAATTAACAAACACTCTCAGTTGAGTTCAACTGAGTTAAACAATACTGCCTGCTCGTACAGTGAAACATCTATCAGAACGCAAGCAGTTGTACTTTTGTCCAAGCTCTTCCAGGCATTCCAAAGGCTTTGATCAATTAAAGTTAACCCTTTGCGTAACACCACCACCACTAAGAGTGAAGTTTAGATGTTCACTATAGAAATGCCACTTGAAATGCAAGCATCCACACACTAAACCTCTTTATTTCATGCTAAATGCTCCCTGGATGTCTCAAAGCTCTGCCACTTTAAGAAAGGGTTAACTCTGGGCTATGCTACCCACCTTAGGCTAACTTCAGTCTGCTCAACAGAGATAAAATGAGCAATTGGCAGTACTCCCATATCCCAGGATGTGTTGCTTCCTGGCCCACAGAGAAGGGATACTGCCTGAGTGCCCTGGTTCCTAGCCCTCTGGCAGCAAGTCAGAGCTGTGCAGGCAAGAATTAGTATGAGCTCTTACTGTTTGACTGCTCACAGCACATTCAAAATTTCACAGTACTTAAAATTCCACTGATTTAGTGTAGTTTAAGGGCATGCACACATGTTACTTCAGCCATATGATTGTAGAATGTGTTCCACTGTGTGCACACGTTCTCTGGTGCCAAAACCTGGGCTGGGAATGCAATCTAAATAAAACTGGCTTGGTGAAAGAGGCAGGTGGGATTGGGGTATCTAGCAGGTCCAGGGGTGGGGGAGTCAGAGGGCTAGAAATAGTCCAGTTGGGGGAGAGCAGGGGGGAGTAGGAAAAGTGCAGCCCTGGAAAAGGGGATAGTTGCTCAGCTTTGCCAGCACTGGGGCTGTGCTCTAAAAGGTGTGCACACATTTGGTCAGATCAGGGGCAGGTTATCCCAATCTACATAGTGCACCTCCTTGAGTAAATTAAGTTATATTGGGCTGACTGTTCTTTGCTGGATCCTAACTCCTCAAACATATGTACAGTTGAGCACTTAGATCAACCTAACTCTAATGAGGTAAATTTAAATGCAAAATCTGTATGCACCTTAAGTGTAATGTGCAATTTCACTTTTATTTATCATGTCTCTAGCTTGTTTCCCTGTTTTCTTTTAATCATAATATAATTTGCCAACAATACCTATACAGAAAGGAGAGCAAAATATACAGGAAGAAAGAATCATGAGGAGAAATGAAAAATGTGGGAAGATTACAGCTGCAGGTAATGAGATGAGATTTAGTACTAAGTTAAAAAAGCTGAAAGGAAAAGATGAATATCAGTTATGCTGAGGGCAGGTATTTTCATCCTCTCTTCTCTGCTTTTACATTACTACTTCTTAATGTGACCAAACTACATAATTGCCTTGGGGACCCGCTCGAAGCAGAGGGGAAGTGTGCATGAGAGGACTTCCATTTTAAGACATACCTTCACTCAGAACAGTGTGAGAACAATCATTTCAGAAGATATCTACTGACTGGGCATTATTATCTGTATTCTCTGTTCTAGGAAATGAAGGTTTCCAACTGAGTTGCACCTGAACTGTCCTGTGAAAATTCTAGCTTGTAAGTGGGATAGTAGATAAATGGGCAAACGAGACCATGATAACAAACCCTAGCAAACCTGGCATCCAAAAGCTGCTGTTGCCAACTGATCTCTCTTCTTTTTTTTTCCAAAAAGAACTATTATAGTATAAACCCTTTATCAGCTCTGACCTTTAAACCCCCAAAAAGCAGGAAGATCAATACTAATTTTATCTTGTATTCAACCATCTTGTATTCAACCACCGCTCCATATTTCATCTGGAAACAAGTCATTTTAAATAAATCACCAAGTAATGCCATAATAAATCTGTCAAAATAATCCCTTACTCCACCAAGCAATGGGTCTGATTCAGCACCTCAATCTTTACTGGGGATATACACTACAGTAACTCTGCACCAAATTTAGAGAAAATACCCTGCGGTGTCTGAGCTCAGTTTTCTACTGCTTCCATTTTCCACACTTATACCCGAGTAAGGAAGGTGTAAATTGCCAGAATTCAGATTAAGGAACAATTTATATCCAATTTTCACAAATGTTTGGGGTCATGTATGATGGAAGTGAGTGGGAAGTGGTGCTGAATGGAGTGTAAGCAAGAGAGGAAAACATACATGATAGCTTTTTAATGTGTGCATCTGAGGGTGAAAGTAGGCAAGGCTGAAGTTGGTCCACATTAAGCTTTCCAGTATCATAAAAAGAGGAGTAATACAATATTTTTTATAGTTCCTTCTTTACAGAATAGATGCATGTATCCACAATGGTAGGATGAGACAGGAGTCATGAAAAGTCAAGATTATACTGGGGAAAGGTGCTGCATTATGCTACTTTCTTATAAAGCTCAACAAACAAAACAAAACAGAAAAACAACTCTTTCACTGAAGGGAAATGAACAAATTACAGTTAGATGCAGAAGCTGATATCAGTACGGGGACATTGTATGAATGCTCATTTCCACAACAGCTAAAACTGAGGGAAGAAAAACAGAACAATGAGCAATCAGAAACCTGTGTTGAGAAAAAGCTCTTGTGGACAGCCTCCAAGTATTCAAGACTCCATCTCTGAAACAATGAAAATTACACCATCGATTTAGCAACATTAAAATCTATCTAAATCTCATGGTCAGCTACATAAAATGGCTGGCATTTTTTCAATCTGCTTTTATTTTTTTAAGGTCTGTAAAGACAAAAATACCCATACATAGTAAAAATCTTTTATATCCTTCTAGCAAGTCATTACTATTTTCCATCTGTCAGGGCCAGATCAATAAGATGCCTCCAACTTCTTGCTCTTAGGCAAGATTAAAACAGCACTTCATTTCTAATTTGGTGACATTTAAGAGCCATTTGCCCTCATTTTGCACAATCCAGAATCCAATCCAAAATCCACTACAGCCCAAATGGCTACATAAGGTATAAGAAAAATGGAAAACAGGTTTGATTTCCCATTGAGAAATCCAGTATGTATTTTTAGTTCATTTATTTTTTTGCAAGACCACCTAACTGACTATATATAATCCTGTAAATTAACTTCTAGTTTAGAACTCAGTTGTATTAATCTTGAAAGAATTTCAAAGGCAGTATCTTTATATCAGTCCATTGTGAAAACCTCTCTTATACTTCATCACATTAGTAAAACAATTACTCTAAATAAAAAGAGCAGCATTTTTGCTGTTGCTGCCTTTCTTTTCACCCATAATAAAAGACCATTTTCCAAAGCCAAGAAACACTTCTGGCTACTGATCACAACCTAAACACTGAAATGGGAACCCCAAAGCAGACGCCAAGGCAGTTATTTGAAATGTGAAAGAGTCAAACTTAGATTCTGCACATTGCACCAATATGGTACTATGACAGTAGTAAGGAGTAGTAGCTCCTTATTTTTCTCCTGACCACAGTTGGATATTCTATTTTAAAAGAACAAGCCATCAGAAACACGTTGTTATTAGTGCTATTAGCATTTTGTTTTACTTGTGTGACAAGTAAAACTTTTTGAGATTTAATCAGTAATGCACATAATTTCTCCTTAAAATTACTTCCTAACAGCTAATTACAAAGTTGGTTAGCTGTGTTTAGACCCTAAGGGCACCTATACACGTTCAGCGAGGCTGCTCCAATGCACTGTAATTACAGTGTGTCAGAGCAGACTTGATTAATTGAGTCTGCTCGAGTGTGGTAATTACTGCACTCCAGCAGACTCCAACATCTCCTGTATTAGTGTCCCCATGCTGAAAAACTATAGCATGAAGACAGATACACGAGACAGTGCAGACACTTTAATTACAGCAGCTCTTGGAGTCGCTCTAATTAAAGTGCCCCTCCCTGCCGCTCCCAGAGCATGTGTATCAATGCCCTAAGGTACCACCTTACTCTACCTTTTGCCTAACAGCTAATTGTTGTTTTCATAACAGCTGCACAACAAAGGGGACTCATCCCATAGCTTTTTAGCCATGTTTTGTCACTGTATTTACAGAGAATATTTAGCATAAAGACATCAGATGAAAGGTGTCTGATATCTTAATGCTTGTTCAAATCACTCCCAACCATACGGCTGATCCATAAAAGATAATACCCACAAAAACTCATGCTTCTTGTGTTTCCTGGACCATCACTGCTACAATTAACATAATTTCAACAATATCATTCAATGTTCAATAGGATTCAATAGCATTCTCATTCTATACTTTTCTACTAGATGGGTTTGAGTAACTTAGAAGGGAGATGCATTTTCCAGAGCTCTTAATTCCTCAGTTCCCTAATTCCCCAGTACCCATATCATATTTGATATTTGCTAGGAAAGCTTACAGTAGGGTACAAATGATGTCGCAATGATGATCAAGAAATTATGTAAGCAGCAAGGATTTCTTAGGGTGATGCCACTGGAGCAGTCTAAAATAGAGAGATAAACAGTACATTGAAAGAGCTAGTCAAATACCCAGAAGTAACCTGCTACAATACCAAAAGAAAAATCCCTGTGACCATATACCCCTAGTGGTCACCTACCATCCCACACTGGTATTGATCAAAAGAATCAGCAAATAGCTACAGCTTATACTCAACAAAGACTAGACCTTGAGAAGAATATAACCAGCTCCTCCGCTCCTGGCTTTCAAATACCCTCCCTAACCTTGCCTCTCTCATCACTAGAAGGAAACTCCCCACTGACCAACAGACACCAAATGGGGCATAACCTTGACTTGGCTAGTAATGCTTAACCTGTCACCACATCTCTATTGATACTACTATCAACATCCCTCATAAATATAAATATAAATACATCAGGGCTGTCAAACAATTTTTAAAAATTGACCATGATTAGTAAGAAGCAGCAGCAGCCCGACTACATAGTTGATCCAATAAAAGATATCACCCTAAGAAGTCCTTCCCCTTCAGAAAGATTGAAATTTAAAAAGTGAGAAGTCAAAAGGAAAAAAAAAAAAAAAAAAAGATCATTCACAGATTCATGCTTAATATATTCTCTCCAAGATGAATTTCAGTTTTAGAAATGGTAGTGTTTTCCACAAATATACTGGCTTATTTTGCAATTCTAACAAGAGATATACAGTACAGTAGGGAGCTAGCAGCAGTATATAACTTGGGACTGTTTCAGGAGTGAAAGTGACAGATAATCTAGTACCAGCAGCTGAAAAAACTTTGGGGGAAGTAAAATGAACATTTTTGATATACCATGGTGCGGGGAGTTTCTCGTTAAGTCTGCTATGCATCTTGTTTTTGCTGCTCAGAGTTTTATTAGGGTGTATATCATTTTAGCTGTCTAAATTCTGCAGTGTGGCCTTGTTCACCCTGTTTTCCTGATGAAAAGGAATTAAAAGAGTGCAACTTATATGCACATATTTTAATCACCACCTTTCTCTGTCCTCTTTATTTGGTCCATAGATTTTAATGTGGACAAAAAAAACCCCTCTCTCTCTGCAGATCTTCCCAAAGAGATCCAGCTATATAGTAGCAGTATGTCCCTGAACATGTGCTTTAAGTGATA
>NW_005842019.1:2429408-2457308 GCF_000455745.1 Alligator sinensis | reverse complement strand
AGGAATGCTTCAGGATCAGAACTCTAGTTCCCTGGTTATTATTCAAAATACACTGAAAATGCACAAGCAAGTCACAAGTCATCAGAAGTGTTATAAATTCAAAAGAAAGACATTATAAAAAATTCCATGCCCTAAGAGTACTACTTCATCTGTTATTCAAACAAATATATTTCTTATTGGTCTCTGGATTGTCTCTGTAAATTTTCCCAACCAAGAGTAACTGATTACATTATTTGTTCATTTTACAATATGTATTGTACTAGCACCTAAAGATCTAGCTATAGCCCACAAGTCATTACCCTAAACCCTCTACAAACAAAGTACAGAATGATGATCCATGCCTCAACAACATGCACATGCTTCTTTGCTGGGTGTTTTAGCTGGGTAACAAAGTTACAACTGTCAAATAGAGCTTTATTCCCCCACTTTCCTGATTCTAGAGGCCCTCACTGCAATAGATTCTGGGGTGGTAAGTTTAACATTTTGTTTCATTTAATGTACTTAGCTGGAACATGCTGTTTTCCATAAGAGGAACAACACCCAAATAATGTAAAGCCAAACCACTGTCCCACAGCCACCTAAGCCAGATATAGATATCACACTTTTACCAGTCTAAATGGTTGGAAACTTGTCTAACCCAGTAACAGAACAGAAGCTCAGCACACACAGACTGGCCTAGAAATGGCAGAACCTGGTCTAAGATAGACCTGAATCAATGTGCACTCAGGAGTAATCAACTTAGATTAGACAGGTGCATAAAACTTCAGTACCATTTCTCCCATCAACTCAGGTTAGGTGGCTGTCTGCCAGCATCTGAGGTGCCCTTGTGACCCTCTGCCTGCCCCCACTCACAGGGCGGTGCACTAGCACTTGGCCCCTGCTTGGTTGCTCCAGGTAAGCACCCAGCAGACCCTGCCCCCAGCTCTCCCAGATCTAAGACAGCACAGCCCATCTCCCCAGCCCTGCCTCATGCCATCTTTCAGCCACAGCCAGGCAGTAGGGGAGGGGACAAGAGCCATGTGTGCCCCTTGGGCTGTGACCTTGCACCCCATCATGAAGCACCCCACAATGTACACGTAAACCTGTCACTGAGCCAAGGAGAACTGCTGTGGTTGAGCACAGCCCCACAGACCTGGCCCTAGCTCCCTCATACCACATCACAGAGGCCAGAGCCAAGCACCCTACTACCCAGACCCCAGCATGAACCACCGCCTCCCACCCCGCAAGCAGAAGTCAGTGTGGGCAGCTCACCTCTGGTGGGTCAGAGTGGCAGGGGGCAGAACATTGGGATTAGACCTGCATAGAGGCAACCCAAAGCCATGAACTCCTAGTGTACTGCAAGGCTTTTTTGGTCCTTAGCTGTAGGGTTCTGGAATACTAGGGTGGGGGAAGCATGGGGGTGGGGGTGGGAACTGAGGATCCAAGCTGGGCAAGCTGGTGGGTACCCCTGGAAACCTCAGGAGGAGGTGGAGTGTGGCCAGTTGTTTCTGTGTTACAGATGGAGGGCTCTCCATGTCCACATGAGACAGGACTAGGAGCTACAGCTTCAAACTGCAGCAGAGGCAATTTAGGTTGGAAATTAGGAGAAACTTTAAGTATGAAGATGGTCAATCATTGGTTAATCACTATGCTTGGAAATTTTAAAGAGTAGGTTAAATAGACACTTGGCTGGGATGGTTCAGTTAGGGATTATCTCGTCTTGAATGGGGTGCCATACTAGACGACGTTAGGAGGTCCCTTCTAGACCAACTTTCCTATCATTCTAATACTGAAATTAAGCACAGCTTATTATGTAGCTCAGTACTTTTCTCTAAACAAACTGGCTATAGCAAATGTTGTCAGTGTGTCTATTTGGAGCAAATAACAAGTTGGCAGAGTGACTGTCCTAGGGACTGATCTGTTTATCTGAATGGATACAGAACAAACAGCAGTGGTATATTCATCTCCAATTTTGCTTCATCACCAAAAAGTACAAATAAAAAAACAGCTGAACAATGATGTGCCCAACATTTCTAGGGAAAACCTAGACAAAGATTTGTCTTATAGCTACAACATGCAAATTTCAAAGTAAACCTAGACGCTGGTAAAGGGATAGATGCAAAAATATTCTATTTTTAAACCATGTCCCTAGGCCTCTGAGCACTTGAGAAACTACTGGAAGGAAGGATTGTTCATTGTGGCTGGAGTGTGACCCTGGCAGCCCAACTAGCAGCAGGAGGGTGGCAGGGAGGGGGCAGGCAGACATGCTCTACAAAAGGAAGGATTGGGCTCCACAGAGCTCTGGCAAGAAGCACCCAGGGGCATTAAGTTGGGGAGCTCCCCTTACGCCATTACCTGGCACAAGCCTCCCAGGCTGCTGGGTGCCTCTTGCTGCAGCTACAAGGGGATGGATCCTTCCCTCAATGAACACCCCACCCCCACCACCAGTGGCCAGGCTGCCAGGCATGCCATGGTGACCTGCTCTGGGGCTCTTCTGGAGGCCTAGGGCTGGGTCTGGGGGAAGGCCTGATGTGATGTGGCAGGAAGTTGGGGCATGCTTGCCCCTGCTCAGCAGCCAATCAGGAGTGGTCCAGCTGCTCAGCAGTCTCCAATACCCAAGGGAGGCATGCAGGAGCCCTGCCAGCCTGCTGGCCTCAGTCAGTTCAGGCATCCTGCATGCCCCACAAAGGGCGAACTTGTGTTCTGTTCACTACCGACCTAACCTAGGCCACTTACAGAAAACTATACAAGTTAGATCGATTCTGCCTCAGGCTTTTTGAATGTCTGTACTTAGCCCTAGTGTTCAACATTAGTTAGTTAACATGGAATAATAGCATTTTACAAAGCTATTATTAAATTACTTTGTTCAACTTTAGTAGCCAACTGTTACACTTTCATAACACTGACATTACACGCTCTATTTATCCAGCTCTTACACTTATTGAATTATTGGGTGGGGGAGTCTTAATAGAAGGAAAATTATGCAATTATCTTTCAAGGTCAAAAATCATTTCCCCACTGTGAAGACTCATGAAAAAAACAGTTAAAGGGAGACGTTTTAATGCATTGACTCATAGCACTGTGATACAGCAGGCAGTTAAAAACTAAGGAATAGTTGTATATTTTATAATAGTACACTGTCACTCAAAGAATTTCACTTAAAGTTGGGATGCTGGGAGCTGGCACAAAGTCATCACAGTGTTTTAGATATGCTGAAATAAATGAACTTGAAAAGGAAAATCGTTATCAGTTGGACTCGCATTTGCTTGTAGAGAGGGTGGAAAAGATATCTGTACAACTGTTGCATGGCATAGATCACATCAAGTGTTGCAATGCATACAAGATGGGCACCTATGCATGTGACAGAGCTCTGCTCTGATGCATGCTAATTAGCACGCATAAGAACAGACTTGATTAATTGAGTCTGCTGGTGTGCTAATTAGCATGATCCAGCAGCCTCCATGTCACATGTATTCAGCGTCCCTGCATTTCAAAATGGCAGCAAGGGTGCTTTAACTAAAGCTTGTTGAACTTTTAGTTCTAAAGCTTTAGTTAAAATGCCGCTGCCAACACTTTGACGCATGGGACACTGAATACATGTCATGATGTGGGTTCTTTAATTAGAGCAGTTCTCAGAGCCACTCTAATTAACACCCCTCCCCCCCCACCCCAGACCACATGTATAGATGCCGGATGTGTCACTTCAAATTTCCTTTGAATACCAACCTTTCAATTTGGTGACAGCAACTCTGCTCAGGGCCCTAAGATTGAACACATAGACCCCCCGGCTTGCTTAAGAAAATTAAATAAATAAGTTCCAGTATATTTAGATGGAACACTGACATAGGCTTGCTTTGCAATTCTGTGAATACTTATGGTTACAGATAGCTCTTTATAAAGTTAGAGGTGTTTTAGAAAGAGGTATTTAAGACAGAGACAAATTCTCCCTGGGCTTAGTTTGCTGCTACCTTTTACCTCTGTAGCTCTTTATACCTTTGCCATTTTGGTTTAATAGCATCTTACACCAATGTTGCAATGTTTTATCTTAATTTTGTAACATTGTACATGAGTACATGGCATTCCAGGTCACTGAACATCAGTCTTCAACTTTGGAGTAGAGCAGTTTCTCCTCTCTAGTGAACCCACACAATGGGAGTTCCTTTGGTACAATGTAACAATTCAGCTAATAAAGTACCATCAATTTCTTAAACACCTATCCAGATTCAGGCCTCTTCATAAACAAGTGACAATTCCATGCAAGTCAGTGGTTGTAGGGTTGTGTTTGTTAAGCTGAGGGCCCGCTTTGGCTTATTTATTTGTCTGTATGTTAGAATTCAGTACATTGTGAAAGACAGCTTAACTTTTAAATGGAGCTGATTTCAGTGTGCGACAACAAGGGGGAAAATGAAGGGGGGAAATGAGAAAGTTGTCTTAAAACCTCAACTCTTCCCTTATATGAATACCAGTTATTCATTTGCATTCTCTGTATACTCTAGCACTTGGATCAGAAAACACAATTGGCCATAAATACCCTGTGATGGAACCGTTAGTATCATCCTGCACTGGCCATTAGGCCGGTGCGAAGCGTATTCACTTCGGATTTGGATGATTCAGGGGACAGTGATTCAATGTGGCGATTCAAATTACTGTCCCAAATCGATTTGGCCGAATCCGATTTGTAATTTGGCTACTGCCAAATCTCCAAATTGGCAAGGACCATCCCCCACAGCCTGGCAATGGCTGCCCTGCCCGCCCCAGCTCCCAGCACTTGGGGGAAAAAAAAAGCCCCAACTCAGTGGGTACAGCTGAGTCAGGGATGATCCCTGCTGCCACCCACTGCATGGGGGCTCTGCACGAGCCTCACCCCCTGCTCCCCTAGTCCCCCTCCCCATGACTGCCCCACCCACTGTGGCTCCGGCCCTTTAAGAAAAAAAATTAGAAAAACCCAGGACTCACTTTTCCTCCTGGCAAGGGGCAATCTCCGCTGCCCTCCATTGCCCCATGGTGGGGGGGGGGGCTCTGTATGAGCCCCCCAAAGCCCCAAGGCTGCTGCAGAAGTGGTGAGTCCCAGGTTTTTCTTGTTTTTTTTTCTTAGGAGGGCCAGAGCTGGGGTGGGCAGGGCATTGGGGGGCTTGTGCAGAGCTCCCCATGCAGCATGGGGCAGTGGGGGGCAGTAGGGATCACCCCTGTGCTTGGCATCACCCAGTGAGCACCAGGGCTTTGCTTTAAACGTCTGGGAACTGGGGCAGGTGGGGCAGCCATGGGGGGGGGCACTTGGGAGCAGGCAGGGGGGCTGGGCAGGGGTCCCCTTCATGGTCCTCTCCCTCACCCCCCATATACAAGCTTGGAGTCCAACTGAAGCTCCCTGCTGTAGCCACCGGGGACTGTCTGAATCATTGAGGCTCTCCAAATCTTTTCCGAAGATTCAGAGAGCTTTGAATCAATTAGGACCTTTTAATTGGTCCCCTGATCTGATTCAGATTCAGAGATTCGGCCACCGAATTGGCCTGAATCTCCTCCGAATCGAATCATGACCCGAAGCTTCTCACAGCCCTACTGGCCATCCCCTAAATACAATTTTATATTTTGGAGGCCAAATGGCTTTAGTAAAGATTTCACTTTTTTCTTCTTCTTACCAACTGTTGGTGCCACCATCATGTGATAAAATTCAATGTACACAAGATAACAACATTGTGTGCAAGGAAACAGCTAGCCAACTAGAAATGTTACAAGAATGATGATTCCTGAATGGCTTGAAAACTCTATTAAATGGCTCCTACATTACAACACCATTTAGGAACTACTGTGTACAACTAGGGAATGTTTAGTCCAAAACCCATTTATTAGTAACTAAGAAAACAGGCTGAATATAAAGAGAGAGGGTTTCTGTAAAAAGGAAGGTGAAAGAAACCTACAGATATAAGGTGGCAAGCAAAAGCTATCAGCAGACAGGTTTTTTTTTTTTTATTAATATTATTTGTATGAGCACTTCAGGATTTGGCAAACAATGAGAATACACAGCTGTCAGAAGATCTTTTCTGGGTAAACTGAATGGAAAACAAATGCCATAAAATACAGGCATGAAGGCCAAAACATAATAGGCGATAACAAACTGAACCCAGATCACAGGCTAGAATAAAGCCATATTTCTAACACATTTGTTAAGCTACAGGTTGTCTCCAACTGTGTGCATCTCCCCTACCCTTAAAAGAAAAAAAAAAAAGTAACTTTTACATAATGACACAGTTAAATAGATTTTATCTTTAATTGTGATTCTCTCTATACCTGGAAGAGTGAGCATGGTATATTCATGGCATTTCTGAAATGGCAAGATGGTTTCTGCTGCATTAAATAATTTGACATGTTTTCCACAGGCGCGAGCATTGCTCATTTGACATTTTAACACGTGCATCTGATGATAAAGTGTTGCAAGATAAAAGTAAGATAGGTGAATTTCTGCTGGGGCTCATTCTAAACTGTGAAGAAACCCCCAATACTTAAGTATTTGAAAACCTTACCAAACAATTGTATACCTTTCAAGTAGGTCACAGGCTTATTGTATCAAAAGTGGCAATGCTCTGACAAACCTACCCATCTACATCTCTTTTAAGAAGTGCCATGTTTTTATTGTAGAGCCATAACTTTTTAATCCTTTCCCTTTTCCTTAATAGAGGCTCACTGCTTTTGCCTTTAATGTAAGCTTCAATTAGAAAGGTTCAAGCTGCTTTAATTACAGCCTCATTCAGCAGCATCAAAGAGCTTTCACAAAACCATGTGCTCTCTTCTTAAATCTGTCCTTGCAGCTATACTGAATTTTTAATGGCAAGACTACCCTTTATGGTTGATGTGCACAGTTTCCTTTTCTAGCATTCGTGTTTGATACAGGCAAGCAGGGAAGAGAGGATGGTTTTCAAGTGGCAGGCCACAGCTTCATTAACAGGGAATATGTTTATATGATGGCACCAATGTTTGCAGAAAGGGAAGCTCTCAAGCATGCCCTGCCCACCTCTTCCCCTTCACATGCATCAAGCCCTGTTGTTTGAAGGCCCTCAGGGGATAGCCTGTGTTGCTGCTCTCAACTAAGCATATTGGAGATATAAATCTTGAAAGCAGCTGACGAGATGCCCCCACAGCAGTTTCACCATATTTCTTGATAAGACATGCTTGAAAATATTCCCTCCTTGAACATTTAAGGAACATGCCATAGACATGTACCAGCTGTTCTCAAGTGGATCCAGTATAGAGGTTCCAACCAGATAACTCAAAACTAGGGTATACTCTCCCCATTTTACCTTCCCTATCTTAAGGGGGAACAGACACCCCTCATTCCCATCTATGTCCTTCTCTCCTCCTTCCTCATCTTCACACTCTCTCAACCACAGTCTGACCACATTTCCTACTCAATTAAATGAGTTGGGGCCTAATGGTCCAAGGAAAGTTACCTACCTCTTAAGCAGCAAGTTGAAAGACTAAGTTGTTCAAAGAATTTAACAGTCTGTCATTAACTGGTTCCAGTGTAAGGAATCCAGATAATAAACGTGAATGAAGTAAGTACTAAGGAATCCTGTACATTTTTCTTGCTTGAGGCTGGCTGCCTGAAGAATGTTCAGAGGTCTCTGAGAACAGAGCTAAGAAGTCCCAGGTTTCAGGGCACACTTTCTTTTCTTTACAAGGGCCATTACATAGATCCAAGTGGTTCATTTGTTTGTCCTGTCACTTTGATGCTTATAGGAAAGAGGCTATTATTACAAAATGGGGTCACTCATGTCCTAAATTATATTTTCGTCATTTAATTTGATATCCAGTTAATGCTTGTAGAAGTTGTTAAGGCTTAGGTCATTTTTTCTCCTCTTCTATAAAGGTTGTTATCCAAGAGTCTAGGCAGGAAAGGTAATTGTCCAGTAAGGTGCTTAGATTAGCTTAACTACACCTGTTCCTCAGCTGAGAAAAAGAGTCTCCAGGGACGAGGCGTAAACCTCATGCTTTCAGCCTTTCTAATCTTCCAACTTCTTGATTATGCTATATTTGCCCAACCACCTATTAGAAAGGAAAGTTATGATTTACGGTATTGTGGAAACAAGATATCCAATATGATTAAAGAGCAAATTATATTTACTATTATATTCAAAATCCCTGCAGGATAACAACAGTAAGGCAGCAAGATGAATAGTTATGCATCACAAAGGTATGACAGACATTATGATCTTTTTAAAATTATGCTCCTATATACTGTTGGACTTTCTCTTTACTATAAACATAACACGAGATGGAAAAATTTGTTTTCGATAGATTTGTTCGTTGGGGTTGAGGCAATTTGAGGGCAGACCAGCGGCCTAAAATCTGACCTACAACATCACTAGAAGGACATGAGAAACATGAGTTAGCTAGTGAGTTGCATAGCTAAAAGTAAGGTATTGATCTATGCAAGTTTTGTGAATTTTAATTTTCAGTGTGTCTAGAGAATAACACATGAATGCTTTTAAACTTGTAAACCTAAAAAAAATTAGGCTTTTAAATTTTAATATCTTTGGGATAATAAAAATCATTCTAAAAATCCAAGAAGAACATATTTATCAAATTCCTTATTTTTGTTAAATAATGTGGAAGAAATCTAAATTCTTCCACAACCTTTCAGCCATTCTGCCTCAATAATCGATCCAGATAAGGTCAGGCATCAAATTTCAAGTAACTGATAAAAAAAAGTTTCACCTATCAATTGGACAGTGAAAGAGAGAAAACTTAAATAGTTGACTTTTCAGACCGTGGTCTTGGAAACAATTATATGCAACTCACTGAAATCTACATTTTATCCCTTAAAGTTTTTGCAGAACTAAGAGTTAAGGGACGAGCATGCATATTTATATATTTCACACTGGACACTGAAACAAATTCTTCATGTTTTCTACTCAGACTAATTTTCTGTAGTGCACTATTGCAATACTGTCAACTACACTGTTAAGTTTTACAACACCATAGGAAAGCACTTAAACTGGTTTTTCACTCTGCTTGGGTACCTGCCTCAAGATGTTTAGCCAGGACGACATGGGGTTCCAACTCCAAAGTGCTCAGAACCACCTCACTTGAAATGGTATATGCCCCAGGAGAATATTGTGCTCCTGTATGGTTCAGCCGTTGTCATACTAAAAAACACGACACTGTATTTAATGGTGCATTAAAACTCATAAGTGGCTGTACAACTTATACACGCACAGATGTACCTCCTGTACTCTTGGGCATTAGACCAAGTAACGTAAGACAACAGACCCTAACATCATTACTGGCAATCGAGAGACGAGATGATGAACATCACCTGCTTCATCAACTCCTATCTGAAGACCCAAACAGATGGAGGTTTCAGAGGCTTAAAGTCATAAAACATTTCTGCATGAAACCCAAAGCTCCTGGAAGAGATTGAGGATGCTGAACCAAACCTACAGGCAGCAAAGGAGTGGGCAGACCATTTGGAAAGGTCAGACCTATTCCTACAGTGTTTTATACCAACATGAGTCTCCCATTGGGCATGACCTTGACAGAGAAGCCTGGGTCAGGCTGAACAGACTTGAGATCTGGATACAACTGCTTCAAAACAAAACATCACAAAAGGAACATCTTAGATAGTCCCCTGTGTGAATGCAGTGTCCAACAAACAGCACCACATTTAATCAAAAGCTGCAGTCTCTACAAATGCTCAGATGGGGTAGATGGAATCTGCCATTGAGTGATAATACCAGACAGTGGTTCATAAATTTGGAAGTTGATATCTGATGCCATGTGAAAGAAACAGCAGCAGCTACTGTTAGTGAGTGCCCTCCAAGGGGTGAGGCTTTTCTTGTCAGATCACTAAGGATACTCTTTGAAGTCATCTCAGGCTTGCCATATAAAGCTAGGAAATAGCCTGAGCTTCTCACACTCTGAGACCCCACCTCCCTGCATCTCTGTGGCCCTAACTCAAGGAGCTAGCATCCCGTTTTGCTCATGAGAGAAGGACTTCATGTCCTCTTGGGGTGACCCAGTGCAACCCACAGTTCTAAGCAGGACAACAGACAGTCTCGTCCATAAAAGCATTTACTGGGAGAAAGGCCAGCATACCAAAGATGCTCTATCCTCTCTAAAGCAGTTAACCAGTACCTCCAAGTCCAATCCAACCCACACAGCCCTGAGCATCCCCAAATATACTCAGCAGTTCCCTTTCTAGTCCTTCCAGCTCCCCAAAGCTTCTCCACTTGTTTCAGTCCCCAGGACTCTTCTGGCCAGGAACTGCTTGTTTCTAGCATGCTCTCCTATTGTCACACTTATCTCCTCCCCAGACCTCCTGGGTTTTAGGCACCTCACCTTTTTGGATCTGCCAACAAAACCATTCAGACTTTCCTGCTGTTAAAGGTGAATCTCATCTCCTCCTGCATGTAGCCAGCCATAGCATCCAACCCTTCCTTCTCTGTGCAAAGGCTAAACAAATAAACCAAGTCACAAAATATTATAAAAATGTGAATACAGGAGGGTTGTTACATCATCTAAGGTATCCCAACAGTTGCAGCAGCCTTGGGACTGACTTAACCTGAATACATTTAACAGAGAAATATAACAATAAAACCTGCAGTCTATCTCAACTGCTTATAAAGATGGTCGCTGTCTCTTAATTCAACCCTCTGCTACTGCATGTTGTGGGGACAGATCATTGTCCCCCCACTGTATTAGAGTGCATTACTTGCGTGCAGTCTTTTAGGGCAAAATGAAACAAAGGCAGAGAGAAAGAGTTATTTTACCATGGTATATGAGGATATAGCTTGGTCACTGCTAATTGTCTTCATAGGGGCCATATAACTATGCAGACAGTGAAAATTTATTTCAAAATATCTGTCTTACCTCTGTTAACCTTTAAATATTAAAAATACAAGAAATGGTATATCAAGTAGATACTAAAAGTTAGTGGCTGACACACAAAAGCATAGTAGAACCAATTAGTAATGAACACACAGTCTCTATTCTTTTAATTAAGTCCATTACTGTGACTCCTTGTTCCCATATAGATCTGCCTGGAGGCTTGATATTTTAGTATTCCACTTCTAGGATAACAACTTTGGAAAAACTTTCCAGAGACCCTCAATAACCCTCTGTTGTCCTTAAAGTAAATGGCAAATTTCTATTTCTCTTCTCGTTTGAGCTTGGACATGTGTTTATGATTTTTAAATAAAAACATTATGAAAAACCACACACGTGTCAATAAAAACTCTTTGTGTATACATGCACACAGTATGATCAAAATCCTTATGAAAGACTTGTTTTTGCCATCTTCTGTCAAAGGAAGTTTACAGAGTTTGTATAAGTAGAAGAGAAATCATGGTTCCATTGAAATTAGGAGGACTTTGGCTAAGAGAATACTGTAGAAGATTTCACCTCAAAACCTCATCAGAAGCCAATTATTTTCAACTGCTGTTTTGGATAGGGAGGTATATGTTTTGCCTCAATACTCACCTAAATGTCAGCCAAAATTCAGGCCTATTTATACGCTTAGAAACTTTGGTTCATTTGCTTGGAGATAGACAGATCTGATGCTATTAGCTGTACAAGACAAGAATAAACATATATGCAATAGGGCTCAAGATTTTGGGTTGATTATGGACTGAATAAAGTACATGAAAGTAACATCAAGGAGGACAGGGATTCAGGCAGCTTGGACTGAATTCGTATTTCTGTCAAGACTTTTTGGCACACAACGATGGACAAGTCACATAAATTTTCTGTGCCTCACTTCCACGCTGGTAAAAATAGAGTGATTGTTTTGTCCTAACCTTGCTTATTTAAGGCTACATGTTCTTTATGGAAGGGACTGTCTCCATTTTTCTACAGCAACTTGTGCAATTGGTCTCACATTTCAGTTGAAGCCTTTAGACTTTAAACTTCAGGGCAAAAATATATTCATAAACAAGAATGAACAAGAGTGACTATGTATTCCTGACATCAAACACATTAATTCCTTATTGCTTCCTTGCCCTAACCCCCACGTCTGTCACCTTCAAAAGTGGCAAGGTAGGAAGGCCCTCTGAATGTGATCACTGTCCTGCGATAACCCTAAGATAATTTGGAGGACCACCAGACCTGTAATTCAGGCTTATTCACAAATATTTTAACTTTCTTGACTCCTCCCTCTATTGTACTTGCTTTCATTCAGTACCATAACAATGAATCAAAGGCATCCCTTGTAGCCCCCTCCCAGTTTTTCCAATTTTTCACTTAGAAAAGTTGGTCAATATATAGCCACAATCCATCCCATAATACCCAAACTCAAGAGGAAAGAACAGAGGATTTTTAGTGAGGCCCAGGAATTGGCTGGCAGACAGATATCCCTGGAGAAATCTTAAAATGTGTCTCGAGTCCTCTCTGGGAGGAAGATTACATCCTCATACTTGAAAGCTCTCCCTGCTGTGCCTGGGCATCACAGAAATCTCAGAAGACTGTGACGTGACATTTCTATCAGCATTACTATATTCACACAGAAACAAGCCATGCTACAGATAATTCACAGCCTTAACTTGAAATTTTCTGGCTTTTGTTTGTTTGCTTTTGTCACAACCTTAAACATAATGTGTTTATAGTTAATGGAGCTTGCTCTCATTCCTATGTTCTTTATAAAGAATGCCTTTAATGTAATGCTGGCTTATTAAGTTAATAGACTTGCTTCCTCACAGCTAGTGCCAATTGTTGAACAAGAGCTGGCTGAAACCCAAGGGGCTTTCACATATGATGTGCAGTTGATCGTGTGATTTAGTTTAGCAATAAGAAATAGCAAGGCAAGTGTTAGTGTGAGATAACATATGCTTTGTGAGCATTGTCAGAAAGAAGGTGAAGCCCTGAGCTTTCAGCATGGGCTGTGTGTTATCACATGCTACCACAAGCCTTGATAAATCTTACTGCGATTAAAAATCATGTAAATAAAAATGTTTCCTCTATTTATTCAAGAAGGATATTCTCTGGCTCCTAAAAAGTTCAGTAATTGAAACTTTTGTAGTGAACATTATTCCTTAGCTAGGGGGAATTCAACAGATGTTTGTACTCTACATGTTTACATTATATGCGTAAGCAATTTTTTTCAATATGCTTCAAATATCACAGTTTTTCTTGCTGTCACATCTACAACTTCAAAATGAACAACACAATGCCCATTAGTATCCAAAGCTAAAAATGTTACTTTTTCAACTACAATATAGAATAACATTTATCGCCCACATAACAACCTTGTTATTTTTAACTATTCCCAAAATAACTTCTATTATTTTAAAATGGCCTTGTTAGAGAGTAATAGGACCTTTTGACTTTCCAAAGATAGTTTTGTGCCTGCCGAAGTTTAGAAATAGTGTGTGACCATGGAAGATAATCTATTAAATACAAACGCATCTATTATATGACTCTCTCTAGTTTCACTTACTTAATAATATTATCCTATAAAGAATAAGTTCTGGAATTCGTGAAAGATGGGGGTGAACAAATAAGGTCCCCATCTCAATACAGATACGTTTATATGAGAATCTATTTAATTGATTTGTTGCATCTAGGTTAAGTATTAAAATATGCTTTAAGTTTTCATGTGTAGAAGCAGTAGCATAATAATGTATGGGGGAATAGAGCATGAGCTCTGGGTACTACTTAAAGGAAAGGGCCAAATGGACCTGGGAGGGGCACCTCATCCTCCCGTCACTCTGTCCCCATCACCCTTAGAAATGGTGGTGGTATATATGCAGGAGCAGTGCATGAAGGTTCACTAATGCTGGGGAGACATCACCCTCCTTTTTTGTCACTAAAACAGGTGTTTTTTTGGCTATGTTGGAGGCAAAAACTGAAGGTGACACCTCCTGCTGTAGTAACAAAAACCCAGGTGCTCCTGCAGCTGTGCTGCTGTCACTTCTGTCTTCCTCACTGCCAGAGTCTGAGCAGTACTGGCTACCTACACATGTTCAAATACTCTGAGAGAATTCTTCCACATTTATTCTTTTGTTAGAGAGACTTTCCTAGAGCCACATGTAAAGTCATGCAAATGTAGAGGCTCTGAAAAGTACAGAGCTTACAGGGCTGACACTGCAGCCAGGGAAGGGATGGTGCACACATCCCAACATGCTCTACATACTTCCTCAGTCTGCCTGATGACAGATGGCAGCAGTGCATAGGGCAGCCTAATTGGACAGCCTGCATTTCCCTGCAGTACAATGTGGGGATTATGAATGGGGTAGGTTCGGCACCCTGATGAAGCAGCAGAGTACAGTAAGTAATACACCATGTCCCTGGTGGGAGGGGGAAACACTGGAGGGCTGCATTTTCTTGTGGGAGAATCCATGGTATGTACAGACTTTTGATTTAACCTTAGTTGCTCCTGGATTATTTTTGCCATGGGAGAAAAAGCCTGAACATCTGTACACTCATGGGTTCTCCTGGGAGAGCCACTGAATGTCTGTATGAGACCAGTACTGTTGTAGTTTTACTGATTAAGTAACTGCTAAGTTCTTGGTGACATCATCTTTTCCAGCTTAGCTATGGTATATGAAATAGGTGGACACAATTCTTATGAAACTTTGGCCCAAGTGCAAAGTATAATATACATTGGTGAACAGGACGCATTAGTTACAACTGATAGAATAGCAGCAATTTCACATCCAGTAAGCATGCAAAAGTCATAAAAGTTAAAAGGTACATGACAGAGAAACAGGAAAAGAAAGCAACTTTCTAATATATATCCTTTCCCTAAGTATTTTAGCCAGCTTCAGCCGCAGCTAAAAAAAGAAGCTTTTCTCTTTGCCCATGTCAAGGGTTAACTTATTTCATAGAAGACTGAACCAGTGCAGAAAGCAGCAATTCACTTTTTCCACCCATTTTAAGACCAACTTGTATGGCCATTTAAATCACTGTTAACTTTGGCCTAGGGGTGCAGCCATAAAGGCATATACATTCTTTCATTTGACAGATGTTTCAGAAGAGAACAAGGAGCTAATCTGTATTGATTTATTTTCCACTGGCAAAATATTAGCTAAGCTTAACAGCTGCAGTTGTTTGCAGTAATATATTTTGCAAAGATACTCTTGATGACTACAGCAGGTTTTAAATTTTATGCAATGCCTATATCATTTTTAAACACATACCTAAGGGCTCACTGCTAATTTCTAATATATGGGAATGTATTACTAAGTTTCATGGGAAAATAAAATCTTATCCTGATTTTCCCCAGCTTGTTCAATACCATTTTCCCCCCATAAAATTATCATCATTATAGAAATGTACACTCAGAAATGTAATTGAGCAGCTTGGTGGCTGCAATTTTCCCCCCCTCCCAAGTGGGCAATGGAAATGCTGCCAGCCCCATCCCACTTAATTATGCTACTGAGCACACTAAATATTGACGTGATTTGCACCTTCAAAAGGGCTAGATACTCTTCTGCACTGAGAAACTCTCACTACAACATAGGGGGAGATTAGATGTTAGTGTCAGCAGGTGCTAGTTCTAAGGAATGTTAGTCTGGGTTAAGGTCGACAAGTGCTACTGATCAGTCACACATTTGAGATTGTTATTACCCTCTCTAACACACACTTCTCAGACTTGCCACTAGAAGGCTGACAAGCAGGGGCATAGCTAAGACCTGCAAGTCTGCTCCATGCCTGCCACGCTCACTAGCTCTCTAGCCACAGTATGGGCTAGGGATAAGCAGAGAGAAGTAATGTTGTGTGTCACTTTGATTGCTCCCTCTGTCCCCATTGGCTTTCAATCCCCTGCGCCACCCCCAGATCAGCTTCTCCACCACACAATCAGCCAGAGAGCAGCAGCAGTGGGAGGAGAGGGTTCTTCCTCCCTGAATGGTCCTAGGCTCCCTGCAGCCTGGATCCAACCCCTACTGGGCCCAACAGATGCCCAGCAACTCCTTGTCTCTCTTCCCCCTCCCCCACAGCCCTTGCCTCCTTTTCAGTGGCAGGGCCTGGTGGGGGCAGATCCTGGGCAGACACCACAGGATCAGGTGGGGGGGTGGAGGGGGGAGACCCTCCCCACTCGTGTCTGCCACTCTTGGGCAGACAGAGAGTAGGACAGTGATCCAGGGGTGGAGGGGTGAAAGGGGACAGATGGAAAAATTGGGGTGGTAGGGAGAAAAAATCTAGAGGTAGAATGGAAAAAAAATAAAGGGGAGAAAGGGGGAAGGGGGGGGGGGGGGAAATGGGGCAGAGGAGACAGAGAGAACTTCCCAGAAGCTTCCCACCCACCTGCTACCCCACCTCTATCTATCTGTAGCAAAACCCCAAGGTTTGGGTTTGTTTGGGTTTTTTTTAACTTAGAAGAATGGCATCCCCTTTCCCCCATCATTTCTTCCTTTTTCTCTCCCCTCCTCTATTCCCAATGGTTATATATATAAGTAGTTATAAGTTAACTTGAAACCCTGTGTACACAAGTCTCCTTTTATAGTAACCATGAGCTATTACAATAGTGTTTTGCTCTGTGTGTTGGATTACTGTAATGTATTACACTGTATGGTTATTGTGTCTTAAGTGTCTCTATGTTAACATTGTATGATTTAGGCCTGCAACGTGCGTTGGCATGAGTGATGTCAAGTATCCATTTTGTGTCAGTTTCCCATCTTGCTCCCATGCCCTGTTGTGTAAGTATGTTGCAATTATGACTCACATTTAAGTCTGCAAACTCTCCCATGTAAACTGGTTTTCCTTGAATGCCTGAAGCAAAAGAGTAAATGGAGGAGTGAAGCACAATGATAGCAGGACCCCCTATTAAATCACCCCACCATCAAAGACAATACCTGGACCAACAACACAGCCATTGGAACCAACCTCAGCATTCAAGAAACAAAAGATGAGGCAACCCACCATTGTGCCAGGCTGCACATGCTCAGTAAGAACACCTGGAACCCTCTGGAGCAGGGCTGACCTTGTCTGGACATGGCCTCCCCATAGGAGGTCATAGGTAGTCTGCCCCATAAAAACAGGTAGTAAAGACTGACTCCTTGGGATGCCATCTTCACCTGGACCAGGCCTGCTCCACATCACACTGCCCATCAACTTAGAGGCCCTGCCAGTGACCCTGTCTGGACAACAGCTGCTAGAGAAAGACCCCAACTGGCCATCGAGGACCCGGTCCCAGCCTGAATATGTAGCTATCACCTCACCCTCTCTTCAGCCAAGGACTTGGATTCTGTTTCTCTTCCCTACCTGGACTCCAACCCTTCCACTGAGTCTCCTTCTCCTGCTACCATTGTGCGAGTGTATGGGAGTGCTTGTGTGAATGTGTGGGAACTAAGCTGTGCAGTATAGTGTTCAGTTAATAAAACTATTATTTGGACCCCTGAGTTGGGTTTTGCTTTATTACGGTTCTGGCTCTGCTCTAATCTCTGCTCCTTGCCCCTCTGACTTCTGTCTCATTTCTCCCTCTCCTGCTTCTGGCTCTCTGCCACCTCCAACACCTGTCCCATGCTCCTGTGGCTCCAGCTGTTCTGACCAACTCTCTTCCTGCAAACCTGTTTCTTTGCTATTGCCTCATCCTCACTGCCTTTTTCCCTGATCTCTGCCACTTGCTCTTTAGTTAGCAAGCACCCAAAGCATAGGTACCACAGACACCAACACACACACACACACACACACACACACACACACACAGTCACCTGAGTCAGTGTTCAGTGTTTAACCTGTGTATATGTGTATAGGTGTGTGTGTGTGTATTGCGTATGATTTCATGTCATTATCATTGGGGTGTGTATGTGCTTAATGCTTAATTGTTGATGTGTGCGCATGTGTCTAGTCTGGTAATTTTGTATGTGTGTGTGCCTGAGTTGGTGGTGGGGGTGTATTCACCTAATTGATTTTTGTTTTTTATATGTGCAATTGTGTCACACCCTCCATCTAACAGTGCAATTTTGAGATCCTGAGAGTTGTTGTGGCCCCACAGGAGAACATATCCACCTGTCTCCACTCCTTCCCCCTGCTGTCAGCCACCCTGCTCCCCTTCACCCCTTTCCCCTCCCTCTATTCATCCAATCCCTATCCACTTGTTGCCTGGCTATTCCCAGCTGTTAGTTCATAGCCAGAGTCCTGGATTATACATAGTCCACCTGGCAGCAGTGCCTTCTGGGATACTGGAAGACTGCAAGTTGGTGGTTCTCTCTTCAGTGAACACCAAGGTGTTAACTTAACCTGAACTTGCTAGCACATTTCAAAGATAATCCTCACCTGAAGTGACATGTCTTTAAGCCTTCATGAGTAATCATTCAAGTTTTAAGTGCTCTTAGCATGGTCTAACTGTAATGTGTAAATTCATCCAGAGAGCTTCAGGTATCAGAAAGTACATCAGGAAACTGGTTTCATTTCCTGGATTTCAAGCTGCCCAAACCCTGAAGAACTAGAGTAGCATAGGAGCTACTCTAACTTATGACAGCCAGCTATAGTTCCTAAGGAACCACATGATAGTTTAAAATGGCTGGCAAAGTACAGAGATTCCCTCTGCCTTGCCTTCCCATCCCCATTACCCCACACTAGGCCAGGGTTCTGGGCATAGAAGCATGCTAAGACAGTAAACAATTCTTTTCCCCACAAAACCCTCCCCAATTTGTGACTCGCAGTATTCAGGACTGGGTCCTTAATATTTGTGTTGAACTGTCTGGTGTTCTACAGAGCTGCAGTATTCTATAGGAAGTTGTAGCTCAATTCCCAAGTGGACTCTTTCAGTCAAATGAAGATATTAATAAAATATATTCCTCCTATAACAGTGAGAATCTCACAATCCTAAGCATTAATGAAGGCACTTGATAAGAATAGAACAATTCATTTTATAGCCACCAACCCTCCAAAATGCCACAGGGTCATCTGGAACATTTAAGAATTTGTGGTAAATCTATAACTTGATATTTCAGCAGTGCTGTTTCTTTATCCCTTTGGAAAAAAAAAATTTACCCAGTGGTAATGTATTTTTTTTTATGAATACTTATGGGTTTTATAGCAACTTCTGAAGGCTTTGGTCTCGTTATTCTTGTGATTTTAAAAATCACATAAAAAAAAGCAGAAACATATCTACCTACAAATGCATTTATGCTTCAGACCACTTTCTTTCAAGTACATTCATGATTTGTTACTATAGCAGCATGGCTTAACCTATATAAGCCAGCATGATGCAAATCAATGTATTTGATAGAATTCATTTTTCTCTGAACAAAAAGATTCAAAATAAGACTGAAGAGCTGCTATGTAGCCACAAAAGTTTTATTTTTTTCTTTCCACTGAGGCATGCATGTGTTTTGGGTTTTTTTTAGTGTATTCCACAATTTCCTTTTTGTTTTAATGTAATTGTGCCCTATCTTCTGCTTAATTGAATTGCGTTAAACTTTTTTTGTGTCTTCTCACAAAAAATGACTTGCCCACTGTGTAGTCATTGCTACATATATTAAGGGAATGCTATGAGTTTCTAAAAGGATACAAATACAGTTTATAAATATAAATATAAATCTGTTTGGCTATCTAAATTTATATATTAAAAATTATTATACAGATATATACACTTATTATATTTAAATTGATTGTATATGCTTTTATTTATTTATTCATTTTGCTTAGGTATGAATGTCAAAAAAACTCATCAGCCCTTTGATGTATGCAGTAACTAGAAAAATAGATAAGACATTCACTTTCCTTCTCTCCAAGGTCCTTACAATTTTGTCTATAGCAGACGTTCTCTTGAAATAATAAATTCCAATTAATGTGCGTTAGCCAACTGTCATTAGACTTCATACATGTTAATGCTGCCTTTCACCTTGTTAATTCAACTGCAGTGATCGCTTTTGATCTTTTTTTCCCTATTAGCCCCTACAGCTCTGCAACGTCTATCTGCTCATTTCCAAAAGTGAACTTGAGAAGCCTCAGATCTGTAGTCTCATGGTGTTCTGAGGGGCTAACTTACTTTTATACAAGGAAAGTTGTTAGGGTGGCCTATGTCATTGTAATTTGATGGTGTTGTTTTTGTAGGTAATAAGTTGTGTCTGATGAGATGGGGGAAAGACCTGAAGAATTTATTTTCCCTATAGGAGATTACAAGCGTAATCAGCAACCTGCAGAAGAATTACCTACTGTGAAAGACAGACAACATGAAGCAACTGAAAGCTTTTTCAAATGCAAATTGGCAAAAACATGGATGAGCTGGGAGTCATACTGTAAAGTAAATACTAGAAGACCAGCACAGTTTAAGCATTTATTGCAAATCAGCCTTTGAAATAGCAAGTGCTTTTAGAAATTAAGAATAAAACATAGAAAAAAGGAGCCTGACCTAAAATGCCTAAAAGGCCATATCCAAAGTGATATTTCAGCTAGTTAGGTGCCTAAACATCTACTGATCAACTCCAGGGAGACTTAAATGATGTATAAAAGGCATCATAGGAAGTGAAATAAATATATGCCAAGCCACTGAGACCAGAGGTCAGCACCCAGCAGGCTGGGTTTGGCCCATGGCAACTCAGGGAACTGGCAGCAGAGGAAATGTCCCTGGGGTCCTATTTCCTGCCATGTTCAGTTCAGTGTCTGATGCTGTAGAGGAGGCATCTCCAAGGTCCTAGCACCTGCCGATTCTTTTTAAATCTATTCCCCTCAGAACATCTTCTGATAGGTTGGTGGTGGAGGTGGCAGGGAGGGGCAGACAGAGGTCTATTTCAGGGGATGGATTGCAAGCAGCAGTCCGTTTTGGCAAAATATTGTATACCCCTGACCAGGTACATGTCCCCAAACAGCTCACATTTTGGCCATCTTCTTCCTCAGCTTCAGACAAAGAACTCAACTGGAAAGGTATGGTAACAAGATGATTCTCCTTTGCTATCATTAACAGAATGAGGCTAGGTAATTTTTTTTTTTTGGAGGATCCTGGGTAAATCAGTTCCCACACATAAACCCACTTCAAGACTTCACTCAGAAGTTCTGATCATACATCTAAAACAGCCTACAAGTAATTCCATCAACATACAGATGAACAAAAATAAATTTATTAAATGTTGGGAGATCAGTACTTTTATGAGCCTCATCACAGATTACAAGAGGTGTGATACATTGATCTTAACTCCTTTGTAACACAAGATACCAGCCCCATCTCACATACAGCATGTACAATGGAGCATAGAGTTCAGCTCAACTTGTCCAATAACTTTTTTTTCCTAATAAAAAAAAAAAAAAAAAGCAGTCCACAGGGCTGAGAGAGAGAGAGATCAGAAGCAGCTAGCACAGAGCAAAATTGCAATGAAAGGATAGCTTGATTAGTAGATTATCAAAGTAATTAAAAAGGAGCAAGGGTCATTAACACCTGTTGGGTGAAGTTCATTTAGCAGGAATCATGGGGCACTTTTACATGTACTCCAGGGATGGGGGGTGGGGTGGGGCAATGTTTTAATTAGAACGGCTCTGATAGCTGCTCTAATTAAAGCACTACTGCATCAGTGTTCCTGCAGTTGACAACAGTGGTGGGGGCGCTTGAACTAAAGCTTGTTTGACAAGTTTGAGTTCAAGTGCCCCCACTGCCATTTTTAAGTGCAGGGATGCTGGTACAAGACACAGGAAGCTTGGTTAAATCGATTAATCGAGTCTGCTCCAATGGCCTGGAATTCCAACACATCGCAGCAGGCTCTGCACTTGTGTATAGGTGCCCATGTAGGTTATAATGAGCCATGAAGTCAACCGATTCTCCTAGTGCTGCAGGAAGAGAAATACCACTTCTTCTAGTGAGCAGTTTGTTTTAAATGTTGAATGGAACAGGAATGAGGGGGAGGGGGTGGGAAGGAGTAGTGGGGGAGAGGGATGTGTGCAAACACACCATTGTCCTGTCACTGGATCTCTTCCCGTTGGATTTTGACCTACTGTTATGCAACTGCTGGGGGAGGAAGAAAAGGAAAAGAAGCTAATTTGCAATATCTCTGCTCTTCTGCTCTGGACAGAAAACCAGTTTCCCTGCTTAATGCAGACACCCTAATTTTGGAAGGATAATTTTTTGGGAGAAAGTATTTACGGCAAGTAAGTCAGTACAGTATTTCAATCAGTCAGCACAGATAAGAGGTAGATATAAGGACCTGTAGAGTCTAAGTCAAACATGGCATATCAATTTCATTTACATATACTCATATAGAATACAATTTAGAATACATAATATCCTAATGGTAATAGACAGGCTACAGATATTTTAAAATTCCAACCAAAATATATGTGCTTACACATGTGAATAATATTACAATTTATAAGTATATTGTGGCAAATAATCGTGCTGTATGAAACATGTGCTTTAATACCTTATTTATTTGTACTACACGTTTAATTCTGTTCTCAAAACATCCTGACCTTTAGCTGTACTGCACTCAGTGGCACTACCCAGTGCCAGAGTAAAAATGAAACTTTCTGTTCTAAATTGCTCACAGCCACCTGTTTAGATTTACCTATACAATTGCCTGTGCATTTGCCTTTATACAAATTTATTTTACAATTAGGTATCTGCCCGCAGGTAACTCTTTGAACACACAGCTGTTTTCAAAGAGTTTTGTGCATAATGAATTAACATACTGCAGAAAGGTACAAATAAAATAGATATATTGTATATACACAAACACTAAGAGCTGATACTATACTTCCAATCCTTCATTTCTGAAAATGAAGGCACACAGTGCATCACAGATACAAGTAACAGAGATCACCAAGAGGCTTCAATAGGCCTTCTAGGGCTCATCCAGCTGAGCGCACATGTGGTCTGAGGTACCACAAACTGCATGTTCTCCACATGAACATGTTCACTGCACTGTTAATTTGCAGCATGGTGGGGATTTTCTTGATACCAGGAGATCCTGGCGTCAAGAAAAACCATGCCAGAAAAAAGTGGGATGGTGCATGTGGTGGCAGCATACACTGCCTGAAACTGAAGCCAGGCCAGCCATAGCTCTGTCTGCCGTGCCAGGCCCCGTGTACCTGGATCATCACCATTGGAAGCCTGGGAGGCCCCCAGGACAGGGTGCTGGGGCCAGCCCAGGTGCTGGCCTTAGCCTTCCCTACCCAACCCAGGGCAACTTGCGGCACACCAGAGTACATATGCAGGGGTGTTCCTTGGGGACAACTACCAGTGACACTGTTATATCCCCAAGGAACTCATGTTTCTGCTCATGGGGATGGGTTCCTAGATTCCAAAGCAAGACTAGGTTATCATGAGCTATGTGGAATCACAGATGTCCTACTTCTCTTCTTGAGGACCTGCCTAGCAATGAGGACTGCTAAAGTTATGAGAGACATCCCAGCACAGATCTACATGGGACTAAACTGACAGCAGTGAAGACCATACCCTGTCAATGGTAGTTGTCTAGATCCTGCAATTCCCTAAACATTGAATAGGTGGTACATTCCACTGGACCTCATAATACTATATGATTACTTAAACAGTTCCACTTACTGTCAGAGTAGTAGATAAGTGAAACTGGTGAGGGCCTAATGTGATCTTTGGTAAATAAGTATATTAAAAAAGCACCAAAACAAACATGAGGGAGCCCTAAGTGGCTATTAACATCTTAATTGTGGAGACTGCAATTTAGGATGATTGCTTGCAGTCCCTGAGGCATGGATAAATTATTAATTGCACAAAGTATGCAGCTCACCCAATACAAGGATTAAGATCATTTGATGATGACACAGGAAACCTTTTCAAATTATACAAAAGAGTCCATGAGTCTTTTCAACTCCATGTGCCCTGGAAAATTTATGAAGAGATCCTTTTTACTTGGAAAGTAAAAGAATATTATTCAGTAACAACCATGTTTTATTTCTAACTAGCTCTGTGCATTTGCTCAATTGTTATTTGATCACTTAGTAGTAATCTGCTTTAGTTCCTTCCATGAGTCCAGAATCTCATTATCTCATTCTCTTTTGAAGAAAATCTCAAAATGACGACTAGGAGCTTGTTAAAAATTACTCAACTGTATTCAATCTTTCCAGAGTTTTGAATTATGAATAGAAAAGGTTATCGACTAGGAAACTGTTAGAAGGTTGCACATTGTTGTGTGTTTGCTTAGTTAAATTTAGTAACACTGTAATATGAATCAAATCAAAAGCCCATCTTGTTCAGCATTCCACCTCAGAGCAGCCAGTTCTGAACAACAAGCAATTGGACAATTATGGAATAAACCTACAACATTTACCAATTAGCCTCCTCCAGAAAAAACCCTCCTCCTTCCCTAAAAATACCAAAAGCAAAAACTTCTCATCTGATACAACCATCAGTACTTTCATCCACATAATGGATTTTTAAATTAAACTGAGCTTTTGCTGAGTTTCATAGGTTAGCTCTCTCATGATAAAGCATTTCCATTTTTTCCAATTTTTGTTGCATTTCAGCTTTTTGTAAATTTCACCTTATTTCTGTATGATTGGGTTAAATAGGGACAAAAATCCATTTCTCCACACAACTCATTAATCTCTCTCTGCCTTATTTCCCTCTCCTACTGATGCCTACTCTGAGCTGTACTCTCCCTCATTTCGCTCTCTTCACCCAAAGTGTCTTTATCCCTATCAAGTACCAAATAGAGACATAAACAGCTAGTCCAGAACAGTAGTGGACCTCACTCAACATGTCAGATCTGAACAAACTCTTGATACATTCAAAATCTGAAGCCAGATTATTTTTTCAGCTGACCCTATTTTAAGTCTAGGGGCCCTGCCACACAATCAAAGCTAGATAGAAACCAGCTATGAAGTTGTTACACATTTTCATACACCAACTTTGTAGCCAGTTGGTTCTTTTTATAGTTGGATGGACATTTTATACAGTGATAATTTGCATGTGTGGCTAGTCTACATTTTATTGTGCGATTAACCAGTTACTGTATTTCCTTAAATCTAAGTCAATCTTTAATTTAAGAAGGCCACCCAATAATTAGATTCTATATATTGAAATTAATTAATTTGTTATAATTTTCAGGTATAGAATCTAATTATCAATGGTTTGTCTTCAGTTCATCCCACTCCCATTGCTACAATAAGGAAAATAGTGGTTGGGGGTCCGGTGCCTCCCCAACATCTTCCACCTGCAACCTTCCTGCCCCCCAACCCCAACTCCCAGCCCCACCCAAGCTCCCTATAGCCTCTGTCCCTTCCCCGCCTGCTCCCCAGTCTCTGCCTCTCCT
The DNA here is from genome assembly GCF_000455745.1 of Alligator sinensis. Taxonomy (NCBI): domain Eukaryota; kingdom Metazoa; phylum Chordata; order Crocodylia; family Alligatoridae; genus Alligator; species Alligator sinensis. The sequence goes on along the minus strand of NW_005842019.1, from coordinate 2,432,178 downwards.
CTCCTCCCTATAGCCTCTGCCTCCCCACCCCTTACTGTCAGACAGTGCTCAGGCTCACTTCCCTACCAGTTTACAGCACATGGACAATGAGCCCTTGCCAGGCCATGAAGCAGTATTTGTTCTCAGTGTCAGCATTGCTGACTGGCTAGAGGGGAATCAGGGGAGGGAAACTGTTTTGTTTTATTCCATGTCTGGGAGGGAACCCAGCCTGAGCTGGAGCCGAGATACACCTGACAGTAAAGCAGGGGGGAAAAAGGAGTGAGGGCAGGAAGAAGCTACAGAGGTCAAGTTGGGCTCATAACCAGAGTCAGAGCTGCAGCAGCTGTCAGCCACCCATCCCAACTTGGCTTTGTACGTGAATCTAAGACAAGAGGCTCCCCACACCCCCCATATGCTAATTGGGGACCTCATCTTGGATTAAATTTGGAGTAAATATGGTAATTGCATGATAATTCCCTTGTGCTTGTGGCTGGTCTTACTTTGTACTTGAAGCCAGTCAAAATGTATTGTGTGGCTAACAGGTCAACTGACTAGATTTAGAGAGAGATACCCAATTATTATTATGATGATGATGATGATGATGATTGGAATATATCCATCTAGCAAATAAATATGAAACTATGTGGCAGCTGCTTCCAATAATCCACATTAAGGTCAACCTGAATGTAATGTCAGGTACTCTCAGATTTGTTATTTCTGGGTACATCTACATGTGCAATTAATTCAACTAAAACTGTGGCGCACATCATGCCAGATTTTATTGCTCCTGGGAGCCACTTCTATGCATAATCTTGGGACTGCAACATGTTGAGCCAAGTTGGAACAGCCCCAGCTGACAGGAGGGCCTGGGGGTCCAATCTCCTTCAACATGCTGAGGGGCTGGCTGAGGCACAAGGTGCTCCAGTGCAGAGCTAGCCAGCAGGCAGCCCCAGCCCTAAAGCACCCTCATGGCCCAGCCAACCCCATGAGCTGGCTGGGTCATATACATGTATTGCATTTATTGCATAATGCCACCACACGATAGTACTTGTGTTTACAAGTACTAACCTATGGCAGCATTTATTAGTTTATTGTGGCCTAATAGGACCACATATATAAAACCTTTTTTTTGTTTTTGTTTACAGTTATAAAATAGTGATCATCCAAAAGTTTATGGTGGATCATCCTAGAAAGTACCATTTGATAGAAATTGAAATTTTCTGTGAGATCATGTGCATTTCAGCAACAAAAATTAAATGCTAGGAGACTGCTACTTTTGTGGCCTTTACAACATCAACATGTTCTTTTTTGACATTTTCTAAATAGAATTTTTCTTTTCTTCTTTTTTAAACTTCAACAGCTTTCTTTTGAAATATACTTTATTTTGAAATTGAAGCTTGCCATGATTGACATAAAGCTTGCCATGAAAGACAAAGGCAGCACTTTTTTAAGGTTATCTTTCAAAAGAAATATATGGGCTCCTAAAGATGTGAGCGGAGCCTGCTGCCATGTGCTGGAAATCCAGTGTGTTGGAGCAGACTTGATTAATCAATTCAGCTGGAGTACAGAAATTGACATGCTCTGGCTGCCTTCCGTGTCACATGTATCAGCATCCCCCATGCATCTGAGCACTGAAAAACATGTTTGATGAGGTTTAGTTCAAAGTGCTGCCACTTTTTCACCATGGTGCCACTGATTCATGTGATATGAGGGTGCTTTTAATTAGCACAGCTCACTTATTAAAACACCTGGCCACCAGAGCACGTGTAAAAATGTTGTGTATTTTTTTCTATTAATTATAAATGCTTTTCATTGTGAAGTTGCAAAATAAACTTTATTTCTTAAGAAAAAGTTCTGGTTCCTGCAAAGCTTTACTGGCAACAAATATTTGCTGTGGGATGCTAATTCTATATTACTCAATACAATTTTTATTACCTGAGAAATATCTATCATCACAATCTTTGTGTATATAGATGTTTAATTATAAAAGCAGATTACCAAAGGTTACACACACATTTTACAATGGTATATATATTCACATGCTGATAATCTACTTATTTAATAAATAGGAATGACCTGATAAACTGGATAAATGGTCTGAAAGTTATTTAACTTACTGGTAAAAACAAATACAAAGTCCTGCACTTAGGAAAGTATGACTGAATGTACAAATACAGACTAAGGAATAGCTGCCTAGGCTGCAGTATTATAGGAAAGTACCTGGGAGTTAGAGTGGAACGTGAATTGAATATAAGTCAATGTGCTCTTGTTGCAGAAAATAACAATAGTATATTGGGTTGCATTAACTGGACTGTCACTTGCAAGTCAAGGACAGCAATTTTTCCACCATGTTCAGTACTGGTGAGATGTCACCTGGAGTACTGTGGCCAGTTTTGGGCACTGCCATGGATGGATCTAGAATTTTGAAAAGGGGGTGCAAATGATGTAGTGCATCATCTAATACAAACGCAATACTTATTTTTCTCCAGTTCAAAAAAAACCCCAAAAGAACTAGGAGATTTACCAATATCCTAGGGGCATAAGGCCATATTATTCAGTTTAAGTTTGAAGCAAAAACAAGTAACTTAATTGCAATGAAGTTCCAATGCAAGTACTAGCCAGGGAGCAGCGCTCCCAGAAGCAGCCATAGCCACTTTCAGAAATGGCCCCAGCAATTGGCCCCCTCATAATCAGCCATCAGCCATAGGGGGACCTGTTTCCAGCCCCCCGGTCAGTGAGACTGGCTGTGGGGGGACTCCCCCCCAGTCACTGACTGGTTGCACATGTCTCC
>NW_005842019.1:2426599-2429377 GCF_000455745.1 Alligator sinensis | reverse complement strand
GCCCCCGACTAAAGTGGCACCAGTCACCCATACCTGTATGTGGCATTGGTAAGGCTGCAGCTGGAGTACTACATCCAGTTTTGGGCACCACACATCAACAAGGATGTGGATAGCCTGCAGAGGGTTCAGAGGAGGGCTATTCATATGGTTAGGGGCCTGCAGGTAAGGAGGAGAGAAGGCCTGGGTCTCTTCAGCCTCCACAAGAAAAAGCTGAACGGTGTTCACGTGGTCATCTACAAATTCATCAGGGGGCAGGGGGAGCAAGGAAGAGGAGGTGCTATGTTTACCAGGGTGCCCCTTGGGGTAACTAGAAACAATGGCCACAAACTGACAGACAGCAGGTTTAGATTGGACATCAGGAAGAATTTCTTCATGGTAAGCATTACCAGAATATGGAATGGCCTTCCAAGGGAGGTGGTGCTCTTCCCTACCCTGGAGGTCTTTAAGAGGAGACTGGACAAGCACGTAGCTAGGGTCGTCTGACCCCAGCACTCTTCCAGTGCTCTTTCCTGCCTAGGCAGGGGGTTGGACTTGATCTACTGAGGTCCCTTTCTATAGATTTCATAGATTTTTAGGGTTGAATTAGTTCAAAATGGGCCTGCATGGCTATGAAATAGGAGCTTCATTACCAGGAGCAGCTAACAGACAGCAGAATGGCAGAACAAAGAATAACTGGATTGGTTGAACATCAAGAATATTAAAAAGAAGAGAGGGTCAGTAACACCTGTGGAATGAAGAGTTTAGAAGGGATCAGGTAGATCAGGGATCAGGTAGAACTGCCTGAGTAGAAATGCTGCTGCCACTGCCAGGCAGTTGGTTTTAATCTCTGGGTAGATCAGGAATTAAATGGGAGGGAGGGTCTCCTGGAGTGCACCAGTGAGCCTCTCCTGGATCCACCCTTGGGTACTGCACTTCAAGAAAGACATAAACAATTTAGAAAGAATCCATTATATAGCAAAGAAGAATAATTAAAAAAAAGCATTGGTTTAGAAAACATGACTTACAAGGAAAGGTTGGAAAAACTTTGATTAGTTAGTCTGGTAGTTACAAAGAAGATGGTGAATGACTTCTTTTCCTAGTCCACAGGGACAGGAAAAGAAATTACAGTCTTACAGTGCAGCAAGGAAATTCAGGGTGATTAAATGTTAGAATATACTACCTAGGGAGATTAAGAAATCTCTGTCCTTGGAAGTTGCTAAGAGCAAGTTAGATAAACTTTTAACTGGAATGGTTAAATAATTTCTTTTTTCTGCCTTAAGTAGGGGCTAGACTACTTGAAATCCTGAGGTCTCATCTAGCCCTATTTTTCTCTCTAACTCTATGGCTTTCTTTCTGAAAGAACATGATACTAACCTAGGGTAATAGTAAGTTAAGAGTGTTAAGTATTTTTGCTAATCTAGAAGTGCAAATATATAAAATCTATATAATAGGGTGCTGTTCTTAACTTTCAGCTTTAGCCTTATCCTACAAACACCAGAAGACATTATTAACTTTATTCACACGTGTAATTTTTGCATGTACACAATTGCTCTTTTTCACAGTTTAAAAAGTGGACTACAAGGGACAAGTATATTTAGAAGTACATTTAGAATCATGGTAATTAAGAGCTGGAAGGGACCTCAAAAGATCATAGAGTCCAACCCCCCTGGTCTGGGCAGGAATACTGCTAAGATCAAATGATCCCAGCAAGGTGTTCTCTTGATGACTTCCAAGTTTGGGAACTGCACCACCTCCTTAGGAAGTCTTTTGAAGGGAAGTCATGCAGAATTTTCCTTTTTTTTTTTAATTATTAATAAAGTGGATAAGAGTTTTCCAATTGGGTGGATTTTTTTTTCTTTTAATGTCCCTGTGTAAATAAATCACATGACCAGCCACTTACCTATGTTCCCCATCTATTTTCCAATAAATCTAGACATTTTGAAAAATTATTTATGATATTGGTTTTAACCTGTGAGAAGATGAAATAAACATTTTTTTCTGTTCTATAACATGTCCCATTGCTAAAAGTCAGTCTCCACTATCAGCCTGAGCTGACAAATTCAAAAAAGTTAATATTGGTGTTAATGCTATTGTCGCAGAGCACCTCGGTGCTCTGCTCCTAGAGGGGAGGAACTGCCAGGGAGAGAGAGAGAGCCCTGGCAGGTCATAACGAGCCCAGCTGAGTGTTGCCAGGGTAACGAGCCCAGCTGCGGGTTGCCGGGGCAACTAAGGAGAGCCAGCTGCCTGTAGGAGGCAGGGCCTGGCCCTTATAAAGCCCAGGGCTGAGACCAGGCTGGCAGTTCCCTGCCAGTAACCGGAGAGGCAGGAGCTCCCTTGGCCGAGATATAGCAAAAAGCCTGACATGCAAGTACAGCTCACTATAGCCCTGAGAGAATTGGGCACTATGGTTTAGCCAGGAGGCTCTAGTTTATGTTCCGGCTTGTATATTAGACCGGAGGCTTGGGTGAGGCTGTAGGGGTTGGAGGAGGCCTCATAGGGACCCCAGAGGGGTGGGGCCCCAGCGCCAGTGACGGCACAGTCCAGCGCCCGGTGGGCGCGTTATCCTCATAGGGACCCCAGAGGTGTGGGGCCCCTGAGCGCAACCAGTGGGTTGCGGGCAGGGAACAGACCCCGGGTTGTATACGGGGTATGTAGACCCCAGCCCCAGAGAGGGGCAGCTATGAGACGCCCCAGAGGGGGCATGACAAGCCCCAGAAGAGGGCACTAGCGCAACCAGTGGGTTGCGGGTGGGGAACAGACCCCGGGTTGTATACGGGGTACGTAGACCCCAGCCCCAGA
>NW_005842019.1:2422756-2426245 GCF_000455745.1 Alligator sinensis | reverse complement strand
CCCCCCCCCCCCCCCCCCCCCCAGTCAAAGCAAGACCATCCCCAACTACATCATTCCAGCCAGGGCTTTGTTAAGGTGGGCCTTAAAACCTCCAAGGATAGAGATTCCACCACCTCTCTAGGTAACCCGCTCCAGTGCTTCACCACACTCCTAGTGAGAAAGTTTTTCCTAATATCCAACTGTAACAAAACACCCTTTTGGGTGTTGTCACTTTAAGGCCTAGAGCAGGGAGCTGTCAGGTGACTTATGAGGCGGCCATTTTAGGGCTCAGCTCTGAGAGTGTTGGCCTGGGGGGGTCAAGCCAACTCTCAGGATCTCAATATTGCACTGACAGGAGGGCATAACACAATTGCACATACACAGACACACAGATCAACTAGGTGCATACACATGCACACTACCAGCTCAGGCACATACACATTTAAACCAGCCTAGGCACATGCATACCTATTACCAATTCAAGCACATACAGTATACACCCCAAAAGTTAGACACAGATCACTAATTCATATAATATATATATATATACATATATATATATATATATATACATATATATACACACACTCCAACAAGACGTGGCGGACGAGAATTAGAGGGTGCCTTGAGCCAACCTGACACGGAGCGAGGGACCTTAAGGAGCACACGGCCCTCCGCGAGGACCCCGCCGTGACAGCTATCAAAGTGATACTTTCTCCGGTTGGATGCTTTCATAGAACTGCACTGCAAATAGAAAACAATTTTTGCTTTTGTGAATACTGATATTTTGTGTTGTAGTACACTTAAATTTCCCTCTGCTATGCAGAGGGAAGAGATGACACAATCATTGATGCATAGATTTACAGGTTTTGTCTATAGTATATCATTTCTTACAAATAGATTACTTGTGAGGATTTGATTTACATAAGTGTATTCCTCAGGCGCTCTACAATACTGAAATTTCTGCATGATGATTAACCAAAATGCATTTAAGTTAGAGAGTGTGGTGATCTTTAGAATTACTTTGACTTTTTATTTCCTGCAAATATGGAAATTCAACTCTGGCTATTATAGTTCTCCTTGAAGTAATTCCTTTTAAGCTCTTTTGTCAATGATTCTACTGCATCAAGCAACTGAACATTTATGCTCTGCTATTCACTAGTACATTTTTCAAGTTACTTCCAAGAAACAAAAATCTGACTCAGATTGCTCACACCTTGTCCAGTAAGCATAAAAAAATCCAATATATACACAAAAAAAGAAAGCAAAGCTAAATAGAAACTAACATGTTTATACTTTAACGAGCACATAGAACATAATGAATTTCTGTGAAGGAAATTAATTAGCTACAAAATGTTTAAAATATCTTTCAATCCTCTATTATTTGTGAATCAGTTTTATAGATTTCTATTGTTTTTATTCTTATTAAGTTCTATAAAACATTTCTATGAGGGAAACAGGCAAAGCTACAGGAATGGAAATTCTTTAACTTGAATCATTAAGGGTCTCCATTCTAGAAGATGTCACATATTTGTATTTACTTAACAAATTTGCAGTACCTCCAGTTTCAAACTGTAAATCATGAAATATTACTCCCCCTTCTCTATCTTGCTGCTTTAGGCCTTGGTTTTATAAAATCTTCTGTGTTTAGTTTTACTCACTGCAAGTAGTTTCATGGATAGCAATTTTGCAAATGTAGTACCTGAAGCAAATTACTAGGGGTGTGCAAAGCCTGAATCAGGGACAGTGATTCAATTCAGCTGAATCTGAAGATTTGATGCTGATTCAGAGAATCAGCAATTCAGACATAGACACAGCTTTAGAAGCTTTTTTTACATACCTTGAGGTAGCAGGTGCGGCTCATGATCGCTGCAATGCTGGGGTGCATGGAGCATCCCACTGGAGTATGGAGGGGCCCTCCACCTGCTCGGCAGCAAACCCAGAAGTAGACTGGAGGTACTTCTAGTCGACTTTTGGGTCTGCCAGGAAGTGTGCAGGGCCCCTCTCCCTTCCCCCCCCCAGCTCAGTGATCAGCCACAGGGGGACCTCAGACCCATAAGGTCTCGATCATGATTTGAGCAATTGGCAATTTGTGTAACAGGCAGAGTGAAGGAGGCAGCATGCTCCCCAGAGAACCTGGAAGTGCTTCTGGTCCACTTTTGTGTCTGCTGCTAAGTGCACTGGAGAGTCCCCCATGCTTCTGTGGGACACTCCATGCACCCCAGCATTGCAGCAATCATGAGCCTCTGCTACCTACAGGTATGAAAAAAAATGATTTAAAGCTGTGTCTATGTCCGAATCTCAATCGATTTGGATTGTTCTGATTCAATTTGGAGAGATTAAAGGGTCCTCTGATTCAAGTCGGATTTAGAGATTCAGCCACCAAATTGGGCCAAATTTCCATTGAATCAAATCATGACTGAAGCTTCATACAGCCCAACAAATTTGTATGAATTTACATGGGAGCTGACCACAAATGGGCCCTAACTTCCAGTGATGCAATAACAGTTTCTTTCAAATGAGCTCTGAAATAATGCAAAGCACATTCTTAAGAAGTATTCTTAAAACAGAATTCCAAAAATAAATTAAAATATGTAAGTACTTTAGTACAAACAAACTGAGGATATTTTAGTTAAATCAGAAATTAGTAGTTTGCTGTGAAATGAACTTCTGAGTTTGAAAAAAAAAAAAAAGTGAATATTCAAAAATATGCCCAACTCAAAAAGCAGACAAAAAACAAAACAAAAAAGCCACCCCTAAAAAACCCCAACAAACCCATTTTCATAAGATTGGAATTCTTCCAGGCAACGAGATTATCACTTTAGCATTTCTGAAATGAAAACTGTAGATATGGGCTCCACCTGACAGGCCAATGAGACTCCTGGCTTTGGTTACTTTGCTGATCCATACCCTACATGCCAGAGAGAAAGGCAATCAAGTAGAAGCCAGCCTTCTTTCCATTGGCATTCTGACAGAAGCACCACATTATTATGGAATCTTTTGATTTCGTCAGATCAGCATTCTCTGACAGAATTTAGACATTTCTGTAGGAATTTCCATGTCAGGCCAGAAAACATATTCAATGAAATCTGGATACTATTAAAAGTAGAACGAATGAACAAATGAATGGTAGATTACTGGGATTGGCTTTCATTTACTCTGAGGTAAGAGCTAGGGCTGTGCAAAACTTTGGTAGCTGATTTAATTTGGAGAAGATTGGGCCCAATTTGGGGACCAAATTTCTGAATCTGAATTGAATCAGGAGACCAAGTAAAAGCTCCAAATTCATTCAAAGCATCCAAATTGATTCAGAAAAGCTTCAGAAAAGATTAGGCTGATTCAGAGATTCAGCCATAGGCTAAATAGGCACAGCTGCCTCCAGTTGGTAACCCTGTTAAGGAAGGAGGGAGGGATTGCAGCTGGAACTGGGACAAGCTGCCCAGCTGGGGTGGGGGTAGGCATGTTACTGAGGAGGGGGTGGGTGAGCATGGGTTGTGGGCATGGCAGTGC
>NW_005842019.1:2382930-2422725 GCF_000455745.1 Alligator sinensis | reverse complement strand
GGGGGCGTGGCGGGGGGGGGGGGGGGGCCCCCCCCCTGCTGCCACTTGCCCAGTATGGGGGGAGGATGGGATGTGGACACGGCTTGCTCCAGGCAGAAGGGGACAAGTGGCAGCAGGGCATAGCCCCTGCTCCCAGCACTGCTGCACCCGCATCCCATACACACCATGCTAGCTGGCAAGCAGCAGCAGGGCAGAGCCCCCGCAGCTCCCCCTTCTGGGGCAGAGGCAGGCACAGCTGGGGGAGCCACGGGAGAAGCCCCCATGGCTGCCCTGCCTGGCCACATCCCCTGCCCGGCCCCAGCCTCCAGCACAAGAAAGCCCTGTACTCACTGGCTACAGGAGTGGCAACTGGGGCCTCTGGCACTCGTGGCAGAGTTCACCCTGTGCAGCATGGGGCATTGGGGGGCAGCGGGCATTTCCCTCCCACCTGACACCCACATGGCAGCTGCCGCCTGGAGTGGGAGCAGCACAGCTCAGCAGGGTATGAGCACTATGTGGGAGCTGGGGTGGCTCCACCCATCACCCGAAGCCCAGCACCGCTCAGCCCCAGTGGTCCCAGCTCCAAGACAGCATGTGGTGCTCTGCTGAGCCATGCTGCACCCACGCCATGGTTCAGCTGCCATGCAGGTGCCAGACAAAGGGAGTGATCCTCACTGCCCCACACTGCAGGGGGGGGCTGTGCCATGAGTGTCCAGAGGCCCCAGTCACCACTACCAGAGCCAGTGAGTGTGCGGGGGGGGTTTGGTGCGGGGGTTGTTTTTTTTTAAGTGCCAGGATGCTGGGGATGGGCAGGGAAGCCATTGGGGTTGGGGAAACTGGGGAGTGGGAGCTATGTGGTAGGGCTCTGCCATGTGGCCCAAGAGCCCCCACAGCTGCTGCTACTGCTGGTGAGTGTGGGTGTGTTTATTTTTTTATTCCTGGACTGATGGGGCCAGGTAGGTGCTCTGTCAGGAGGCCCCAGAGCACCCACAGCCTCTGCTGTACCCAGTGAGTGCGGGGATTGTTTTTTGTTTTGTTTTGTTTTTTTTAAGTGCCGGTCCTAGGCTGGTGCCAGGCAGGGGATTGGGCCAGGCAGGGCAGCCATGGGGCTTCTCCTGAGACGACTCCTGCCTGGGGAGAGGCAGGCACAGCTGGAGGAGCCACGGGAGAACCTGCAGCTGCCTGGCTCTGCCTGCCTCTCCCCGGCCAATCCAAATCACCAAATCTCTCCAAATCAGCACCAAATCTTCTGAAACTAATTCAGCTAAATTGATTCAGGACAGTGATTCAAATCTCCAAATCAAACCACTGTCCTCCATATCAGCTGAACCTGAATCGAATACTTCCCCATTTGCACAGGCCTAGTAAAAGTGTACACCTAGCTAGCATGGAGTAGCTGTAAATCCCTAACTTTATTTTATGGTAATTCATCTGTGCACCCATGCTGAGTTACCTGGAAGCACTCTCAAGTCATGATGACAAATAGGATTTTCCTATGTACTCTGGAGTTCCATGTATGAAAGACTGTACAAAATACAGTTGTATTTAATTATCATTATGCAAAGTTATTTTCAATAGATGAGAGTATGACACTTGAACAAGATGCTTCAAGACTACATAAATTAAAATTCTGTAATAGCTACTGAAAGGAGCGAAAGTTCTCATTCAGTTCATTTCTAGTTTGTAGTACTCAGCATCTTCCACATTAGTTTTACAGATTAGAGTGGTATTTATCATCCTTATTCAGAGACATTTAGCTCATCTTCAAAGACAATTTTGAAAGGTGTCCAATTCTCTAGAGCAGGATGATTAACCGGTGTAATATGATGCAAGATACTGACACTTCAGGGAACTTCATGGACTTAGATGAAGTAATGTCTAGGAGTTTGCTTCTCTCATAGCTGAACATCATGCTGCTAAATAACATTTGCTAAATAACATTCTCTGTGTATCTGGCACTATTAACATTACCCCCTCCTGGTCTTCTAATTAGACATACATAGATTGAAGAAAATTCATTTATTGCATTCACTAATATCTAAATCAAATTTGATCATGTATAACATTTTCTGTCTTGTTTAGAATTACTAAGCACTTTTTAGAATCACAGTTGCCTTCAAGGGTGTAGGCAGGATCTATTCTCCTTCAGTGTAGATTTTTTACACTCAGTGGATTACCAAGGCAGCAAATTGTCCACGTCAAAATTAAAACAGGCAGGCAAGAAAAAGAACCCAATAATTTCATAAGGGGGTGAGAAGGAATTACAATAAAAGCAAGCAATTAATGTTTAATGGAGCATTTAACACTTATTAAGTTATATAATAACACCTCCCCCTTCAGAACTCTCCTATTAATAGGCATTTCACCGAGAATAAAGCAGCAATTTTTATAGTTATACAAGTAATCAGATACATTTGTATTATGCTAAAATCAGATGCTCCATCTGTAGCTAACAGCATGGTAAACACCATTTTTACTCAATTCCAAGATAAGGTTCTTTCCTCCATTTAACATGGGGGGAAAAAAGGCCCTTGTCTTGGAATTGAGTATGAGGCAGTAGGGAGAAGGCAGCTGCTCTGGCTCCAGCTCTGACCTCAGGTTGGAGCCCCACTGCCCCTGCAATCCCTGACATTCCTTCCCTGCAGCCTAGGGCCCCTGCCACCTCAACTTATAGATTCATAGATGTTAGGGTCGGAAGGGACCTCAATAGATCATTGAGTCTGACCCCCTGCATAGGCAGGAGGAGTGCTGGGTTCAGATGACCCCAGCTAGATGCCTATCTAACCTCCTCTTGAAGACCCCCAGGGTAGGGGAGAGCACCACCTCCCTTGGGAGCCCATTCCAGACCTTGGCCACTCAAACTGTGAAGAAGTTCTTCCTAATGTCCAGTCTAAATCTGCTCTCTGCTAGCTTGTGGCCATTATTTCTTGTAACCTCCAGGGGCGCCTTGGTGAGTAAAGCCTCACCAATTCCCTTCTGTGTCCCCATAATGAACTTGTAGACAGCCACAAGGTCACCTCTCAACCTTTTCTTGCGGAGGCTGAAGAGGTCCAGGTGCCCTAGTTTCTTCTCATAGGGCTTGGCCTGCAAGACCTTAACCATATGAGTGGCCCTTCTCTGGACCCTCTCCAGATTATCCACATCCCTCTTGAAGTGCAGCACCCAAAACTGCATGCAGTATTCCAACTGCGGTCTGACCAGCACCCGATAGAGGGGAAGTATGACCTCCTTGGTTCTGTCCGTCATGCATCTGCTGATGCACGATAAAGTGCCATTAGCTTTTCTGATGACTTCGTCACACTGACGACTCATGTTCATCTTAGAGTCCACTAGGACTCCAAGATCCCTTTCCGCTTCCATACCTCCAAGCAGGTCATTTCCTAGGCAGTAGGTATGCTGGACATTTCTCCTCCCTAGGTGCAGCACTTTCCATTTCTCCTTGTTGAATTGCATTCTGTTGTTTTCCGCCCATTTGTCCAACCTGTCCAGATCTGCTTGTAGTTGTTCCCTGCCCTCCACCTTCTCCATCTCCCCTGCAACCTAGGGCCCCCCACCACCCATTCTTACCTTTGCTCTGGCACTAGTAAGCTCTGTCCCCTATGGGTGCGTCCACGCATGCAAGCACGTGTGCTTCCAGCAGCTCATATAGAAGTGGTGCAAATTTGAGCCAGGGCTTTTTGCCTCAGTGCACGTGCCCAGACATGAACTTGTGTGTGGGGCAAATTGTGTCACTTGGGGCAAAATAACCCTGCCTGGCTCCTCCTGGATCTGCAGCCACCTCCAGCTGGGTCCAGGGTGCCAGCTCTGAGCAGGCTCCTCTGCCTGGGTCCTGCCACTTGCCTCCCTAGCAGGAATTCTAGTGTTCCCTATTTGAAAACTGAAAAATCGAAGATAAAACATCTCAAAGCCACTCTGTAAAATACCCTGAAATTCATGTTCCTGCAGAAAAGACCACAGTAGATCTCTCTCTCTCTCTCTCTCTCTCTCTCTCTCTCTCATGCTGCAAGACGCACGTGCATGCTCTTGATGAACCCTATGGGGCCAGGCTGGGGCCATGCTCCATGACTTAGGCTGCAGTAGGGAGAGAGCCAGATGATGTCATAGTAATGTTAAGAAGAGAGGGAGATCAGGAAAGAGGGGGCGGGATAGTGGGAACCAGACGCAGCAGGGGGCAATATACAAGATCAGAAGGCAGGAGGCAAACTGACTGCCCTCCATCACCACCTGCCCATCTCAGCACTGCTTTGCCCCTTATTGCCTCCATCACTTTCAGGAAAGAGATCAAATTTAAAATGATCCTCTAATAAGATTTTTTATTAGAATATAATGAAAATTATAATGAATGTATATATTTTCCATGTATAGACTCTAATAGTTGAGGGATTGTCTTAAATTTGGGGTCATCTTGGATTCAGATATATACAGTACACAATCTATTTATAACACAAACATTAAATATAATTAGCCAAGAGTTATAAAGCCATAAATGGACCAAAACAGCATATACAGTCTCGTCATTCATGGACTAAAAACTTCTATGGGCTGCAGCAAGTGCAGATGCCATTACAGGTGTTTGAAGTAAATGAAATAATTTCTTTCATCCTCTCTGGCATCAAGAGAATAGTTTGTTACAATTATTTATTTAATAGTAAGGAGGAAAGGAAGCATATGTTTATTATGAAGAAGAAAGGAAGCCAGCAGTGTAACATGTGTGTGGCAGATTGCAAAGTATTCTGGGAATCATAGTTTTGTAGAACAGCAGGGGTACATTTTGCTCCTCAGTGGAGAAATGACCTCCAATTTTTTACCCCCAAAATCAACAGTTCTCTTTCCTCTGGACATGGGTTTTGGCAGCAAGAAAATGGAGTGTCCCTTCTGATCCCACAACAATTAATTCCACTGCCACTCAAGGAAAACATGATTACCAGAATACTTTGTACTGCTTGCTGTTGTCCCTGCACATGCAAGGCACAAGGTAAAAGATAGGGTGGATGGGAGTGGGGGAGCAAAAAAGAAAAGGTTGAAATAATTGACCCAGGCACATTTTTCCCCCACACTATGCCTCTAAAGTATTGCAATCCACTGCTCAGAATTTGCTGTGTATTATACATATTTGGAGGACCTTAAAGTAAACATAGGTACAAACCCTTCTCAGAGTACTCCCATTAATTTCTTTTTGAGACTTGGAATCTGAAAGAACTTTGAGAACATATTTTATCTTCAAAAGCCTGCATTCAAGCAGATTAATGCAAGCTTGTAGTCAAGTCAGAGTAACATTCTCCCCAAATGTATTTTTACATTATCACATATTGCTTTATTGTCAATGACAATTGCTAATGCACCATAACTTTTGGGTTTGGCCAAGCCCTCGGAAAGTTGTGTTTGCCAGTGATAAAATTGGAAGTGCTAGCTATACGAATGTAGAGTATTTTATGTTTTCAAAGATTCCTAGGTTGCTCACTTGTTTTATTATTTGTCCCATAAAAGATTCTTGAGGTCTAAGTTATGAATTAGAGCTCCAGTTTACTAGACAATGCAATAAAGAAAAAGAAAAAAAAATCAGAAAGCTTGCACAGTCTCAGGTGAGAAAACAGTGGATACAAATGAGGAAATTTCCTTTTCAAGCTGAAGCAATCATTTTAGTTTCTCTCTCAAAAAAAAAATCCTTGCCCCATTTATGTTCCTGAAGTTGAATTTGAAATGAATTTGAGAAAAAAAAAAAGTGCCAAAATGAGGTTCAACATTACTGATCTAACTATCATAAAGAGGCAGGAAATTTAAACTCAGCACTCACAAAATGAACCTAACGGTAGGTATTAAACTAGTTTCTAGCAATGTCAAAATACAGGCTCACTGTATACATTAACTTAGCTTTACCCACTATTTGATATGCATAGATACCAGATATCACAGTCTGTTTAAATCAGAAACCAGCTGATGTCTCAGGCTACATGGGTGACCAGTGTCAGTAACGAATGACTTTTAAACTATCACTTAACTAGGGGTGCACCGATAGAGATTTTTGGGGCCGATACCAACAGCCTATTTTTAAGTGGGCATATCGGCTGATACCAATCCGATTTCTGCTAGGCAGTTTGGAAAGCTATGTGCAGCTGGTAAGCTTAGTATGGTGGAAGGGGAGGGAAGGGATGTGGGGGGCAGATCATGGCCCCCATGGTGAGGGAGGAGTGGAGAAAGGGTTGGGGTTGGGACAAGGGGGGGGAAGTGTCCTGCCACTGCACTCTGCTTGTCCAGGAGCTGCCAGTCTGGTACTCATCCACTCCCACCAATGCTCCCACCATTAATCCAGGAGGGGATTGGGGGGGGGGGTGAGAGTGTGCATCCAGATCTGTGTGGTGCAGGGCACAAGCCCCCCACCCCCCTCCATGCGCTCCTGGACGAGCAGCAGGAGCAGCAGCGGAAGCCACCAGACCAGTGGCTCCCAGATGAGCAGTGTGCAGTGACGGGAGATGCCCCCCATCCCTCTGCCCCCTGAACAAGCCATGGCTCCATCCTGTGCCAACCCCATCCTGGCTGGGCAGCACTTGCCCCAGCCCCACTCTTCCCTGACTGCAGGGGCCTTGATTTGCCCCCCGCCATGTCCCTTCCCTCCCACCACATCAGACTTACAAGCTGCCAGGCTGTGCTCCTCACTACCCATGTGCTGTGCTGCAGCTGTGCACATGCACAGGCATTTATCAGCCAAATCAGGCCAATTTCCGATACAATCAATTTTCTTTATAATCAGTGCCAATCCAATATCAGACCCAATGCATCAGTGCACCTCTACTTTTAACTTATGACTTTTCCTATCCATATAGGTAGCACACAGACACAGAATGCACAGACTGTTTGGTGAAGTCTGTCATAATTATTGTTCATAGACTTCACTAGCTCTCAGTATTGATATTGCAAGTTTTGTGCTCCTAATGAAGCAAAAATGTCATGTTCTTATGGCAAGGACTCTCAAGAACCAGGACTAACATGCAGAAATAAATGTAAAAAAAACCCCTCCAAAACAAACAAATCAAGGAATGGTGAACCTTCCCCCTTCCCTAAAGACCATGAGTGCTGTTCAGGAAATATCCAAAGTTTAAGATATTTTCTGAGACTTTTGAGCAAACTAAACATAACCAAGGAGGAAAAAGAAAATCGTCAATTATATTCTATAATCCAATTTTGAAGTGTGACTCGTCTCTATAATATATCAGTGCTTTTCACATGAAATTGAGAGCAACAGCAGAGACCCCAGTATATAAGTATTGGGTTAAGTATGGTATAAGAACCTATGTCAGGGAACTTCATGAAATCTCTAGCATTTAGAGACTTTTTCAATTACAAATCTTGTTTGGAGTTGGTTATGTTTTTGATATTTTAGAGTTGAATAAATTTACTTTTGGGTGGTGTGGCAGAGCACAGGTTGTGCCTGCCACTTTAAGACAGTTGTGTGGGCTGTGAAGCAGCTGGCAGGTGTGGTGAAGCCTAATTAGGTGGTCACATGACTGCAAGAGAGACCCTGGATTGGAAGAGGGTTGGACAGCCTCAGTATAAGCCCAGGCATTGCTAACAGTTCCTTCAGGGAGTTAAAGGATGAACATTTTCCATCCAGAGATCTGCTTCTCCCAAAACATGTGGAGGTTAAGCATAGGAACTATGGAGATGGAGCAGGTTCATGGTCCTGTGGGACAACCAAGAACTACATGCTGCTGGGGTTGGATGGTGTGGTGGGGCTGCCTGTGGCAGTGCAGTCTCTAGAAAATGCCACATCTGTGCCTCCCTAGTCAAAGGCCAGGATGGGACACCATACAAGTTAAGCCCACACAACCTGGTGGCTTACCCCATAGAGGGGACAGGTTAGGGATCCAGGCATGTCATCAGACACCTGAAGCTCAAGGGATGCAAGGCCTAAGAGCCCCAGTGAGGGGCAGAGAGCGAGTGATCCCAATGAGGGTGGAACAATGAGCCCAGGAGGGGTCTAGAGTAATTGTGTGGTCCACAAGCTCACAGAATGAGAACAGTGTTTGGAGGGACACAAGAAGGTGGACCCATATGGGAGAGAGGACTAGCTGCTCGAGAACCTACCCAGAGAACCTTGACTGGCCCATGAGAAGAATGCCCACTGTAAGGGATGGCCAGAGCCAGTGGCCTGGATTCCTGACTAGACTAAAAGTGAGGTCAGGGCCTGTGAGGCCAGAGTTCCCAGAGGGGGCCACTGCCAAGAGGAAAAGGGAGCTAGGGAGCTTGCAGCCTAGGATGATGGCAGGTTAGGCTGCTCGAGTAGGAGGGGATCTAGGTTGGGGTCTGAATGTCAGTTGGAATATGGTAGGGCCCAGTGTAGGGCCAGAGCTATATAGTGATGCCATAAGTGAGGCATGGGACATGTTGTAGGGAAGGTTGGAGCTGTGTATTACACTGTTGGCATCAGGGCATTAAGTGGGCAGCCTCCCACCTTGAAACAACTATTTAGTTGTAACAAAGGTGTGACAGATGAATCAGATAGATGGACTGCCTAGACAGGTAGGTGGGCCAATGATTGGACCTGCCACGAAACAGTCTTCTGTCAAAGGTGGAAAGACATTGAGGGGTTAAGGCTTAGGGTTTGGGGTTTTTTTTTGGAAGTGGGCACCATTCTCATGACAGAAGCCATTTTTGGTATGGTGAATCATAACCAAAGCTTACATTCATGAGCTTTGTCATCTCCCTTGTTCCAGAGAAGGTTGACTCTCACTATGGATCAAATGTAAAGGACCATATACTTGTAAATGGACCACATACATAAACACGAGCCAAGTAGTTAACATGCTAAAAGGCATTTTTAGGTCACTACATCTCTAGGTTGCTATTACAGGCTGAAAGAATAGATAGTTTAATGAGAGTCCATCCACCTTATTCTGTGTCTCTTCAATCATAAAAGTTCTCATTAAGGACAGTTCATAGTTCATGCATCCATTTGGAAAGAAAAAAAAGACTGAATATTCACAGACTATTTTCTATTGACCTGAAAAGGCCTACAAAGGGTGACTAGTTAAATATGTGATTTCTTAGATTGGTAATTGTTTGACTCCAGATGCAGCAGAGCAATCTATTGTACAGAACTTGCAATGAACTAAGTCATAGGTTCACCAAGTCACTTGGGGAGGGGGGGGGAGTAAAAGAGCACATTATTCTAGATTCATTGCTACTTAGTCTCTCAGCATATAGGCTGTCACAATTTAATATTGTGCTACTAGCCATTGGCAAATAAACCTTTCCAAGGGGGTTCCAATTTCATTCAGAAATGGCCATTTGCCCTCTTCCCCCCCCCCTTTTTTTTTTTTTTTGTGTGTGTGCGTGGGTGAGAGGCAGGAGGGGAAGTGGATTGTATTTACTGATTTCTGGCAAAATTAGAACTATCCATGTTAATGCTATACATTAGGATTTTAAGGTCATTGTAACATTATATTTACTACCTCTCCCCCTTTTGCTTACTTTCATTTGTGGGGATAACCCAATTGCTCGTGTCCCAGATTTGCAGTGATCATTTTCTGTAATGTTGGGAATAGGATAAAAGTTAGGTAGAAGTAACTCAAGTGCATAAGGAAAGTTTCAGTAAGCAGCAGCTAACCCAGACTATCATGCCTGTCCCAAGGTGCAGTGATGATCTAGGTACGACATTTAGAAATGCACATCTATATATTTCTATATCTATCTTTTTTCTCTCTAGAGATTTATATAGATACAGATACGTAGATACACATCCACATTCACATCCCCGTGTGCTTGCATGGTACAAGGAATAATTAGAAGCTATACTGGTGCTCTTTACTAATTTCCCATTGGTTACCAAAATATGAAGAGACGATAACATTTTCCCATGTCCGATTACAAATGAGGAGCTACTTTGGAACTTGACAAACTATTCAATGAAAAGAGCATCATAAAGCTATAATTACCATGAGCAAGCTAGGATTTTGAAATTTTGGTTTGGAGAATTTACTTTGGTAGGATTCAACAAACTTTGGTTAACAGAACATCCCCCCGCTGCCTCGCATCCAAATTCAGATATCCTGGCTGGTGGCAGTGGTGGTGGAGTGAAGTAGGGATGGATGGGGTTAGAGTCCTTCATAAACTATCAACATCTATTTGTAAATAAGCTGGAGTCAAAAGTCATATGAGCTACATACCCAGATATTTGCATGTAGGAATAATGGGTTTAGTCTCCTTTAGAATATGAGACTGGAACCTTATCATTAAGCAGGTCCAGTTTTCTTGACAGCATGTAGGAACTCACTCAGGTACACAGCAAAAAAAAAACATCTCATTCACTGTTTAAGGGAAAATTCAAATAGGAGGATCTGGGATGAAAAGATCAAATGGAAAAGCCAGCAAGATATTAACACAGCAAACTTGCTCTAAATGTGGGAACTGGATGTTTACCTCCAGCTAAAACACCAATAGATGGCTCATCTGTTCATTCACAGACATGAACAATGTAGCTTGTCAGGATTTATGCAAGCATAAATACTGACCTTCTAAAAGCAAAGCCTATTTACAGCCTCTTCATTGGTTGGTAAGCAATGGAAATGCAAATAGACTGCTTGTTGCATGAACTGTGAATAACAACTTGAAGACAGAGCAGGCTTTTTGGTTTTGGTTTTGTTTTTTAATTTGTTTAAGCTCTACTTTCCTTTCCAGGCAGCTTAATTACAAAGATATTATAAGGAGGAAATGAAAGCTACCGAATAGAGCATAGATAATTCCCTAAATTTTCAAAGAGTTACATAGTATTAAGTCAGGTAACTCTCATTAGTGCAACTTGGGAAAATTTAGAGACTATTGTTTACACTCTGGCTCCCTCCTTATAATACTGTTGCAATTATGTTGCCAAAAGGTAAATACAAGGTAAAAAAAAAACAAAAAACACATCAGTGAGCTAGTCATAGCTCATAACACAGTCCATTCATATTTTTGTTGTGAATACAAACAAGTTAAACAGAGGGAACAGATGCCTCAGGGGACTGGTAACAGAGAAGAGAGCTTTTCACTGATACAGTACCACAGCCAATCTATTCTGAACTCCAGGTCCACTTTGACAGAAGCATTAATATAACTAAAATATGATGGCTTCAGCCTCATTTTGAGCAGACCAGAGTTCGTATCACAAAGATCAATGTCATAATTGTCACTAGCTACTAAGTCTGTGCGACGCTTTGGGTGCCAATTCAATTCAGAGGAGATTCAGCCCAATTCAGCAGCCAAATCTGAATTGAATTGGGAGACCAATAAAAAGGTCTGAATCAATTCAAAACTCTCTGAATCAATTCAGAAATGATTCGGAGAGCTTTGGAGATTTGGGAAGTCCCTGCTTGCCACCACAGGGAGCTGTATCCAGGCTTTGTGCTGGTAAGCAGGGGGCTGCGGGGAGGGGGCTGAAGGAGGTGGAGGAGACCATGCAGGGAGCCCAGCCAGGCCCTATTCCCTGCCTGCTCCCCCATCCCCCCTGAGCACTCTCCAACCCACATCAATGGCTGCTCAGCCCGACCCCAGTGCTTTAAAAAAGCCCCGCACTTACCAGCTGCTGCCAGGTTGGGGGACAATCCCCGCTGCCCCTGACTGCCCTGCACTGTGTGGGGGGCTCTTCCATGACCCACCATCCCCCACCCGCTCTCCCAGCCCCATCGATAGCTGCCATGCCTGGCCCTGGCTCCCAAATCTTTAAAAAAGAAAAGCCTCATACTCACCAGCTATTGCAGCCACTGTTGGGGCCTCTGGGGGCTCATGGCAGAGCCCCTCCATGCAGCATGGGGCAGTGGTAGGCAGTGGGGATCATCCCCCCAACCTGGTAGGAGCTAGTGAGTGCAGGGCTCTTAAAAAAAAAAAAAAGCTGGGCAGCCATTAACAGGGCTAGGAGAGTGGGCAGGGGATGAGGCCTATTCAATTTAGAGATTTGGCCAATTCCATGGCAGCCGAATCTCCAAATCCAATTCAGCCGAATTGATTCAGTGATTCAAATCGCTATCCCAGATTGAATCACCATCCCCCAAATGGGCTGAATCCGAATCTGAAGCAAATACTAGCTGCTTCGCACAGGCCTACTAGCTACTAGTTTTTGGCAGTCTCAGCAGAGGCCAAGAATGATTATGGATACTTATTTATCTCTATTGTGGATATATCAAGAATAGGAAATGAATACATTGTTGAGGACATATGGAGAAACTTATTATACAATTGACCATGATAAATATATGTCCTATGGTAGATGATACCAATCTCAGACTAATAAAACACAAAAAAAAAACCAAACGTATTCTGTTCACATGCACTTAATTTCTTCTAGACATTCAAGTCATGCTACATGCTCCATATTATATAGGGCATCTGCTCATTAACTTTCATCAAGATACAACATCCATTTTGAAACACAGCCTGCATGTTCCCCAGAATTAATCTAGGTGTCAAATACAACATATTGCAGTTGGCAAGTTTAGAAACCCACTATTTGAATATCATCTGGATTCAGGCAGTTTCAATCAAAAGGTGTTGTAGTCACATAACATTATGGCTTTTCTGCCAATGGGGCTGTCCATAGCTGCCATAAATTAAATACTGATATCCATCACGCCTTTAATCTGTATAGTTTTAGCCCTCGGTGGCAGAGATTTGATTTGCACATGTACATGATGCTGTTCACTTTAACAGTTCCTTGTGGCTATGTTGTGTCAGAGATATTCAAAGAAAAAATATTGTCAATGGCTTAATAAATGTTGAGCTTTCTCCATTAACAATAAAAAGAAGAGAAGTATTGAGAAGCACATAGCAGTTCTCTTCAGTATGGTTATTTCTACATAGACCCAGGGCTGTTCAAATTAATTTGCTATCACTACATGTCATCCACCAGCAAGCAACAGATTCATCACAAACCTGATTCAATGGAAGAGGGAATGCAAAGACAATTGGAAGAAAAAGGCTCAACTAGACTTTCTAATATATTAATAGCAATTGTACTTCAAGACACTGGAATAATCCACCACCTCTAAGAGTGTTTTGATGATTTTGAGGCTTTCATTTTTGTGAATGTCTTAGTGTAGGAATTGTAGCTTGTAGAAAGAAGACCTAGTTCCTAGTGGGGGCTGCAGACATCTTGTGTGACCATGTGCAACCCATTTGTTAACCCTCATTTAGGCTAACAAAGCATGCACAAGTCACCTGAGGAAAAAAACAAAACAGTAGCTTCCTAATGAATTGACTGTAACATAACAATATAGGTAATGGTATGTTTGTTATGCAGTGATTCATAGAGCTCTATTTTTATAACCCTCTGCTTTTAGATTAATAAATGGTGTGTGATTATACAATAGCAAAAGAAAGATAGCTCACGGAATTATTATGGCAATATCATAATTTCAGAATTGCACATTTATAGCCTCTTATAGGCACAAAGGTAACATGGTCTATTGGACAGAACATTAAAAGAGGAACTCCCAAATTTCCCTGTAGGCTGTATTGCCTTTGATGCAGCTCACTGTCCCCATCTCTAAAAGGAAAATAATATTTCAACACCTCATGGGGGGCTTTTGAGGATTAATTAATGTTTACAAAAGGCTTTTCAAATGTAAGTGTTAGATAAATGCTAATCATCATTCATAATATTAATCATCATACCAAACAATAAAAGTGACTTACTGCCTGCTGCCCACATTCAGAATAAGATGGCATCTTTACTCCCTTAATCCTTACCTCTCTTTCCCTTTTGATTTGGACTATTGACTTACTATTTCTCCTGCTACACCACTACATACCGGCAAAGCAACACAAAAGAAAATTTCCTTTTGTTTTTGTGGAGGCATAAGATGAAGGGAGGGGGTTTCATTTTAGAGTAAAACTTCCTTGTAAAGGAAAAAAAACAAACAAATCCCAGAATAAATCAGTTTGAATCGAGAGGACACATTTCCCAACCCCTGAAAAAGGTCTTTTTTATGTAGAAGATCTCTCTTACAAGTTTAGTTTAATATTTTACTCATAGTTTAGCACGTATTTTAATGCAGAGCAAGGTGCTCTCTCAAATGATAGTGGTTCTGAAAACTGTAAAACAGGAACATGTAGATACTTTCAAAAAAAGCTGTATGAACCAATTACGAAAGCAATCCACCCAAACAGGTTTTTTTCTTCTATGCATACACACAAGTTATTATTACACAAACAAACTATTTTCTTACACACTATTGGAAGAAAAATGGGTCTGAAATCCAGTTTTAACTGTGGGGAAAAAAAAATCTTCATAATGTACAGGACATCTCATTCTTCAGACACCTATTTTCCCCACAAGAACTTAAAGTATCTTTTGTAATGAAGTGCTTTATCTATCAGCACATCTCACATTATTCAAGCAAAGCTGCATTAGACTTGGTCAGAGCTTCTACACAAACCTGTAAGGACTGAAATCTATAGTGCCAGTGTTTTATTTCTTGCCTGAAAAAAATAATCTGTATTGACAAGCTGTAAAATTAAGTGATACAGATTGAATGAAATACGTTGATTCCATTTCATCTCCCCACTTAGTTCGTAATTAATTAAACTAAATTTGATCTCAAAGCAAGAATATAAAAAATGGAATGTTTCATTTTTCTTGAAATGATTTAATCAATTCTTCCCCCTTTCCATTTGAGCTGAAGCTACTCATTTCATTCAACCTGCACTAGCAGAGAATGTTTTAACCCTGAAACTGCATTTCTCAACCAATAATGATATTCGCTTGAAAATTTTCACTTTGCTCTCATCATAACTTCTTGTAAGCCTTTAAGATCCCATTGCAGTTAGCATACAAAGAATGGTGTCAACACCAGCTTTCCAACTTGGCCCATTGCTTTCAGTCTTTTCTATTTGTGATGTAAATCATTCCTCCTTAGTCCCTCAAGTAAATGGCTGTCTGTTAACCAGACACTGCATTCAACTCCAGACATGGCTATGTGTCTGTGATCCAAAAAATGAGTACACACGAGTCTGTGAAGTGTATTAAGGTGATGCACTAGAATTACAAAAAGCCCTTGAAACCTTCAAAATCCCCCAGTTGTGATATTTCAGGTCAAGTAAAGAAAATGTACAGAACAAAATGCTTTAAAAAATTAGAATCAGCCCACTGACATCTTCAGGATTTCACAGTTGATGAAACTTTTACTTAGATTTTCATTTTGTATGACAAAATGAGCTTTTGAGAGTTAAGAAGTAGTTTCTCTGTAGTCCTCTCATTCTGGTACAATCTAAAAGATTGTTTAACAGAATTTTGTGGGAACTAGAAACGGAGACTATCTATACTATTGCCATGTGTTATGAATGGAGAAGGACTAGATGCATACTTCCTCGTTAATCCAAGAAAATATTTCACAAACCATTTATGGATAATAGTGGAAGTCTCAAGGCAACACAAGAAGGTAATTTTTCCAAATAATTACCCTTTTACTACATTCCAGTCAAGCTGCCATATTCTGCAGGTTTATCTAGGACAAAATTACTCTGCTGAGCTAATTGTTTCCTACCATTTCCTTTCCCATGTTTACTCTCACTTTTTCCCCCCTGACACTGTTAGGGCAAAGCAGCCCTTAACTTAAAACATGTCCGTATGCGCCATTGATCTTACAGTGATGATTTATATAGATACACCAATTGCCTCTCTCCAGCCATAATTTTTGGTTTTAAAGAGAAGGAAGGCCATGTGTCCTTCTTTTTAGTTTTTTTTTAAGTAGGTTTATTGATGGAAATTCTTTTTTCTCACCCATTCCTACAGGAGGTTTATTCTACACTCACAATGTTTCTAACTTCTTTATTACACTGAGCAAAAATAAAAGAACTACAATGAAAGAGCTAAAAATCAGTTTTGGATAGCATACTTTTTAATTTAAAAAGGATTTAGGTATTGGTTTTCCTTCCTATAGCTTTATCCCAATTATTTTTCAATATTACAGGCTGTTCTGTTGCTTCTAAAAGAATCAGAAGCAGAAGTCAGAGAAGCATATTGATTGCCAAGATCATCAAGAAAAACTAAATCCTGGGTAAATTATTTTTACGTTTTAAAGTGTTAGATATAAATACAGCTGGTGTACTAGGTTACCACTACCACCTTTGGCTAATACTGAAACAAATATCATTATTTTTCTATCCATATAGAAAGCTTAATAAAAGCTCTGCATAAGAATCAGACAAGGACATATTAGTTTCTCCCACTGAGTGAATTGTCTTGATTGTCACCCTATACTAGCCACACAGTAATTCCTCTTCACACTCCTTTCTCCATGGTTTCTCCTTCTATTCATTTGACACAAAGTGGTCCTTTTTGTTATTAATCACTAGTGCATCCACTCCTCCTCATGTGTCTTCTGCTCTCTCTCCATAGCAGTTTCTTCCCACATTATTTTTTTCCATTATCCACATTCCTTCCAACCTCAATTTGCCATCTTGTGGTCTATGCAAGTCATGATTGGAGGGGGGGGAGGGGCAAGGAGGAGATGACATCTGCTAATAAAACTGCTTCACAGGAACTAATCCTTGGACTAGTTAAACCAGAAATCTGCTTTAACTAATCCATTCTGCCTGACACAAATAGAACAGATACCTGTGTGTCACTCAGGTTCAAGTGAGAATCTGTCACCAACATTCAATCTCTTATCTCAACTCAGCCTGAAACACTGAAGAATGATTGCATGGAAACTGTATGAAGAATAATGGTACCAAAAGTGAATCAAGGAAATACACAGAACATGTTAGAACACGGATAAGATTTTTTTCAAAAGATTTGGGATATCTTAATTTAGGATGTTCAGCTTGAAACACTGAAACCAAGCTGAATTTCAGAAAGCATTTCTCACATGTCCTTTAGGTCAGGCTTCTTGTTTGTCAAGTTGGACATGTCAAATTGTGTCAGTGACTAGTGACATCTTGAACAGAAGGACCAGAACAGAGGATAAGAATCAGATCTCTGAAATTGCCTTTTTCTTCTAAAAGCTCCATGTACAAGTCTTCAATATTATTTTATTCAAAACAAAAAGCAATTCCAGAATGTATCATCTTCTTATTGTTCTAAGGACAATCCCATAATTTCTCACTATAAGAAGATGAGGCACATGACTTAAGTGAGGCATTAGGAAGCAATTAGAAGGTTGTATTTCTCGAAGCCAAGGACATGGTGGGAGCTGAAAGATCCAAATTCGAAAGGAAGCAGCATATATCATGTATCCTTATATCCATGATGAGTTGGAAGATATTCTGAAATATCTAAGAAGATATACATATATATGATATCTCTTTTTAGTTATCACATAACTAAAAAGAGATATCATATCAGATGGCTGTTGAGCACCAAGTTATCTGCTTTCACGGAGCATTTGTAGGAAATAATGAATGCTGCTGCAATATCTAAACACCAGAGTGATTACTATGTCAAAACCACAAAATTTTAGAACAGCTAGTTTGGCAAACTTCTGCTACATTCTCCTGGGTAGCTGGAAGAGCAAATGTGCCCTATACAGAGTAAAAAGGAACTGAATGATATTTCATAGACATTAGGGCTGGAAGGGACCTCAAAGATCATCAAGTCCAGCCCCCTGCCCCAGGGGCAGGAAGTCAGCTAGGGTCAAAGGATCCCAGCAAGATAAGCAGCCAAACATTTCTTGAATGAGTCCAGAGTAGGTGCCTGCACCACTTCTGGAGGGAGTCTATTCCAGGTCTTGGGGGCTTGGACAGTAAAGACGGTTTTTCTTATGTCCAGCCTAAAATGGTCTTGAAGGAGTTTATGACTGTTGGTCCTTGTTTTTCCTTGGGGTGCTCTGGTGAACAGACCTTCTCCCAGATCCTGATGCACACCTCTTGCATGCTTAAAACAGCCACCAGGTCCCACCTGAGTCTGCTCTGTTCCAGACTGAAGGGTCCCTTGGCTCTCAGTCTCTTTTCATAAAGCCTATTCTCTTGCCCTCTGATCATGTGCGTGGCTGTCCTCTGTAATCTCTCAAGATTCTCGGCATCCTTCTTGAATTGTGGAGCCCAGAATTGGATGCAGTACTCCAGCTGCTGCCTCACCAAGGCCGAGTACAGCGGGAGGATGACACCCTAAGATTTACTTGAGAAGCATCTACGGATGCAAGCCAGAGTTTTGTTTGCTTTACCAGCTACGACATTGCATTGGTGGCTTATATTAATCTTGTGGTAAATCATGACCCCCAAGTCTCTTTCAGCAGTGGTACTGTTCCAATTGTATTCACATTTAGAGCCAACCCGAGCAGGGTGTGGGGCCTGGGGCAAATCAGCCCATGCAGGGCCCTGCCCCCACTCCTATCCCATGCCCCCCCCAGACCTGAAGAAGCTGCTGCTCCATCAAAAGCAGTGGCAGGGGGGTGGGGTGCCAAGCAGCCAGACACAAAGCCAGCAGCAGCGCAGAGTCGCCGCCATCGCTCGCCCAGCTCCCCAGGGCCCCCCAAAGCACAAGGCCCAGGGCCGTCACCCCAATTCACCCTCCGGGGATGGCCCTGTTCACATTTAAAGTAGCCCAGGCAGCATTAGTTTGTCCCTAAAAGGTAGTGGTAGTCGCAATCAAGGTTTATACCACTAAATTTTAAGTGAACCGTCTTGCACTCAGACTTATGAAATCATTACACTCTGGTTGCTTCCTGACACTAAATTTGGTGATCAGGATGACTCTGAGCAATTGCCTTTATCCAGGAACTTCTGAGTTCTCAATGCAAACAGGTGCCTTGGAACACCCCAGTCAAAAACCTGTAGCCTTAGCTACAGTCAACTGTCCAGTACTTCAAAGGAAAGCAAAAACCCCTAGAAACTAGTAGTACTCATGACAGGAAGAAAATACTTCCTAGGCCCAACTGATGAGAAGCAATATCCCTGATGTTTGGGATTACCAGACACCTTCTACATTACAACAAGCACCTTCCCCGCCTCAAACCACCAACCTCAGGCCCACAGGCATTTTACATTCACAATATTAAATCAGAATTTCCTGGCCTAACATATCATCCCTTCTATACACTTATCCAATTCAGTCATAGAAAAAGAGATGGAATGTGTTTGAGCAAGAATGACAAGTGGTGTTCACATTTCAGTGCATTTGATAAACATAATGGATATCCTCAGTCACTGTATGTTGAGGGAAGATGGGAAAGGAAAGAGAAGGGAGGAAAGAAGAACAGAGATGGAGCAGCAAGGTAAAGTCAAAGGAAATATTAGTGGGGAGAAACTGCAAAACTATAAGGATAGGAAGACAGAGTCAAACAATGACACTGAAAGTCACTGAAAGTGACCAAGGAAGAGAAAACAAAAATATGGAGTGAAGACAAAGAAAAAGTCAAGGCAGAGGGGAAAGTGGGACTCCCTGAAAAAAAAGTTATGTTTAGAAACATTTCATAGAAAGCAAAGTGCCATAACAAGACATAACTATAAATAGAAAGTTAGTATTGGGGCTTGAAATGGAACAGTTGAGTGTATGTTGGGGGTGGGGGAGGATGTCCAAATATTCCAAGCTGTTTGAAACGTGTAATGTTAGAGAAAATAACAGAAAACCGAACAAAAAGGGGGCGAGGGGAGGAGGGGGAAATTTAGACCTCTATCATTTAAATGACTCTAGCAGCACATACAGGAAATGTTACAGAATAAATGTTCTTGGGTGAAACAAAAGCACTAGGCTCAGCAGAAGGCAATGTTTTTCTGTCTTACTTTTTATCTGTTCAGCACTGGGACTGATCAGTAATTTTTCAGTTTTGTATTTGTACGTATTTGAAAATATCAGTGGGAATAAACTCAAATGGCCTGATAGAACTTTTTGTTGTCAGGTATTGTTTTAAAAAAAAAAAAAAAAATGTTAATTGAGAAATCTCTCAAATCCAGGATGGAATCTCTGGTTAAAACCAGAGAATATCAGAAAAAGAGTACCATGAGCATAGAACTATCCAGTGACACAATTTCTGGCTCAATCAATATGTATTTTTTTGTTACATGAAGTAGAGCAGCTCTAATAAGAGACAGAAATTTGGAGTAGGGACCCGAGTCTGCGTTTTCCCCAACAGGCATAGCAGGGACTACAGCTGGAGCTTACTGGGTTCACATTCTAGGGGAGTGCCGTGTGTGCGTGTGCGTGTGTGCGTGTGTGAGAGAGAGAGAGAGTTGAGGGAGGGGATGTCACTTCCCCCTACCCCCCCATGAAATAGAAAATTCAAAAAAAGTTGCATTTTTCTTCTAATGATGAATACCTTCTCCCAAACCTTTTTCTCCTTGGCCCCAAAACATACTTTTTGTTTCTGGTATTCGTTTTTTTTTACTCACTTATGTGTAACCCTGCTATTGTATCTATGTTCTATAAGACCACCTCTTTGTAGTGTTCATCTGCACACCCTATTAGTATACAAGGTCAGATCACTAAGAACTGTGTTCCTTATCTGTGTATCCTTATTGGTAGCCATGCTTGAGAGTGGGAAAATCTTCTATGCTTGTTTTGACTATGATAACATGTTTTGATCACTTTTAACAGTTTGAATACAAGGGGACCAGGTAAGTCAGGTTTGCATGTACTGGCCTCACCTAAAATTGCATAGTTTTTAAAAGATATTAATGTCATATGAGAGAACTGGATGAAGGTTCTTTGTTGAAGCCCAGTGCAAAAAGTAAAAAAACATTAAGTTAATTCTTAGATTCCCATCTTCTTTGCCTGGTGTAACCTGGATTTAAAATCTAAATTATGTTTCATTCCCTTTTATCACTTCTTGAACTTCCTCTCTCTTCCCTCAAGCATTTCATGTTCAATCCATTCCATGCCCATGCCTCTTTGGCTGTCCACAGGACTTTTTCCAACAGATTCTATTGTAAATATGAAGTGCTTATAAAACCTATACTGTACAAAAACACCTTCTTCACATATGCATGACAACCACATGGTTGCATACAAGAATACAAGACATTGAGAAAACAGACTGTCACTAAATTCTCCCACCACAAGTTCAGTTCTTCCAGCTGTAGAGAAATGGACGCCAAATACCATGACTGGATAACTTAAGCCATGTTGTACATTTTCACTAAGGCTAGGGACAGACATTACACATAAACTGATTTAAGTGATCAGAAACTGGTTTGAACCTGTGGCAGAAAAAAAGGTCAGTCTACATAAACCAATTTCTAAATGGCTGAAACTGGTTTAAGATAAACCTGGGTGAATGTAGTATCAGACTTAACTGATTTGGATCAAACCAGTTTATACAATGTCTATCCCAGACTCCTTCCTGGTTCAAGTTTAAACTGGACTTCCCCAGCAACCCAGATGCTTTGCAGCCTTGGTCAGGGCAGGGCTGGGCTGTACTCTCTGCTCCAGAGAGCAGAGCTGACCCCACCCCCCTGTTCCTTAGCCAAAGCTCCAGGGGAGACTGTAGGCACAGCAGGGTCTGCCTGGCTTCCCTCGCTGCTCAAGCAAGGATCCTCCACTCCCTCCCTCTCATCTCCCACAGCACAGACCCAAGCCCCACAGACACCAGGCATGTAGAATGCTAGCTAATGCCGAGAGGTGCATGTGCCTCCAATTTCACTAGGGCAGGCAGACAGAACAGTATCTGCTTAGGGCTTTTTGGAGCTAGTCAACAGGTAGCTGGTAACGTCCCTCTGTTCCTTCTTTGGAAAAAGCTGTTTAAGAAAAGCTTGAACTAATGAGAGAGGCTTTTGGTTTTTTGATGGGCTGATAACTACTGTGTTGATGGGCTGATAAACGCAGCCAGTATGAAGAAGCAGTGAGAGGGTGATTGAAAAGCTCAGCATCATCAACAGATTCATGCACTGTACACCCCACCTTTGCTTCAGAGTGCTAGTCACGGGCTGGGGTCTGGCAACACTCCCACCCCTTGAGCGCCCAGTGGGGAAAAGCCTAGGACAATTCAGGCTAGGGTGGGGGTTTATGCTCCTCTCTATTCAGAACATCCTGCCAGAACTTGGCCATGCCCCCACTCAGCTCAGCACTGTAGAAGGGAAGGGAAGGCTTGTGTAGTACTTCCTGGTTTCTAGCCTAAGCCCCTGCAGGCATGTACCTGCATTTCCTCAGTCCAGAGGGCATGTCTTTATGGTTGCAAACCCATTCAACCTAGGCAGATTAGACTAACCTGAAAATATTGAATCAATTCAGGCTCAGGCTTTTTGAATGTCTGTCCCTAACCTAATAGAACATTGGCTAAGTTCTTTGAACTTCACATTAATAGGATTTTTTTTTCAAACATCACAATTACTATAAAACACTCATCTCCCAATACAAAGACTTTTTCTAGAACTGAACAAAATAAGTGCTCAAAATACAAGCATCCTTTTGTCTAAAGTTCTACAATTCTATCTATAGGTTTGAACAAAGAATTGAGATGCTTGAGACTTGTCATGTAAAAAGAGGCCAAAGCACTTTCTTCAAGAGCAGAAATGTGAAGTGCATGTGTCTTTGTCAAATTTAAATGTTGATAAACATATTCTGTTTACTGAAAAATAAATTCCTTCAGCACTTTAAACCTAATAAGGTATTCTTCAATTACTGTCTTCATTTTTGTGTCATGTTGACAGTTGTTATATAATACAATTCATTTCACCAGAGACATGGCTTAATTTTGTTGGCTGGCAAAGAGTACAAGAGAACCAAGTACTGATCAATAGTTTGCCCTCAATTTCTCATAATAAGAGGCAATGCTTTTGTGATTGATGCTCCATTTCCTATTCAACCTAGACACAAAAACAGAAGGATGCCTGTGAGTCAGTTAACTAACTAACTATCCCACCCCTCAAGATAATCTTGACACTTTCAGGTGTACTGTAAAGGACTATTTATTTTTTCCTCTATAATATTTTCCCCAAAAAATAAAACATTGTGCTTCTAGATGCTCGTTACAAACATAATGCTGTGTAATTTTGGTCATGGGTGACACATTTAAACATCCACTGTACATTTAACAATTCATCCTGGTTTAAGATACACCACAGGTTTTAGAGGATTTATATATTTTAAAATGAAAATGCTAATAAAGTTGGCATTTTCTGTAAAACACTAACTATTCCATACACAGATGCAAAAGGAAAACTGATGCAATTGTTAGGCAACGGGTATAATATAATGACTGCATCCATCAATGTCATTCTAAAAAGCTGCTGCATTTCATACCAGCTGAATCTTACATGGTCTTTTAAAATGCCCAGTTTAGATGATTTTAATTAATTCTCAAGCAAGGGTTGGCAATCTAGAGGCACTGGATCCAGACTGGAGCTTGGGGGGTTTAGACAGTGTTGATAGGCTTTACCTGTGTTGCACTGTGGCCAAGCAATAGGGAGAAGCAGCAATAGCCGAGTCCAAGCACCAGCCTACCTTGGACCTGAGCTGGGTCACTCTGACCCACTGCCAGAAAAAGTTGCTGACCACTTATTTGGAAGGTAACCCTAAGAGTAAAGGTTAATTCCTTTCCTGAGGGCTGACATGATGACATCACCACGAAGTTATAAACCACTTCTGTGTCCATGTTAGCAGTTGCAATAAAGCCTTTTGGAGAGCAAGAAGTCTCCCTACCTTTTCCTGAGAGATGAGATCAGTATCTACAAGATTATTATAATTCCTAGCTAAGCCAAAGGAAAGAGAAACAGAGTTTAAAGTTTATTAACATGGTTTCAATTAAACTTTTATAGATAAGCTATGAACTGCAAAAATCAAATAATGGTTTCCTAAAGAAAAACCTTTTATTAACATTTCCAAACACAGGTAAATATTTACTACCATGACTTGAATACCAAGATGTACATGAACAGTTCAATAATTTAACATTACAGAACCCAAGTAGCACTACATAGTTTCTCAAAATGAACTGATTTCAATTTAAGGTAAGTAAACTAAACTTAAGCATTGCCAAAATGCTTATGTATAGAGCTATGGAAAAACACTTAAATTAGAAAGACATTTTTACTTGTATACACACATTTTAAAAATAATATTTTGGCTTTTGTAAAAACATTTAGCTAAATAGTCTTCTGTTTTGGTAGAAACACCCCCTCCCCCAGACCCTTAAAAAGACACCATGTTAGGCTCTGTAAGGCTGGAGGCACTGGGTGCTTCCCAGGGTACTGGGTACTGGCTGCAGCCAGGAAGGGGATGGGAAATAGACTGGGTTCTGCCAGTGTTCCTGCTGGTACCAGCCCTGCAGGGTTCTGACTGGAGGGTCTTGCCCCTCTGCTTAGAGTCAGACAGTCACTGGACTGGGGGCAGGAAGTGATTTTACCCCCTGCTCCGACTGCAGATTTGGGCAGGAGGTTAGGGTTTGCCTTCCTCTACAGTGAGGCATGGCCTCTGACTGGGCTCTCCTGAGCCCTTATTCACCACCTTTGCAGAACCAGGACACCAGCTGCCATAGTCCCCCTGCTTTACATGCCAGGGGTGATGTCTGCTGCTCTGTTAGGGGTGACAGTATAGTTTCTAGACACAGAGTTTGTCTGGGATGGTTTGCACAGGATTCTTCATGCCAAAGGCAGAGCTTGGACTAGGTCCTTCCCAGGCCCCTGGCTCTAGGATGCTATGATTCTATGCCAGGCCGCTTGTCTCCCGGGCAGGTAAAGCAGGGATGTCCTCGCTGGAAGGTGTGGTGCTGACAGCTGCCTCATGCAGAGGATGGAAATGTTCTATTAACATTGGACTCTAGCACTGGCAAAGACCGTCTTTGCCTTGGAGTCCTGCCCCACCCCACCCCATGCCATCAGTGGTATGCCACATCTGTAACAGGTGTGCCGTGGAAAAAAAATTATTAATGTAACTGTGTCTTGGGCTGGAAAAGGCTGGGAAAACACTGTTCTAGCCCATCAACCACACTTTTCAGAACCCCAAACCAATCAATTATCCCCTAATATATAGCCCCCGCCCCGCCCTCTATAGCACGACCGTCAGCGAGGCTGAGCTGTCATCTAGGCTTACCAAAATGACAATGTCTGGAATTTTCTTTCCAGACAAAATACAATATTCTAAAATCCATTGGAATGACCTTAATGTCTGGATGAGATATGGCTTATACTGTCAAGCCAAATTTCATGTCACCTCACTGTGTGGTAAAACTAAAATATCAGGTTATTTTATTATTTCAAAGGCAGTAATAACACCCCTACTTTCTTTTATTTTTTAACTTTAAAGTGAATTCCTCTAGTATTTTAAGCATATAGCCGTAACCTGTGTGTCCATCTGACAGTGGTCTGACAGTTCATCCACTAGTAGTATCCACCAATGCTTTTCCTGTTATCCAATATAAAGATCAAAATGCATCCTATCATTACAGGACTACATTTCAGAAGGATAGATGATGAACTTAAAACATAGAAGTATACAGCATTTGGCAGTTTAGTTTCACAGGTATTCATGCTAACCCAAATCTGGTTGTTATTTCACTGCTCTTGAATTATAAGAGCTTCTCTCAAGTTACAGGTTAAAAAAAACAAAAACAAAAAAACCCTGAAATCTGAAGAGAATTTAGGGATTACTTTATGTTTGTTTTCCTCCAGCCCAAGGGGATTAGCCTGCCTGGAAGGATGCAGGACTTCCCGGGTAAAGGGCAATCATATGCCTATAATTGGTGAAGATCTTGTGAAGGAACAGCTTGAGAGGCTGGACACCCACAAGCCAGCTGGCCGGGATGGAATGCACCCAAGAGTTACTAAGAGTTGTCTGACATCATAGCACCAATGGCAAGGATATTTGAATGCTCATGGCACTCAGGAGAGGTTCCTACAGACTGAAAGAGGGCCAAAATGCTTCCTTTCTTGAAGATAGGCACCAAGGAAGATCCAGGGAACTACAGACTAATCAGTTTGACCTTGATCCCTAGAAAGATCTTGGAAAAAATATCAAAGAAACTATCAACAACAGGCTAACAGAAGGCAACACTGAGAGACAGCTAACATACTTTGCTGCAGGTAAGTCTTGCCTGACCAACATCATTTCCTTCTATGGCCAGGTGATGCATCACCTGGACAAAGGAGAAGAGGTTGATATCATATATTTGGACTTCAAAAAAGCCTTTGATCTGTTGTCCCATGGTGTCCTCATGGTAAAATTGGGGAACTACAGCCTCGACAACCTTATGGTCTGATGGCTGGGGAACTGGCTTTGTGATCAGACCCAGGGAGCTAGAGTCAATGGAACCAAGTCAACATGGTGCATGGTGACCAGTGGAGTCCCCCAGGGCTCAGTACTTGAGCCCTTACTCTTTAATATATTAAAAAATGATCAGGATTAGGGTGTCAGAAGTGGACTGGCTAAGCTCGTGGATGACACCAAATGAGGGGGATGTGCAGTCACTCTAGAGGATAGGCTGGCAATTCAGGCCAACCTGGACAGGTTCGCATGGTGGATGGATCAAATCATGATGACATTCAACATGGAGAAATGCAAGGTGCTCCACTTCGGGAGAAAAAACCCACACCATACTTAGAGGCTTGGCAGTGCTACACTCCCTAGCACCATGACCAAAAGAGACGTGGGGGTCATGACTGACCACAAGATGAACATGAACAACCAACATAATGCTGCAGCCAGCAAAGCAAATAAAACTCTGGCTTGCATCTATCAATACATCTCAAGCAAGGACCAGGAAGTCATCCTCCCACTTTACTTAGCCTTGGTGAGGCTGCAGCTGGAGTATGGCATCCAATTTTGGGCTCTACACTGTAGAAAGGATGTGAAGAAGCTTGAAACAGTTCAGAAGAGAGCCACACACATGATTAGAGGTCAAGAGAACAGGCTTTATGAGGAGAGGCTGAGAGGCATGGGACACTTCAGCTTGGAGAAGCGAAGGCTCAGGGGTGACTTGGTGGCAGCCTATAAGTACATAAGGGATGTGCATCAAGAGCTAGGAGAATGTCTGTTCAACAGGGCACCCCAAGGGAAGACAAGGTCTTATAGTCACAATCTTCTGGAACACCATTTTAGACTGGCCATAAGGAAAACATCTTTACTGTCCAAGTCTCCAGAGTCTGGAAGAGACTCCCCCAAGAAGTGGTGCAAGCACCTACTCTGGATACCTTTAAGAAATGCTTGGATGCTTATCTTGCTGGGGTGATCTGACTCCAGCTGGTTTCCTGCCCCTTAGGCATTGCGCTGGACCCGATGATTTCGCAAGGTCCCTTCTAGCCCTAATGTCTATGAAATCTATGAAATTCAGTTACCAAATATGTAAACCAGAACCTTTGCATGATTCCAATGCAAGGACTTATAAGCAAACCAAATACCTCATGAACCTTTACATGAATATGGGCAGATACTTTGCTGCAATTTATCACCTTCAATTCCGCATCAGCCCAATTAAAAATGAGGAGGATATTTCATGTACTTGAAGAGAAAATCTCTAACTAATAGTAAGGCAAGGAGTCCAACCTATGTGTCCCTAAGAAAAAAAAGTCAATTTGCCGACAACAACAACAAAATATGGATGTACTTACGTAAGCATAAGTAGCAATACATGTATTTGGGAACTATTTTGATATTCTATGATTTATTTCAGCTTGCCTGTGGGTGTGCACCCAGAGCTGCAGAAACATTCATAGCCCCGAGGTAAAGAATGCCAAATATGCTTTAAGATCCTGTCTGTAAATCAAATATGTGGTTGTCTTTGGATTTTACTCTATGGGAGTTATATTGTATGCTAATAAGAAGGTACATACCGCCATGTAATTTTAGGTCATTATTTCTTGTAGAAATGAGCAATATAGTCACAGACCTTGTTAAGGTACAGTGTAACAGCGCTTTGGTTTCTCACGTTCTCACTACTGCTTTAATAGAAATACAAATGTTTCATTGACACCTCCTTTCCACATGCAGACACAGCAATACCATGTGTTGGGCATTTTTGCAATAAATTTCTTCACATATCACTCTCCTAGAGAAAACGGGCACTCTCTCTTTAAGGTAAATACTTGTTTTAACAGTTTAAATATAGTTCCCCATTGCTTTTAAGGTCCACATTTTTTCCCCAAGACTCAAAATTTGATTAATTTTTTTATTGCTTTAAAAAAACAGAACAAAACAAAATAATGGAGACTCTGGATTAATGCAGTCCAATTGAGCAAAATATTTCTATATAGTTTCATGGCAGTTTCTTGATTTGTTTAAAAAGGAGCTAGGAGTCAAACTGGTGGTCAGTAACGAAGTCAACTTTTAAAAATTGGTCAAAAGATGCAGTTTATATTGCACAGCAATTACAATAAATTACAGCTGTATAAAAATATGACACTGATTAACCATTGCACAGAGAGAAGAAAAAATGGGGAAAATTGCTTTGGATGACACTACTTTTAAACAAGTGACAAGAAAGCCAATTAGTTTTTTCAAATAAATGCCATACTGGAAAGGTGTCCAAGCAAATGAAGTTGTAGAAAAGAATGCTGCATTTAATTAGTGACTAGACAGCCAGTTTACTCTAAGAAAGAGAAGCAGCATATGCTCTCAGCATATAACGCAAGCTATATGACATAGACCACACATGAAGACATGATGAGAAGTCATGTTACATGTGGGACAGGGAAGAATGTTCATTTTCAGTCATCCTGCCTGTGCAAGGTTGTGACTAAAAGGGACCTACCAAAATTGCAATTTCATGGAAATTGCAAAATCTGGCATTGCTCACATAAGTGGCTCCCAGTGGGAGCCAGCAGTCCTCACCATAGCTGCTACCCCTCACCACTGATTGGCTGAACAGGCTGCTTGTCATGTGGCCCCACCCCTTTCCATCAATCTGCAATGAGGGGCAAGACCTCATAGTTGTGAGGGCTGTCCTTCAATCAGTGGTGGGAGGCAAGGCCACCAGGGCCCCTCAGCTAGAGGGGGCACCATGATTATCCTGTGAAAATGGCAGCTGGCCTCATGATCTTCCCGCAAAAATGTCTGGCTGCTTCCTTAAGTTATGTAGACCCCAAGTAATTAGTACAAGTCTCAAGGAAATAAACAAAGTTGGACTTCAAAAATTCTAGCAAGGGTTTAGACCAGACTAGCAAAGGTTTAGACATCAGTCTGAAATGCTAGGACTGTTGAAGTCCTTGAAGGACAGAAAATTATAGGAGAGTAATAACTTGTAGGTTTAATAAGCCAAGGACTTGGAACATAGTGAGCTCTAATGCCTTATCTCCAACTGAGAATTTGGAGATTAGAAATTCTCATAGGGTCTCTAATGCCTTTTCTTGAGGCTGAGAATCTTGCATTTAAAGTGCAACAATCCCTTCAGTGAATAGAAGAGCTAGAAATGGACAGACCTGAATGGTTCACTGAGGATGTGTGTAGGTGATACATTTAGATTGGCACTTACATTGATCTAACTAGGGTTTGGTCAATCTGTGCACACATTTGCAGGGTTTAAACAGGGACACAAATGGCAGGCCTGATCTAAATGGGAAAGCCCAGGTATTCCAATTAGCAGTAATGGAATCTAGCTTTGTAAAGGCCCCAATACTGATGGTGAAAATGTTCCATTAAATTACAGCTATGTTGCAGAAATTTAAGTGAACAAGTCATTTCTGCCATTTCCCATCCCTTTCAGTAATGGGATATTGTAGAGGAGGGTAGGGGAGAAGAGGAACAAACACTATCCCCATCCTTTCTAAGGGAAGAGAAATATTTTATTCTTCAAGTACTTCACATTGCCACTTCACATTTCGCTGTTGTTAAATGGTGGAAGAAAAAAAATAATTCAAGTCTTGCTAACACAATGATGGAAATGAAATCCTGCTCTAATAAGGTATTAGAATAACATCAACATAAATAATAGCTTCTGTGTAGCCGGAAACAATGATGGGTAATTTCATTTTAATTAAATGTCAGTGTGAAAACTCTCTCTGAATCCATCATATTAATTCTTCAAACCATACAGAGGGGGGTGGGGGAAGACAGAAGTAAGCTGAGCAGCTGTTTTAGTGTCATTATTGTACAAGATATTGAACCTGCTGGCTTTCTGATCAGCATTTACTCCTTTTAGCATTTAAAATACCAAGGTCAATTCTTCTCACACTGTGTAGTACTATCAGTGTTATGTAGTATAAACATATAGAGCACATTAGATCCAATGTTCGCAAAAATACTCTTGCCTAATCCCAGCAATGCTCTCTGAAGGAGATTGAGATATACAGCTGAACGTCATCACCATACTGGAAGCAATTCACTCCATCTCTCCTCACTAAGCGTTTTATTTACACATTGTGCATGAGAGATGGTATAGAAGAACCTATCAGTATCCTTTATGAGAAAGCCAACGAGGCAAAAAAGTTATTGCCCAATAGTAGTCTGTGACAAAAATCAAAGCCTGAATTAACGAAGCAATTCAGCCAGCATCCACAAGTAAAAACATAGCGTCTCCACCACAACACCTCCAATGTACTGCTTCTTTGCATCCAGCAGAACCACAGCATAAAAATAGCATTGGTGGGAAAGTTCTGTTGCTATCCCTCTAAGTTTTTCCTCTTTCCTACATCATCAGGGAGACATGTGAGAACAAAGACAGGGAACATGGACCCAAAGAGTCATTTACTTCACAGCAAAGGAAAAAATGTTAGTAGATAAGTCTAATAAAAAGCACTGACCAAGGTGCTGAAAAAAACTAATTTGCCTTCTAAATCCTCTAGAGAAGCCCAAAATTCCCACTAACTTCAGAGTGTGTAGCATCCAAATAGATCTGGCACTGTAGCAGGAAAAGCCTGAATCAGAGTAAAATCAAAGGAGGTAATGAGAAGTCTAAAAATATTATAAATTTAATATTCAAACCCTACTAACAATGATGAAAGCTTTCAAAGGCTCATGTAGGTGTTCATAGCCTGCTGGGAAACGGAAGTTTGGGTACCTAAATATTATTTTTTTCCTTTTATCTTTTGGAAGCCTCACCCCCCTCAACAGCTCCCAAGGGAGTGGATGACAGGGGAGGGCAGGATAAAATGAACATCCCCCAGCTCATCTGGGATCTGCACAGCAGGTGGGAGGGAAGCCCCCAAGAAAGACAGGGGCTTTCTCAGTGCAGCCTCTCCCTACTGGGCAAGCACCCAAGCCCCACCCTCTTGATAGTCCCTTGCCTCTCAGCCACTGAGAAATGGGGGGCTAGTGAGGAGGCAGACTTAGATATTCACGGCTTGGCAGGTCAAGGTTGCATTGTGGGGGTGGGGCAGGAGGGAAGCCCGGACCTCAGGGGTTTTCCTCCCCTAACCACTGTGCAGACCCTGGCTGGGAGGAGCTGCATCCCACCCCCTTGCCTGCCCTCTGTGCAGCTGCCCGCCTAACCTGAAGTGATTCAATCTGGTACTACATCCAAGTTTATCTTAAACTGTATTCCTTCATGTTGAAACCAGTGTAAGCGCATTGAACCTCTGTTCTGTTACAGGTTTTAGACAGGCTTCCAATCACTTATACCAGTTTGCATGTAATTTCTGTCCCTAGCCTTACTGAATAATACCTTTAATCTCTTCCTGGCAAAAAGCTGCTTCTGTAAAATGCAGAACAATTTTTTTGCAGATTAAAAATTAATTCATCTTAGAAGTAATGCATCTTTCTCATTTAAAAACTATCAGCCTCTCGTTTTTATATTAAAAAAATATATTAAAGGATGTATGGAAGAATATTTTCAATGAGAACTGGAGAAATATTTCTTAGGCACCAATCTTGCCAAAGATACATATTTTAAACTTTTCCCAATAAATCTTATTAAATCACAGACTGATTCTGTTAAAGCTGACCATAAGTTATTTTAGGATTCCAAACATTAGAGAAGCCAAAGCAGCCTTTTCTGATTTAAAACAATAGTGTCTTCTGATCCTTATTAATATGCAACACACTCTTACCTGACAGAATCATGTAGTAGTGGCTTTAAAAGCATTTTATGAGAGCAATATTTATATCAACAGAAGACAATGAAAAAACATTTATAAAAGTATGCCTTATACAATGCAATATGGTAGTCTATTCTATTTAAGATTCAGGCTGCCATTCTCAATTTCTCAGTAGCAAGCTATATCATTTGAAACAAAGGCCTTCATTCTTTTTTCGAAAGAAATCTGTTACTGTGAAATAAACTGCCTAAAAACATTAAGTACAATGAATGGTGAGCCACGTTATAAAGTTTTAAATTTTTTTTTAAATGTTTCTGATTCAAATAAAGTATTTAAAAGAATAAAACATTTCTGCAGGCAAGGACTGATGCACACTACAGGCCATACTGGTAACATAATCTATTATTAAGGCTGCACAAATGCCCATTATATACGGACTTAAAGATGTCATTTTGGTTGCTTATAATTATGCCAGTTTCAGCATTTATCCTGGAGTTTTACAACCTGATTCCCTCCAATTCCTTTTCTCTTTTAGAAAAGGATTACCTATATTTTTTTAGCTCCTCCAAGACAGAGGCTAGAGGTTGCTCCCCAAAATATTTTAACACAGTAACGTGTCTATACAATGTGGTAAATAGATACTTGAGTTGAGTTAGCTGGTTTGAAACTCTCTGCCATTGTGCCTGTGACACCAACCTTTGCATTAAAAAGATGAACCAAACCAAACACAAAAAGAAAGCATCCCTTATCTACAGATTCCATTGATAACTAAGGCATCACCTAAATTACTGTTGATCACATGATGACGGGGTCATTTGTCTGCTCATTCTGGGTGCACCAGATGAAAGAAGCCCAGCACAAGGCTATCCATCTCTTGCATCCTGTTTTTAGGGCTCAAGTGATGCATGTTGATCAGTCCTCCCAGTGAAGGCCAATTCCCTCTCTTTGCACAGTTAACATTTAAAGGTTAGGCCCAGGGGAAAAGTGTTCATGAAATCCTGGTGATGGCAAAAAGGCACTGAGAATGCACTCCTCCTCACAGGAGCTACTCATTCTCTTACAGAAAGTGATCCAAGGTCATTTTGTTAAGCCACGACATCAATGTCATATTTCAAATTATGGAAGATGGAAGTCTCCAATTTAGAGTCGATGATGAAATCAATTCCCATATTGAGACCCTAAAATGAAGGGAGGTCGTAGATATAAAATCAACCTTGACTACTGCTCATCCCCTTCATACATATCATCTTCATCTGACTTAATACACATACAGATTTTTGAGATTGTAAAGCTGGACTGAGATCCTGGACTGTTTGAATACATTTCTACTTTATTTTCTAGTTCTGGAATATATAATTCCAAGGAAAACAAAGTCATTTTCCCTTCAGAAAATAAAACAAATAATTTTCTAAAATAGTTTTACAACCAGCTCAGGAGTTTTATTTAGCAAGTTAATTTTCACTCATGCTGCAGAGGCACTTCAGCTCATTAACAGATTTCTCTGCTAGTGTCACCTGAACTTGTCAACTGCACATTTTCTCAGCAGTAGTCACAGGCATTTAGAAGCACTGGTGCAGTATAACTGAAACAACTTATAGCTTCATCCCATTGCTGAGTTCCATCACATACGCTCCTCTTGCAGTGTATCTTGGAACGTTTTGCAGTACCATGCCCTGATAATTCACAATACAAGAGGTCTTTTATTCCTCCATGTCCTTTATAAATATTTCCAGGAATTCCAGTTCTAGGACAAGAGCAAATATAAATAAAACAAGGAAGGATATATGCTTTACAGAGCTCAATATCTAGATATCTTCAGGACACAATTTATGGACAAATGATTCAAGCCCTTTACTCTCTCTTGGTATATGTATATGGTACCATTCAAAATGCCATGTAGAGATACTTAAGTCAGTTTTGCTATTAGATGCAGTCTAGTGATGTTAGTCATGTTTTTTTCAACAAAGACAAAAGTAAAGTCCTGCACTTAAGGAAGAACAATCCCATGCAGCAGTACAGGCTTAGGGCTGACTGGTTGGGCAGCAGCTCTGCAGAAAAGGAGCTGGGGGTTACAGTGAACAGTAAGCCTAGTATGAGCCAATAGCATGCCCTTTTTGCAAAGAAGGCCAATGGCATACTGGGCTGCATCGGTAGGTATCTTGCCAGCAGGTCAAGGGAAGTAATTATTCCCCTCTGTTCAGTACTGGCGAGGCCACATCTGGAGTGCTGTGTTCAGTTTTCGGTCCCGTA
Source organism: Alligator sinensis (assembly GCF_000455745.1). Lineage (NCBI taxonomy): Eukaryota > Metazoa > Chordata > Crocodylia > Alligatoridae > Alligator > Alligator sinensis. Next base: position 2,388,693 of record NW_005842019.1, on the reverse strand, counting down.
CTACAGAAAGGATGTGATCAAATTGGAGAGAGAGTCCAGCAGAGGGTGACAAAAATAGTTAGGAGGCTGGGGCACATGACTTCTGAGGAGAGGCTGAGGGAACTAGGCTTATTTAGTCTAGAGAAGGTATATAATACAGCCTTCAACTATCTGAAGTGGGGTTCAACAGAGGATGGAGCTAGGCTGTTCTCAGTGGTGGCAGATGACAGAACAAGGAGCAATGATCTCAGGTTGCAGCAAGGGAAGTTTAGGTTAGATATTAGGAAGAATTTTCTCACTAGGAGGTTAGTGAAACACTGGAACAGGTGACCCAGGGAAATGGCAGAAGCTCCATCCTTGGAGGTTTCTAAGACCTGGCTAGACAAAACTCTGGATGGGATGATCTAGTTGAGAGTGGCCCTGCTTTGAGCAGTGGGTTGGACTAGATGGCCCCCTGAGGTCCCTTCCAACCCTAATTTTCTGTGATTTCCCTCTACCAACTTCTCACCTTGGGCAGGTAAACGAGCCATAGGATACTTTCGCTCTGTGCTAAAATAGAACCCCAAACTACAAGCATCAAAAAATTCAGTTATGAAACTGCATCTATACCAGTTAGGTGCATGAAGTGAAATATGATTTATCCCTCTGTCTCTGCTTCAAGTTCACTATATGCTAAATGTAATAGGAGTACAGGTGTGTCATGACCAGGGCCATCTCCAAGGGGAGGGGGGGAGATTGGGGTGACCGCCCTGGGCCCCACACTTTGAGGGGCCTTGCAGAGCCAAGTGGAGCAGTGATGGCACAGAGCTGAGTGGAGCAGTGGCTACGACTGTAGCCACTTGCAACCCCCCTCACCAACAACACTGCCACCGCCAATGATGACAGCAGCTTTTTCAGGTCCAGGGCCCATGGGATTGGAGTGGGGCGCTGATTTGCCCCTGCCCTGCACCCTGCTCAGGTCACCTCTGGTCAAGAGATTGACTATATTAAAGATTTTCAGGTGATAAGGTAATGAAAGCCTAACAAGTACCCAAAACAGATACCTAAGATTAGAAGTGCTGACAGAAGGGACATTTGTTGTGCAATCAGCTCGCTGAAAGTGCTCTACGGACATACCATGACAAAAGTGTCTGGCTGTAGAGTGTTTTAAAAGTGGCCGATCATGCGACAAATTAACCCCCATGTAATGAGGGATCAGATGAATGCGCTCTATAGTGGAGCACCTTCATCTAACTTATGTCAGTTCCTGCATGTGGACTGGAGCCCCCCCAGCTCAGGCTGGGCAAACCCCAGCCTACAGTGTACTCTACCTCCCTTCCTGCAGACAGCATCAGAGCTGGGAGGCAGTGGGGTAGAGGGGGTAGTAGAAAGAGATGTTCAGCTTCCTACAGAAAGGACTCATGATTTTGAATCCCACCAGTGACAGATTAGTACCACAAAGAAATAATCATTAGAAAACTAAAGCTACAGACAAGCTTTAATTTTCACTTTTGAGTGAACATTTCCCCCCTTTTTTCTTAGGCTGTGAAGAAAACTTCAAGATTCTCTTAAACTTGCAGAAATATATGAATATATTACATTTTCAGAATTTGAAGGAATAGTTATTTAAGCAAGAAAACTAAAGCTCTTAATAAGAGGATTATGGAAGCCTTATATTGTGTAATTAATGAAGGCCGCTGAGGAATAGAAATGCATTTGTCTGACTAAAATAACTTAGCTTGCTACCCATAAATCCTTCCAAGTGAAATATCCTGAAGCCTGGAAATCGACTTTATTACAATTGACCACTGAACTTTTTTTGAAGATGGATTCTAAGAAGCACCACCCCAAGGAATTACATAAGTACAAAGCCTGAGGATAACTTAAAAGTGTTCAAGGTTTTCAACACATTGTAATATATTTCTGAAGAGAACTTTTTAAAAAGTAAATTTAAGTAAAACAGTCTTTTCCTTTGGCAATTGTGCATAATAACTACCATTATACTGCACAGTTCAAAGAATGAAAAAGGAATTGCTCCACTGATTTCTTAATGGGCTACACTGATGATTCATCCTGGAATTAAGAAAAAAAATCATTCCTGTTCTCGGTCTTCTCTGAAATTAGTGATAGGTCAGTTAGATTAGATCTTCTACTGTGTTATTTCATTTGGCAGTCAAAGAAGTTTCAAGCAACTGGAACCATTTTTTTCTGATATAAAAAGAGTATTTTTTGCCATTATCACTGGCATATTTATTTAATTATTTTTCCTGAAACAGGTATTTAACTACCATAAACATAATGAACACACCAGATGTTTCTATAGATGTGTGTGAACGCACCTGCAGGAAAAGGTAGATTGTTTCATTCAATGAATATATCATTCTCTGCAGGAATGGTCTCCAAGACCTTTTGCTGGTGGACATAAGGTTGCTTAATATGCCACTCCAATTTATGAATCTAAAAATCTAGCAACTAGATGTTAAAGAAAATCAAGCTGTCCCCTGAGAATGGCATAATGCACTTCCACTGAATCCCTGTCAACACCAGATAGGAGTCTGGTTAGCAGTGAAGTAAACATTTCTATTTACATATTTTGTGCTTCTGACTCTATAGGCAGAGACACCCTTCTTAGATCGTGGTATTCTGCAGGAAGTTTCTCATTTCTACTGATTTGGCATTTTCACAAATAAGCAATTACTGTGGATACTAAAAAACAACACAAAACAAAACACCACCACACTGCTTTGGTATCTGGATCCACACTTTAATGGGAAAGCATAAAATAAATATTCTGAATGCATCCGAATCTCCAGTTGTGGCATCGCACTCATTTATGGCAAATAATTCCTCAAAAGTGCTGTAGTTGTCTAGTCTGTAATATTCTCCCTTTCAGTCTGTTGTTCATCTCTCTCTTGTAATTGCAAGCATCAGATTTTTTTATGGAAATGAAACACTTCTATCAAAATTGGATTTATTTCTTTTAGTTTGAATACTTTTCATTTTTGCCTGTGGGTTTCTTTCTTAATTAGAAAAAGGAAGAAAATAAAGAAAATACCAAAATATGGTCCAGTGCCATTAAATAGCTCCACATAAATTTTGAAATCACAAAGTCCTTATGTTATAATATTGCTCAGCTGTGCAACCAGAAGAATTTAATTAGATTTCATTCTTACATTCATATGACATTTAACTAACTTTCTTTTAGTGATACTGTGTTAACAGAACATTTTTTTAACTGTTGATTTTGTTTTAAGCATGAAGTAAGACTGAAATCAGCCATGGCTTGACTGGCAGTAAAATTAGATGGAGTTAGTTAGGCATATTAGTCTAAAGTCAGGCAGAAGGCAGTGTAAACTTGTACCTTTACAGGCTAACTACATCAGAGATGTATAGCATAAGCCCTCTGCTTATTAAAGCTTATGCTATACTTCTCTGATTTAGTTAATCTATAAAGGTGCAAACCTACCCCACCTTCTTCAGTAAAGCATCAGCTCCTTGCTCCTCCTGCTTCCTCCCACTTCCACCCTCCACCTCACCACCATTCACCTGTTCCCCAGCCGTCAGACCATGGATGCAGAGTTCAGGCAGACAGTTGGTCCACCTTGAAGCAGTGCCTCCCAAGATGCTGGAGGACTGCAACTTGGTTATTTATCTCCATGGTGCAACCAGAAGTTCACAAAATTCATGCTTGGCAGCAGGGCTCAGAAATAACCCTTCCCTTAAGTGGCATAACTTTCCAATGCCTACAGGGTCCTTAGCACTAATTAAAAAAACTTGAACTTGTGCTCATTCACATGTGAAGTGCTCCAGTTCAAACATGTAACCCCACTCTAATAGTGATAATACTGTGCAATACACTGTAGCACCCTTAAAAAGCCTCTCAGGACCCTAGCTGAGAATCCCTATTGTAGGGACTGGCAACAAAAGGAAACTTTACACTGCTTTGCTCTGTACCTGGATGGCCTTTGCTTCTCAACTGCATACCAGTTACATAAACTGACTTTTGTGGGCACGATGCTGATAAACAACTCAGAAATGCTCCACATTTATGCACTGGACAACACACTCTAGAACAGCTTGATCAATGTTTTCGCATCATTGAGATGTTTGGCTCAGCCTCACTTCAACTGCTGATAAGTCTGAGGCTATCAAGATCATACTTCCACACAAGGGGAAAGGAAGTTCAAGGAGAGAAACTAATAATATTACATGTAACATGACCTGTAAAGTAGTTTGGAAAATAGAAAAGATCTAAGTTCTCTCCTGAGCTCTGTGAGGATTCCTTCCTTACCTTGAATCTACCAATGTGAGACACAGGGTCACTTTTTTTCCCCCCCAGTATGTTGGGCACCACCAAATCAGGTCATTTTCTGAGCTCAAACTACTGCAAAGTAAGATGAAATCCTAAAAATGCTTCTGACCAATTATTTTGTAAAAGAAACTAGCCTTCATTTATACTGGCCTATCATATAGCCGTTTCTGTACCATTTGGCCTCATTAGAGAAGGGTGAGCACACTATCCTCTACCAGAATAAATGGGAATTTAAAAGATGCACAGCATAACACACAAGATGCAATTACCTTCCCACAGAATCAAGTTCTCAGTGTCTGATGGCCTCTATGATAAGAAAAAGGAACATTTATGCTGCTGTTTATCATAGTCTTGTAAGAATCAATATTAGAAATTACTGCAAGGGTCTAGTTTAAACATATGCACACTCATTTTCAAAAGCAGCACTCTTCTAGGAAGATTATTTTGGCCTTAATTACTTTCTAGGTACATATTAGGAAAAAAAACCCCAATATTATTTTGGGCTAATTTTAATAGGAACCAGGGGAAATATATTTAAGATGCTCAAAATTAACAAAAGCACCAGTAATTTTAAGAGACACATGGGTTCTCATTTGAACTGGCTGATTCTTGAGAGATGCAAAGCTGGATGCATCTATACAAAGCACTTGGTGTGTTTTTCATATTGCCATAAATCACTAAATATTGGTGCTTGGGATTTTGTAACATCAGTTTTAGTCAAAACTAATGAAATAATGGAATCATTAAGATATTTTAGTTCTATGTATTTTTTCTAAACCTTCACAAATTTGTGAGTTAAAAAAGGGGGGAGAACATTTACAAGCGGAACTACGACCAAAGTCCGCATAATTGAGCCTCATGATTTTCTAATGGTTTCAGGAACCATAAAATTGTACATATATCTATACACAAACAATCTATGAGAAACCACACCCTCAGACAAATGATTTTCCTAATTTTAAGTGGGGAGGGGGGGGCAAGAGGAGGAGGGGACAGGAGGTAGGGAGAGAAAAATGTCTCTTGAAAAGGAGGAAAAACAAGAGTCCCAAATACTAAATATCTAAATACTGGTTATAGTCAACAATGGTATCCTTGCCAATGGCTCTCTCTTCAGGGAGTGAAGTAAAGCAACTAACATTAGGAAAAAGTTTTCAAAATTCACCAATAGTGCTACTAATACACTTCTGTATCGAACCCTCAAACAGCATAGGCCAGTTTTCAAGAGTATTTCAGTGCATAGGTAAAGGAGGAAAATGTGTTAGACTTGTTGTTGCAAAGTGCTTGCACTAAAGCTTGACATTGTTACCAGACAGGGTATTACTCTAATGGCCTGAAAAAAATGTTACTCAACACTGACAGTCTCGGGCTGTTGCGACTAGTAAACTACATTTGAAAAAGCCATGGTGTCACTAGTATGAACAGCGTGTTTCCAGTTAAATTGACTATGCATAATCCAAAATAAAGCTCCCAGAAGAAGTAACAAGCCAGAAAGA